>NC_091285.1:171487714-171795995 GCF_032444005.1 Ranitomeya imitator | reverse complement strand
GACAGACAGCGGTAGGTAAGTATGTAGCGTTTGTTTTTTTTACTTTTAGGATGGTAACCAGGGTAAACATCGGGTTACTAAGCGCGGCCCTGCGCTTAGTAACCCGATGTTTACCCTGGTTACCGGCATCGTTGGTCGCTGGAGAGCTGTCTGTGTGACAGCTCTCCAGCGACCAAACAGCGACGCTGCAGCGATCCGGATCGTTGTCTGGATCGCTGCAGCGTCGTTTAGTGTGAAGGTACCTTTAGTTCCACCCTACTGTTACCCTGGTTACCAGCGAAGACATCGCTGAATCGGTGTCACACACGCCAATTCAGCGATGTCAGCGGGAGAGCCAGCGACCAAAGAAAGTGCTGGCCCTCTAGCCCCGACCAACGACATCACAGCAGGATTCTGATCGCTGCTGCGTGTCAAGCTGAACGATATCGCTAGCGAGGACGCTGCAACGTCACGGATCGTTAGCGATATCGTTTAGTGTGAAGGTACCTTAATGCCTGTTATCTCCATATGTAAAAAAGTAAAAACAGTGTTGAGTCAGAGCAAACCACTGATAGCTAAATGTGTTACAGAAGAACTTTATGGTTCTGTTAATACTAACAGAATATTTTCAGTTATTTTACTAGAGTTCTGTTGCTCACTAGAAATGTCACTTAAGGACTGCCCACTATGTCGAAACCAGGAAGTATGGATATGGTAAGGAAGAGGTAGACAAAATGCCTTCACTCATATGTATCTTCCATGTTAGGGAGTAAAGGAGCGATGAGTAGCACATTGGAGATGGGTAATGTGGCGCTAGTCACAACCCATGGACAGGCCATGAGTCAGTGAAGTCAGACGTTCTGGGGTCAATACCAAAAGATCACGTAGTACACCAAGGGAAAATACAAAGCCGTAAGTCAGGTCACATGCCAGGGTCAGAATACCAGGGAAAAAGCAGATAAGCAAAAGGGCAATAACAAATGGGTTGTCAGAACATGGTCCAAAGGTCAGCAGCAGAATATCAGATACAAAGGGGCAATCACAAACAGGTAGTCTGAACACGGTTTAAAGGTAAGCAGCAGAAAATCAGAACTTACAGCACAGGGATCAGATGAACACACACCAGAGAGCACAGGCTTTGAACAAGCTTTTGACTGCCAGTTATCTGGGCTAGACACCTCACCTAAATAGCAAGGCAATTACCAAGAACAGGTAGCACCTGTGGAAATCACTGCACCTTCCAGTCTCAGATAGATCAATTGAGCTGTCAATCAAAGCACCGACAGCTCAACATGCCCTTGCACAGGATAAGATGACAGAGCTGTCCATCACTGAGTCCCAGACTCTGAGCAGAGGAGTCGTGACCCTCTCTTCAATGTTGGGGCCACCGGACCCCCAGGTTTCCCAGGAAACTTACAATGAAAAGCTCCAACCAAACTATGTGCATTCGCAGAGTGAGCAGGAACCCAGTATATCTCCTCGGGTCCGTATTCCGTCCAGTGAACAAGATATTGGAGGTTATTTCGAAACCTCTGAGAATCCACGATCCTTTGCACCTCGTACTCCAAACCTCCATCAACAGAGACTAGAGGAAGAGGGAAAGAGACAGACAACACAGAAGGAACAAACTTTTTTAACAGAGGTTTGTTAAAAACATTGGGAACATGAAGGGACTGCGGAAGCTTTAATCTAAAGGCAACTGGCTTTATTACCTGTAGAATCTCGTATGGGCCAATCAATTTTGGTCCCAAGGATGAAAACCATAATTACAAAAGAAAGGAGAGGTTCCAGTGGACTGATTGACCCGACTGTTAAAGGCAAACTCAGCAAGAGGCAAAAATGAGGACCAGTCCTCCTGCTGAGCCACCACAAAGCATCTTAAAATTTGTTCAAGCGATTGATTTGTCCTCTATGTCTGACCGTTTGTTTCAGAGTGATAAGCAGAGGAAAAAGACAAATCAATTCCCAACTTCCTAAAAAATGCTCACCAGAATTTAGAGACACCCCCTATCAGATACAATGTTTAAAGGAATGCCATGCAGTCTCACCGCATGATTGATGGTGAACCAGTAAAGTGTTTCAGCATTAGGTAACCCAGATAATGGAACAAATTGAGCTTGTTTACTGAATCGGTCAACCACTACCTAAATAACCTTTTTTCCACCAGATAAAGGCAAATTCGTAATGAATTCAATGACAAATGAGTCCACGGTCTTTCTGGAATAGGCAATAATGGGGCCAATTCCCCGGCTGGCTGGTTATGACAGACTTTTAGTTAGAAAAATATTTAGATTTGAAAGTCCTCAGTGGTTGATACCTTTTAATGGCTAACTGAAAAGATGGTAAGAAATTGCAAGATTTCGAGAATCATTAGGAATAGACTAATACAAAATCTGATATGACAAGTGACGTGAAGGAGAATTATCATTATGGGAGAACCAGACCCCAATCAAGGAGAATAAAACTTTCACACTTCTTATTTATGAACTGTTCCAATATTTGCGGCCATAACTGTTTATCTTTCTCCCATGATGATAAATCTGCTTCACGTCACTTGTCTTGTCTACTGCATTATTTCTGTGCCGATTTGTGTATAAATATGTGATTCTTAAAAGTGTGTATTAGTGTATGCCTGATGAAGAAACCTGAATAGTCTCGAAAGCTTTCAATTTTTTACTGTTTTCAGTTAGCCATTAAAAGGCATCAACCACTGAGGACTCTCAAATCTAAATATTTTACTATCTATGGGATAGCACGGTACAATGGTATATATCTTTCCTGCATTAATATCGTTAAGCATGGATGGCCACCAAAAGAATCTAGCAACAGCTTTCTGTGTAGCAGTGACTACCGGGTGACCACTTAGGACAGAGTCATAAAATTCCTGCAATAGACGTAATCTAAGATCCTCAGGCACATATAATTTAAGTTCAGGAGTAGCGGATGGGGCCAATGACTCGAACTCACGAATTTCAGCTTCCAATTCTTAAAATACACCATTTTCCAAATTATTATGCAAATTGGATTTAAGCGTCATAAAGATTTAAAGATTTAATTGTTTTGTTTTTCAAATAAACTTGTTGATGGTATTGTGTCTCAGGGCTCAATGGATCACTGAAATCAATCTTAAACACATGTGATAATTAGTTTTCCAGGTGATTCTAATTAAAGGAAAAATACTTAAAAATGATGTTCCACAGGTTTCAAGCAATACGGGAAATAAAAAGGATCTCTCTGCTTCTAAAAAGTGTTAAATAGAGCAATGACTTGGACAAGGTATGAACACATTAGATATTTCACGAAAACTTAAGAGTGATCATCATACTGAAGAGATTTTTGACTGAAACAGAGCACAGACAGAGTTCATGCAGATAAAGGCATAATGAGGAAGGTTTCTGCGAGACAAATTGATTGGATTAAGAGAGCAGCTGCCAAAATACAGTTACAAAGCAACAAACAATTATTTTAAGCTGCTGGAACCTCAAGGTGTAGGATCCCTCAAAGGCTTGCTGTGGTGCATAAACCTACTATTCGGCCACCCCTAAACAGTGTTCACAAGCAGAAATGGTTACAGTGGGCCCAGACATACAAGAGGACTAATTTTCAAACAGTCTTGTTTACTGATGAGTGTCGAGCAACCCTGGATGGTCCAGATGGATGGAGTAGTGGATGGTTGGTGGATGGTTGCTATGTCCCAACAAGGCTGCGACGTCAGCAAGGAGGTGGAGGAGTCATGTTTTGAGCCGGAATCATGGCAAAATAGCTGGTAGGGCCCTTAAGGGTTCCTGAAGGTGTGAAAATGACCTCTGCAAAGTATATAGAGTTTCTGACTGACATCTTTCTTCCATGGTATAAAAAGCAGAAACGTGCCTTCAGGAGCAAAATCATCTTCATACATGACAATGCCCCATCTCATGCTGCAAAGAATACTTCTGAGCCATTGGCTGCTATGGGCATAAAAGGAGATAAACTCATGGTGTGGCCACCATCTTCCCCTGACCTCAACCGTACAGAGAACCTTTGGAGTATCATCATGCAAAAGATCTATGAGGGAGGGAGGCAGTTCACATCAAAACAGCAGCTCTGGGAGGTTATTTTGACTTCATGCAAAGAAATACAGGCAGAAACTCAACAAAAACTCACAAGTTCAATGGATGCAAGAATTGTGAAGGTGATATCAAAGAAGGGGTCCTATGTTAACATGTAACTTGGCCTGTTAGGATGTTTTGGAGTTAAATAGCTTTTTTGTTCAGTGAATGTGACCTCCTAATGCTGCAAATTCCAGAAATGAGCATTTTCAGTTCATTAAAACATATCAAATGATTTTGAAATTCTACTGTGCCTGATCATTTGGAACAGTGCATTTTGAGTTTTTATTCTTTTTGGAGATTATACTGTTATCATTGGGAGGTTTCTTCAATAAAATTCAATGTATACTCTAACGGGTGATGACATTTATTAGACTGACTGTCATTTGCACCGACCATTTAGGAAAATCTGAGAAAAATATAATTTGCATAATAATTTGGAACATGGTGTACCATAGAAATCACAATTCCTAGAGTACGAATGGAGGATGGAGGTTCTGGAGGAGAAACAGAATCAAGGCTGCATGACAAAGCATCAACCTTAACATTCTTAGACCCCATTCTGAACATGATGGAAAAACTGAATCTGGAGAAAAATAAGAACCTTCTGGCCTGTCTAGGGGTTAAACATTTAGCAAATTTAATATAGGCTAAATTTGTATTATCTGTCACCACATTAAGGGATGAATAGCTCCCTCCAAAAAAATGTCTCCAGTCTTTAAAAGCTAACTTGACAGCTAGTAGCTTGTGATTCTTCACAACATAGTTTCTTTCAGCAGATGAAAATTTCCTGGATAAAACTGCACATGGACACAAGTTGGTCAGAATTTTGGAACCTTGACACAAATCAGCCACCAGCCCAACCTCTGAGGCATCCACTTCTCTGATGAATGGTTTCTGGTGATCAGACTGAATCAAAACTGGAGTGAACATGAGGCACTCCTTTAATTTATCAAAGGAGCCAACAACATCCAAAGACCAAATCTTAAGATCCGCCCCCTTTCGTGTGAGGTCAGTAAAGGGTTTCACGATCTGAGAAAAGCCCTTAATATACTTTCTGTAGTAATTAGTGAACTCTAAAAATCATTGCAATGCTTTCAGATCATGAGGTTGAATCCAATCAATTATAGCCTGCACCTTCGCAGGGTTCAGTTTAAACCCTTCAGCTGATAAAATGAACCCCAAGGACAATATTCTCTAAACAGATAAATTACATTTTTCCACTTTAGCAAACAAAGAATTTTCCCTGAGTTTCTGCAAAGCAAATTGAATGTGCTCGTAGTGAGAATTCATATCAGATGAAAAATTAGAATGTCATCCAGATATACCACAATAAATCTTCCAATAATATCAGAAAAAAATGTAATTCATAAAGTTCTGAAAGACTGGAGGTGCATTGGTTAACCCAAAAGGCATGACAAGATTTTAAAATAAACCCTCCGATGTTAAAAGCTCCATTTTCCACTCATCACTCTCCCAGACACACATCAGATTATATGCCCCTCTAAGATCAATCTTAGAAATCCATTTAGCCCCCGTAAACTGATTATATAGTTTCAGGGATAAGTGGAAGCGGGTAAGTATTCTTAACCGTAGTTTTGTTTAGTTCATGGAAATCGAGGCAAGGACGGAGGCCACTATCTTTCATTTTCACAAAAAAAGAACCACGAAGCTATAGGTGAGGATGAAGGACAGATATGACCCTTCTGTAAACTTTCATTTACATATTCTTTTATAGCGGTCCGTTCAGGTCCCGGAAAATTATACACGCTAGCTTTAGGCAATTTGGAATTCATAAAAAGATTTACTGTATAGCACCATCATAAGGACAATGGGGAAGAAGTATCTCAGCCTCTTTCTCCGAGAATCAGACTGCAAAGATAGTGGACAATATTCCACGCTGCCAACAGAATGGAGATGTATATCCCAGTGTGGTACAGTAAGGTGGTGGTTTATTTCAACACATTTCAAAGTATATAACTTCTTCTTCAGGAAAAACCACATCTATCATACATGTGGTTTTTCCAGAAGAAGTTATATACTTCGAAATGTGTTGAAATAAACCACCACCTTACTGTACCATACTGGGATATACGTCTCCATTCTGTTGGCAGCGTGGGATATTGTCCTCTAACTCCCTTTAGGCCATGGGCACACGTTCAGTATTTTTCGCGTTTTTTCACTATAAAAACGTGATAAAAACGCAAAAAAAACGCTTACATATGCCTCCTATTAATTACAGTGTATTCCGCATTTCTAGTGCAAATGTTGCTTTCTTTTCCGCGAAAAAATCGCATTGCGGAAAAAAAAGCAACATGTTCATTAAAAATGCGGAATTGCGGGGATTCCGCACACCTAGGAGTGCATTGATCTGCTTACTTTCTGCATGGGGCTGTGCACACCATGCGGAAAGTAAGCAGATTATGTGCGGTTGGTACCCAGGGTGGAGGAGAGGAGACTCTCCTCCACGGACTGGGCACCATATAATTAGTAAAAGAAAAAAGAATTAAAATAAAAAATAGTCATATACTTACCCTCTGATGGCCCCGTAATCTTCCCGCCTCTCAGCGGTGCATGCTGCCGCTTCTGTTCCTATAGATGGTCTGTGTGTAGGACCTGCGATGACGTTGCGGTCCTGTGATTGGTCGCGCGACCGCTCACGTGACCGTGACGTCATCGAAGGTCCTGCACACACACACCATCTATAGGAATGGACGCCGCTGAGGAGATCGGCTGTTTGCAGGTAAGTATAACCATTTTTTTATTATTTTTAAACATTCTATCTTTTACTATAGATGCGGCATAGGCAGCATCTATAGTAAAAAGTTGGTCACACTTGTCAAACACTATGTTTGACAAGTGTGACCAACCTGTCAGTCAGTTTTCCAAGCGATGCTACAGATCGCTTGGAAAACTTTAGCATTCTGCAAGCTAATTACGCTTGCAAAATGCTAAAAAAAACGCAAAAAAAACCGCAAAAAAAAATGCGGATTTCTTGCACAAAATTTCCGGTTTTCTTCAGGAAATTTCTGCAAGAAATCCGGACGTGTGCACATACCCTTACAGTCTAATGCCTGATGGTCGCTTTCTGACCCGTGGATCCGCTGCGGCTGATTTTCTACATTATATGCATATTTAACAGATTGAAAAGGTGAGTTTAATCTGAGTGCTAAACTAACTGTATTTTGGATAAGACCCTACTTGCACTGATCTCTCCTACAGTTTATTGGTTATCTTTCATTGAGAACACATCTCCGAAGTCTTTCAGGTAAGCCGGCAGACCCTCCAGAGTAGCGGAGCAAATTTGTACAGAGCTAAGACATTCCTTAACAGCAGGAACTCCATTTAACAATATCCTTCCAACACCAATCAGTAACAGGATTATGGATATGCAGCCATGGAAATCTCAACACCAACCCAGCAGGTAAATTATCCAATATATAGCAGGAGATGGACTCAGAGTGAAGAATTCCCACTCTAAGTATGAATTCCACCATTACCTGCTGGACAAAGTTCTGAAGTAACAGTGTTTTGTCAATAGCAACAATCTGAATAGGTCTTTCCAATTATACTGTCCCTAATCCTAATTTAAGAACCAGTCCAGAATCAATTAAATTGGCGGCAGATCCACAGTCAATGAAAGCAAGAACAGGATAACCTCAGGTTCTGAAAACAAAGTTCCACGTTCAGCAGTACTTTATCTGAGGAGTAAAAGGGTACCACAAAATCTGGGTGACCTTCTCGAATATCACCCAGACTTAGACGTTTCCCTACGACTTGCTGGCTTGAGAGCGATTTGAGCAGTCTTTGAGGAAGTATCCTGCACAACCACAATAAAGGCAAAGTCCGAGATCATGCTGATGCCTCCTCCCCATGACCTGAGAGCGGGCTGCTCCAACCTCACAAGTTCGGCGATCCATTCGAATGGCCTAGGTCATGGCTTCCCCTTGGTAACAGGGTGGAGTATGCAACACCAGAGCATCCTACAGAGTATCCGAAAGGCCATGGTGAAACTGACCCCTGAGAGCTGCATCATTCAGCAAAACAAAGTTGTGTTTTTATTCTCTTTTTATAGATAAATAATCTTTTCAACCTGACTCAGATCTCTAAATATTTTGGATATGGCAAAAAACGTAAGAAGGAATATTTATATCACCTTTACTTTCTATAATTTCAAGAAAGGCTTTGACCTTAAATGTTCTCTATGCATCCTTCTATTCTAAAGCATACACTTTAGCTAAGTCCAACTTTATGGTTTTGGCCTGTTTTCCATTTATTTTTAACAAATTTCTATTACATACAGTAGCACTGTGAGATTTATCCTGGTAGATACCAACAGTGACTGGTTGATTATGTATTGGTTTGGCAAGACGTAAATAGCAGGAAATAAAAATAGTCCATACTATGTGAATCGGTGATGCTTTAATGTACCATCTTACGTCTTAAACATATACTGTAGATATTATTGATACTTAAAGGTAACCTGCGCACTTATGAGGGCAGTGCAAATTTGTGTAATGCGCATGCGCCGGCGCCAACTTCACTTCTGGTTAACAGAACTTTGCTCTGCCCTTGGTTTGTGAGAGCAAAGTGCGCCTGCACAGGCATGCTCTCCAACTGCAAAGGCACAAGATTCACAGTGATCCGAAGATGACATTGGACATATCATGGACTTTAATCATTGCAAAAGGTTGGCAATTCTGTTGATACGGGAGGTGCAGACCCGAGACCACCGATGCACATCGGAACAGACCATGATGATTAGCATACGGTGGGGAGACTTTTAAAATGTATTTTTTGTTTATTCTAGGTTATATTTGTTAAATGGCCACAGTGTGAATGCACACCTATGCATTAGTTACACAAACATATACTCTGGCTCATTTTTTTCTGATTTCTTACAAATACCTAGTTTTTAAAGGTTCTGCTTTAATTTCTATGTTTTGAGGCGAAACCTTCATGTTACTGAAACTTCTTTTTGGACAGTAATGTTTACTCCTGACATACTGCTCACTGATGGAGACGTGTGTGACACAATTAATTAATAAGTGGCAACCAATGAAAGTCACTGTGCCTGTGATAGATACTGTACTTAGTCACACAAGTGCAGATGAAAGCTTCAAATAATACTTACCGCCATGGCTGAAAATGTTGGCACACATGCTTTGTTATGCACATATACTGTATTTCCTTTGTGTGTAGTGGAAATATCCTGCACAACCACAATAAAGGCAAAGTTCAAGATCATGCTGATGCCTCCTCTCCATGACCTGAGAACGGTCTGCTCCAACCTCACGAGTTCGGCGATCCATTCGAATGGCCTGGGTTATGGCTTCCCCTTGGTAACAGGGTGGAGTATGCAACACCAGAGCATCCTACAGAGTATCCGAAAGGCCATGGTGAAACTGACTCCTGAGAGCTGCATCATTCAGCAAAACCTCAAAGGACCATTGGCAGAACTCAGAGCTATAGTCCTCTGTGGTGAGGCCCTCCTGTGTCAGGTTCATGATCTTAGCTTCTGCGACCTGGGCCCTGTCAGGTTCTTCATAGATAATCCCTAAGACGTCAAAAAAGGCATCAATGGAATATCATTTTGGGGCTACAGGGGACAAAGAGAGTGCCCAACTCTGAGGACCCCCTCGTAATAGGGACATGATTATTCACACCCAATGGGACTCATCCAGCAAAGTCCAATGTTGTAAGGTAGAAAATAAATTGTGGCTCTCCATAAACACCCTAAACTAATCCTTCCCTCCCAAAAATTTGTCAGGTAGTGCCACTACAGGTACAGGAGAGGCTAACTGCACGTCAAAAGGTGCAGGAGTCATTGCTACAGTCGAAGGTGGAGAACTCTTGGAAGCAGCCATAGTTCTAGAAAACTGACTCTGCAGCTCTGACTATTAAGTTCCTAGTTTTTGGTGTTCCCTTGCCAGATCCTGAACCATATGGGTTAGACTCACCATCTGATCACAGAGTGCACTACAGGGATCCACTGGTGATAAAAAAATACTTTTGGGGCCAGTCAAAATGTGACGCTAGTCACTACCCACAGACTGGCCGTGAGTCAGTGAAGTCAGATGTTCCAGGGTCAATACAAAAAGGGCATGTAGTAAACCAAGTGAAAATACAAAGTAGTAAGTCAGGTCACATGCCAGGGTCAGAATACCAGAGAAACAGCGGATAAGCAAAAGGGCAATGACAAACGGGTGTTCAGAACACGGTTCAAAGGGCAGCAGCAGAATATCAGATGTGATGCAAAGGGGTCAATAATAAATGGGTAGTCAGAACATGGTCCTAAGGTCAGCAGCAGAATATTAGATGCAAAGGGGCAATAACAAGCGAGTAGTCAGAACACGGTCCATAGGTCAGCAGCAGAAGATCAGAACTTACAGCTCAGGGATCAGGCAAACACACACCAGAGAACACAGGCTTAAAACAAGCTTTTGACTGCCAGTGATCAGGGCCAGACACCTCACCTAAATATCAGGGCAATTACCAATAACAGGGAGCACCTGTGGAAATCTCTGCACCTTCGTCTCAGATAGGTTAACTGAGCTGTCAATCAAAGCACCGACAGCTCAGCACGTCCCAGCACAGGATAGGATGACAGAGCTTTCCATCACGAAGTTCCAGACACTCTGTGCAGAGGAATCGTGACAGGTAACTATTAATTGTGCACTGTGTGGGCATGTCTGTGACCATGTTATCATCTAGATGGAGTAAATGCAGTAAAAAAATGCAAACTACAATACAGAAAGCTAAATCCATGGTTTCTTCCTTTCTGGCTTGTGAATGGAAAAGAAGAGAAGACCTCTATCATCCTGATAGGTACTGATTTTCATTTTTAGAACTCAAACCTTTAAAGGGACCCTGTCACCTGAATTTGGAGGGAACAATCTTTAGCCATGGAGGCGGGGTTTTGGGGTTTTTGATTCACCCTTTCCTTACCCGCTGGCTTCATGCTGGCTGCAATATTGGATTGAAGTTCATTCTCTGTCCTCCGTAGTACATGCCTGCACAAGGCAATCTTGCCTTGCCCAGGCGTGTACTACGGAGGACAGAGAATGAACTTCAATCCAATATTGCAGCCAGCATGCAGCCAGCGGGTAAGGAAAGGGTGAATCAAAAACCCCAAAACCCCGCCTCCATGGCTGAAGATTGTTCCCTCCAAATTCAGGTGACAGTGTCCCTTTAAATATTTATGCTGTGATACTTTATGGTGGCCAAAATGGTTGGTTAAATCCAATAAAGTGACCCTTGATACAAAAAATGTTTTGTGCCCTTTCTATAAGGAGACTGCATAGCTCTGAGCTGCTCATGAGGCTACTTGAGAATACCCACAAAGGTCACAGTGTATATGTACACCTACATTATACTACATGTGTGCTGGCCCTTGTTATGATGCTTGAACCCCCTAGGTTCAAGCAACATATTGTAATCCGATTTCTTATATTTTATTCTTCTTCTCCGCGTTTTCCGCAATTAATGCGGCCCGAACCACTCGGTGCAGAGACCCCGTTCAGGCGGCGTTTCGAAGCCCTCGGTGGGGACAGGTGTGCTATGTATTTTTGGAGTCGATCCAATTTGTAGTTTTTTTTAAAAATCGCATTTAAAAAAAAAATTTCACATAGGAATTAATGACGACCTTTCCATGACCCCCAACTTGACCATCCAAAGATGGCAGCTATGCAAATGTACGGTGCCCATTTTAGGACATGATCATTTATCAAAGTCAAACATCAGAATAAAGTGACTATGACACCCGACACTCCGACACCCCGACACTCTGACCCCCGACACCCCGACACTCCGACACCCCAACACCCCGACACCCTGACACCCTGACACTCCGACACTCTGACACTCTGACACTCCAACACCCCAACACTCCGACACTCCAACACTCTGACACCCCGACACTCCGACACTCTGACACTGACACTCCGACACCCCGTCATCCGACACTCCGACACCTGACACCCCGACACTCTGACACCCTGACAGCCCGACACCCCGACACTCCGACACCCCGACACCCTGACACTCCGACACCCAGACACCCTGACACTCCGACACCCAACACTCCGAGACCCAACATCCGACACTCCGACACCCAACACTCCAACACCCGACACTCCGACACCCAACACCCTGACACTCCGACACCCCAACACCCCGACATCTGACACTCCAACACTCTGACACTCTGACACTCCGACACCCAGTCATCTGACACTCCGACACCCGACACTCCGACACCCTGCGGCTTTTTCATGACACTGAGGACAGGTGGATTTCATGGGTATGTGCTAATAACCTTACTGAGCTTCTATGCACTTGCACTTTTGATCTTGGGTAATATGGCTAATCTTTTTGGCCTGGTATTATGAAGCTGGTGTACTATGGATATTTATTCCATCCCCATGCCCCTGTTACTTTTTCCTCACTCTCTGGTACTTTGTGCACTTTACTCGGTTACCATCCTTCCTCATATTACATATTGATCTTTGTTATTTCGTTTTAGTATGTATGTATTCTCAATAAAATTTGTTATCTTTTTATACTATTTTCCGAGTGGTGTGCTTTGATACTTTGTATCTCTTTGGTTAGTCCTGACACTCCGACACCCCGACATCCGACACTCCAACATTCTGCTCTGACACCCCGACATCCGACACCCAACACTCCGACAACCGACACCCCGACACCCCGACACTCCGACATCCGACACTCCAACACTCTGACACTCCAACATCCGACACTCCGTCACTCTGACACCCGACACTCTGACACCCGAAACTCTGACACCCGACACTCCGACACCCGACAACCGACTCTGAAATAAATACATTTTTTATGGTACTTGAACCCTCTACGTTGCAATCGTCAGCGGTATCATTCAGTGTGAAGGGACCTTAAGGAGTCCACTAATTGTACAATTTTATTGAGTAAATAGGGACCACTGCACTGCTATAACAAATGTATGTGACAAGGTTCCCTGATTTCTATAACAAATGTTAGTGGCCTGATTAATAAAAATTGCCTCAGAGTAAAACCATTTTGGTTGTCCATAGCAGCCAGAGGTCAGCTTTCATATTTGAAACTGCTGAGGTAAAATGAAAGCTGACCTCTGATTGGTTGACAGAGCTGTCTGTCAGGCAGTTTCACTGTGTGAGGCCTGTTCTTCCTAATCTGCTAGTCACCTTCTAATCTAAGTTTACTTTCTTACAGTCAACACCTGATACACTGCTGTAAAGCTGGCAGCGCTGTTCAAGCACCATGTATTCCATTCAGGAAATGCCCATCTAGTTTATCTTTGTTGGTTGAACACAATTGTGGAAGGTAATAATTGTCTTGATTTTCCTTCATTTGAACACAATATTTCTGACTGTGAATTGATGGTGCCCAACATTTTTAGAGATGATTTTGTAACCTTTTCCAGCCTGATGAACATCAACAACTCTTCTCCTGAGGTCCTCAGAAATTAACTTAATTTGTGCCATGATACACTTCCACAAATGATTTGTGAAGAACAGATTTTGATAAATTCCTGATCTTTAAAGAAAACAGATTCATCACTCAATCCAACCTGATTGTCATTCTATTGATTGAAAACACCAGAGAGAAAGGATCTGAGAAAATTTGACAAAAACTAAATTGTGGTGAGTAGGTGGATGTGTAAGACCTTTCTCCTCCTTAGCAGGTTTTGTGGAGTATACATTGTATATAGGAGTTAGCAGTTATGGAAAGTGGTCCAAAGAATGACAGCCAGTAAACTGTTGTAACGGTAATGGGTGTCCAAAACCCAAAGGGGAAACATGAACTCATCTCATAAACCTCTCAACTCCAGGAACACCTACTAAAAATCTAAGGCTGGAATCAGAAAGTTGGCTATTTTTTATGTAACTTTCTAAGCCAAGCACAAGCAAGACAGAAAAGAAAGAAGTAAGTATCTCCTGGAGTGTAAAATTATAATTTACAATATTTATATTACAGAAACCAACCCCAAGGGAACATTTAAAGCTATATAATATATTGTACATAAAGCTGCAATGATGAATTGTAAAGAATCCACAGAAATATGTTGAGTTTAACATCTTGCACTAAAGCATATCAACTTCTCGGAATATTTATGTTGAAAACTTCAGCACAAGAAAGATTTCTATTGCTGTTTTATAAAATTAGACTGTGTTGTGTTGTATAGGAATGACAAGTACTTGTAATAAAAACCAGTGACCCTATGAAAAAGAAACAAAGTTGTGTTTTTATTCTCTTTTTATAGATAAATAATCTTTTCAACCTAGTATTCGACTCAGATGGATAACTATCTAAATATTTGGGATATGGCAAAAAAAGTAAGAAGGAATATTTATAGCACCTTTACTTTCTATAATTTCAAGAAAGGCTTTGACCTTAAATGTTCTCTATGCATCCTTCTATTCTAAAGCCTACACTTTAGCTAAGTCCAACTTTATGGTTTTGGCCTGTTTTCCATTTATTTTCATCAAATTTCTACTACATACAGTAGCACTGTGAGATTTATCCTGGTAGATACCAACAGCGACTGGTTGATTATGTATTGGTTTTGACAAGACATAAATAGCAGGAAATAAAAACAGTCCATACTACTATGTGAATCGTTGAGGCTTTAATGTACCATCTTAGGTCATAAACATATACTGTAGATATTATTGATATTGATACTTAAATGTAACCTGCGCACTTATGAGTAGTGTTGAGCGATACCTTCCGATATTTGAAAGTATCGGTATCGAATGGTATCGGCCGATACTGGCAAAATATCGGATCTCGCCGAAACCGATACCCGATACCAATACAAGTCAATGGGACACAAATATCGGAATGTATCCTGCATGGTTCCCAGGGTCTGAAGTAGAGGAAACTCTCCTTCAGGCCATGGGATCCATATTTATGTAAAAAATAAAGAATAAAAATAAAAAATATGGCTATACTCACCCCTCCGGCGAACCCTGGCTGTCACCGCTGCAAGCGTCCGCCTCCATTCCTGAGAATTGCAGAGAGTAAAGGACCTTCGATGATGTCGCGGTCAGGTGACCGGTCACCTGACCGCTCACGTGACCGCTCACCTGACAGCGATGTCATCGAAGGTCCTTCACTCGCTACAGGAACGGAGGTGGACGCTTGCAGCGGTGACAGCCAGGGTTCGCCGGAGGGGTGAGTATAGCCATATTTTTTATTTGTATTCTTTATTTTTTACATTAATATGGATCCCAGGGCCAAGAATGCGGATAAGAATAACTTGCTTCAGTATGACAGCCAACATCCGAGATCTATGAAAAGATCAATCCCATTGAGTCAGCTACTTAGGGTTAGACACATAGTTAGAGAAGAAGATAAGGCGGATACAACAATAGATCTGTTGATAAAAAAATTCTTAAGGTACCGTTACACTCAGCGATGCTGCAGCGATATAGACAACGAGCCGATCGCTGGAGCGTCACTGTTTAGGTCGCTGTAGAGACGTCAAACACAGTAACTCCAGAACGATGCAGGAGCGAGCCAGTGACGTAACGGCGACTCACTTATCGTTCTCGCTGGTTGTTAGCTCCATGTAAAACATTGCTGGCATCGTTGCTTTTGCTGTCAAACATGACGATACACGCCGACCTGGCGACCAAATAAAGTTCTGGACTTCTAGCTCCAACCAGCAATGGCACAGCGGGATCCAGATCGCTGCTGCGTATCAAACACAACGAGATCGCTATCCAGGACGCTGCAACGTCACGGATCGTTGTCGTTCTCGTTGTAAAGTTGCTGAGTGTGATGGTACCTTTAGATAGAGGATATCCTAGAGGGTTGCTTGAACAGACAAAGAATGTGGTAATGAAAAAAGATAGATTACAATTAATCAACAAGGATTAAAATGGGAAACACAAAAAAATTCATAATAGGGTTCCTTTTGTCTCTACATATGCAGAAGAGAGTGGAGAAATAGCCAATATTATTAAAAAACATTGGACAATGTTGGGGAGGTGTCTCCCTAACATTCAGGAATTTAGGATGCCACCATTGTATTCGTTTAAAAGAAGTAAGAATATTAAAGATATGCTAATAAAATCGGACATTGGCCCTATGAGAAAAAGTACCTAGAGGTCCCTAACAGAAACTAAGAGGAATGGATGTTTCCCTTGTTTAAATTGTATAAATTGTACCTATATGATCAAAGGGTCTACATTTCAGCATCCAACGACGGACAAGATATATGAAATTAAACAGTTTTTGACTTGTAGCTTAGACCATGTTATCTATTTGCTTACGTGTCCGTGTAACTTGTGATATGTTGGGGAAACGACTTGCGAATTCAAGACAAGAATTAACCAACATAGATACGCCATAAGGAAAAATAGAACTGACCTCCCTGTTCCCAAACATTTTGTTGACTGCAAGCATACTGAGAGAGACTTAAAGTTCAGGATAATTGATACTGTTACAGTACAGAGAAGAGGAGGAGATAGGGAGATGATTCTCAAAAAGAGAGAACTTATGTGGATATACAAACTTAATACCCTTAGACCTAGGGGACTTAATGCTGATTTCAAGATGCATACAATTATTTGAGAACACTCATCAGTCCAAAAATGTAATGTTATAGAGTCTCGAGATATAGTAATGTGATTAGTGGTTTTTAATTTAGGAAGTACTAGGTTACAATTGTAAAAATGTACTCTCCTAATTTTATGTTTATTTTGTCTAGATGATGTCTAGCATCCAAACAAGACTGAAAAGTTGCCTCGGAGGATCTTGCGAATATGGAGGACACGTAGATGAATATATTACAAATACTCAATTTATGCAAAATGAAATATATTATTATTTTTTTCATTTATGTACTATGTTGGACTGTGGTCCGATCAATAAAGCAATATAAAGAATATACTTAAGTATCTTTTATTCCACCCAGATTAAAATAATACGCCGGGACATATGTGCTACCGCCATATAGTAGTTCGGATTGGAGGCAGTTTGACCTGAGTGGTTTGACTTGCAACCAGTTGAACACTATGTGACCTTCGGGAGATGGCCTGTAGAGGGCGGAGCCCGGAGTGTCAGGGTGGTGTTATGCACTGACTCTGTAAAAATGTCCATATGGCGAAATAGAAATATAATGATGTTATATGTGCAGTGCTGTTAATTGTACTGTGTGGTGGTTATATAATTATGGCAGGATAGAGTTTATCACTGAAAGATATTACCATTGGATCCAACTTTATAGTGATGTTTGAGATAAATGCGGTTCTATCGCTGTATACAGCCTGAGTAGACGGCGCTGCTGGGGGCTACTGCGCATGCACCAGTTCTAAGATAGATGCCGGACTCATATAGGAGTGAAAAGAAAAATGCCACTACAAAGATGGCGAAATCCAGCGTTCCTGCGCATGCGCCGATGCCTGTGATTGGTCTGCAGTCCAGCATAGGGATATCCCCTTTTCCTCTTAGTTTGTAAGCTTGCGAGCAGGGCCCTCATTCCTCCTGATATCTGTTTTGAACTGTATTTCTGTTATGCTGTAATGTCTATTGTCTGTACAAGTCCCCTCTATAATTTGTAAAGTGCTGCGGAATATGTTGGCGCTATATAAATAAAAATTATTATTATTATTATATGACGTGCCAGACTTGCGCACTAGATACATGAGAACGCTGAATAGCAAGATGTTGTCCTCCATTAGTAGCAAGCTACTTTGGCGGTAAGAATAAGTAAATGATCAACAGTATAAAGTTTGGAAGTACAAACACGTAATGGACACAATTATGCACGTATGCACTTTATAATTTCTACTGCTAGACACAATATGTAATATATTTAATATGTGGTAACACATGCACTTTATTAATTACAAATGGTTGCAATTAAGGATTGTTGGTTTTTAAACCCTATATATATATATGCACTACAATGTTGTATCCACTGCTTGAGAAAGGCTCATTTAGAGCCGAAACGTCGCACAGACATGTGGGTCTGATTAAATCCTGCACATTTATTAAGAAAAATGGAGTGCTGCCTTCTTTTTTAATTATATATATGTATATATATATATATATATAAATATATATATATATATATATAAATATATATATATATATATATATATATATATATATATATATACACTGCTCAAAAAAATAAAGGGAACACTTAAACAGCAGAATATAACTCCAAGTAAATCAAACTTCTGTGAAATCAAACTGTCCACTTAGGAAGCAACACTGTTTGATGGAAATTATTGGCAATTATCAAGACACATTCAATAGAGGAGTGGTTCTGCAGGTGGGGACCACAGACCACATCTCAGTACCAATGCTTTCTGGCTGATGTTTTGGTCACTTTTGAATGTTGGTTGTGCTTTCACACTCGTGGTAGCATGAGATGGACTCTAAAACCCACATAAGTGGCTCAGGTAGTGCAGCTCATCCAGGATGGCACATCAATGCGAGCTGTGGCAAGGAGGTTTGCTGTGTCTGTCAGCGTAGTGTACAGAGGATGGAGGCACTACCAGGAGACAGGCCAGTACACCAGGAGATGTGGAGGGGGCCGTAGGAGGGCAACAACCCAGCAGCAGGACCGCTACCTCAGCCTTTATGCAAGGAGGAACAGGAGTAGCAGTGCCAGAGCCCTGCAAAATGATCTCCAGCAGGCCATAAATGTACATGTCTCCACAAATGGTTAGAAACCGACTCCATGAGGATGGTCTGAGTGCCCGGCTAATCATGTGATGGGTTACTGGGTGTGGTTAGCTCTATATAAGACTGGCTAATGCTTTACACCGCAGATATGTGAGGAGGTGAAACCCTCCTGAGGGTGTCAAGGCTCCAGGACTGAGCCGGTAGGACTGGACACTTGTTTTTCCCTTTTCCTGAGCCAAAGGCTATTTGCTTTCTGTTATTTCGCCATGTGGTCTGACATCACCACAGGTCCTGAAACACATATATATACAAGGTTATGTGCAAGAAAGAAATACTCCGGGCTACATTACAGCAACAAGGCACTTATGTGGCACATACCTCCCGTCGACTACACACACTTTAGCCATGCTACAATACACATACACACTCAGCACCATTCACCTCTGCATACACATACACACAGCACCATTCACCTCTCTGCATACACACACACACAGCACCATTCACCTCTCTGCATACACACACACACACACAGCACCATTCACCTCTCTGCATACACATACACACACAGCACCATTCACCTCTCTGCATGCACATACACATACACACACAGCACCATTCACCTCTCTGCATACACATACACACACACACACAGCACCATTCACCTCTCTGCATACACACACACACACACACACACCACACCTCTGTGCACGGTATCCTGAAGCTGCACCATCACAGCAGCTTCCTGTCTTGCACAGCCGGGGCTCTGAATGATAATGTCATTGAGCCGCTGCTGTGTGAGACAGGAAGCATGGGCAGGAAGCAGGATAGATCTATTCCCTGCAGCTCCGCTCTGCTGTCATTTTCTCCTGCACTCAGCGGAGCTGCAGGGATTGCTCACTGGCAATCTGGCCAGGGCCCTCCACAACCCCAGGGCTGGATAAACTGTCCAGATTGCCCTCATTAACAGCCGCCATGCAGGGGCCTCCCAGAGCCTCCAGGCCCCGGTGCAGCCGCAGCGGTTGAATCGGCAGTATGTCCGCCCATGCAATACAGGGCATAAAGGTATTAAGCATTCTCAACAGATGATTTGGCATTGGCAGCATGTCATGATGGTAAATTAGGTATAAAAGAAAATCACATCTTGCTTTTACACCAACTAAAGATGATTGTGATGCAATATTTTAGCTTGGTGTGACAACTTATATTTCTTAATTTAGGTATTATATATTTATGTGATCATTTCAAGACATTAAAGCTTGTTTGCATAGGGAGGCCACGCTCTAGCCATAAAATTGTCAGATTGGTTTGCTATTAGCCCAAACATCCTGATACTATATACTGATACTATATGTCCTAACCGTGCTGATAGATTTCATCATCCTGTAGCGTCAATCTTCTCCCCTGCATGAGAAAAGTCTTATTTTTACATCTGTCTCTTTTTGACTTAGTTCTTTTCTTTCTACTCCTCTGCTGAGTGTTTCCCCCTCCTTCTCCCTTATGCCAATGCTGTACAGCTGGAGAGGCAGACACAGTGACAGTGAAGACTGCTCTCCACAGCTGTCACAAGTAATTCAGGAAATCCAATTACACCTCATGAAATCCAGGGCTTACTGCAACGTCTGTGTGCCAAGAATCCCTGAACAAGTATAAGCTACCGTACCGGCTACATCTCCTTATATATACTTCCTTACCAAAAAAATATCAACCTAGAATTTCTAGAAACTGAATGTAGAGGCAAATTATAAATAGGGGCTAAGAAGAACAGGATCCTAACAAGTGTTAAATGGGAATGGCGGTATCTGTGTATTGTGATCTCTTATTTTAGGGAGTCTGTTATTATCCAATGCACAGTATTCAATATATGATGGTGCTGGTTATCAAATGTAATAGAAATCTTGATGCCTACTTTGAACTACAACATTGCCTATCATTGACAGGTAACATACTGTACATTTTCTTAAATTAAAAGCCATGCTTATGAAGCAGTTCATGCCATTATATTACAGAAACTGTGCCACTAAAATGTCACAAATAATCCATTTAATCCATTAAGTGCAACAATTTTGGGAAAAAATAGGCAAGTTTCTCATTGCTTGCTAACTTTAGAAAGTGGTGAGAAAAGTGTTAATGGTCTCTAAAAAAGACATAGATTTCATTTTTTTATAGTTACGTATATCAGATTTGACATCAGGGGCGGACACTGACAGCTTGGGGCCCCTGTGCAAGAAATGTGTCTGGGCCCCCTATGGCGACAAAGCTACATATATATATATATATATATATATATATATATATATATATATTGTAAGATTGCTTTCACTAAGTGTATTGGGGGACACTTGCTTGGCACGGGATCAACATAGTCAGGCACGATTTTTGAACACAAAACAGTCCATACGGTTTATTAAAGTGTCATAAACCGGGTTATGCAGTTCATAATATACATTCCATAGAACACAATGGGCACCAACTGGTGATATTAACTTGCAGCTTTGTCTTAACGATTCATTTACGGCTTTAACTCACGTTTACGGCTTTGTCTCACAGACACTAAACATGCTGGACCTCTCACTTCGCCCAGTTACCATGGGTGTCTGTATGCCGTACACTTCACCAATGTCCCAAGTCACATACAGAGCATATGACACTGGGTCGCAGTCTCTAAACACGCCGAACCTCACTCCGTTCAGTCATCGTGGGAGACCACACAGTTCATGGAACATCACAAGCACCAACAGTCTGTATAGGTACCTGACGGGAGCTCCTGCTCCACCTGCTGACTCCTCGTCAGTCCACTGATCCGGGAAAGCTGCCTTACGGGGTTCACCAACTTGCCTGGCCGGCACACATCAGTCAGTCCAGAGCCACCGAAGGACGGTAGCTTCTCCAACAGTTCCACTGTGCGCTTTTCAGGGATCCGGTCCTACTCCCAGGATCTCCCAACACACAAGCGTGTGCTATTCAGGACTCCTACTCCCAGGAAATCCAACACATACTTCCAGCATGTGACCTCTCCAGGTGCTATTCAGGACCACTGTCCAACACCCCAGGCCACCAGGTTCAAAGCCCCACCATGTGCTATTCAGGACTCCTACTCCCAGGACATCCAACACAGATGGTTCAGTGTGCTATTCAGGGATCCGGTCCTACTCCCAGAACCTCCCAACACACAGGCTCTCCAGGACCTTCCACTGGAACCACACAGGAACACACAGGCCACTCACAGCGACCATACACAGGAACCATGTGACCCACACCCTGGTCATATTTTATACCCTTAACCACTTCCCTGGATGGGAGTGTGGATGTGTGGCTAGTTTGTCCCACCCATCTCAAACAACTAGCCTAGTAAGTCTCCCTTACAGCTACACCACACATATACACACTTGAAGGACTACAGGTCCCAGAACAACTACATTGCATCAGACTTACTACGCAGACTCCCTCTGCGACACATATCGGCCATTCACAACACAGCCAATCACTGTTTCACCACGATTATCAGAATAGATATGTCTCCATGCACATCCCAAAGAGCACTCACAGCGCCCCCTAGCTGTCACAGGGGTCACTGCATCACTATATATATATATATATATATATATATATATATATATATATGTAGCCACACACACATACATGTACATATACTGCATAGTCTCTTTTATGATGTATATTACTGTAACTTATTATAAGTGCCCTCTCTTGTTATGTACAGCAGTGTCCCATACCTATTGGATTATATAGAGCCCTGTTTTTGATTAAATGTCGTCCTGTCTTGTTAGCTGTATAATGCAATGATGGCTGATGGAGCATGGGAAAGCTTCTTGTCTAATAGAGGAGCTGATGGACTGGTAGTCTGGTCTCTGGCTCCTCCATCAGCAGTCATTTTATATCTAACAAGAGAGGGGATTATGTAATAAAAGAGGGCACTGTGAATAACAAAAATAACAAGAATACACTATGTAAGAGACAGCACTGTACATAACAGCAGAGGAAGCTATATAATAAGGGACGACATCATATATAACTAGAAAGGATGGTATGTAATAAGGGACGGTGTTATACATAACAAAATAGGAAACTATGTAACTAAGGATGCTGTTATACATAATAAGTCAGTACACTATATACTAAGGGACTGTGTTATATATAATAAGTAACTACACTATATACTAAGGGACTGTGTTAGACATAATAAGTGAATACACTATATACTAAGGGACTGTGCTATATAAAAGTGAGTACACTACATACTAAGGGACTGTGCTATACATAAAAAGTGGCTACACTGTATACTGAGGGATGGCGCTATAGATAATAAGCGAGTCCACTATATACTAAGGGACTGTGCTATACATAAAAAGTGAGTACACCATATACTAAGGGGCTTTACTATGTATAATAAGGGCATACACTATAGACTAAGGCACTATGTTAAACATAATAAGCGATAATAACGTCTTCCTTCACCTCCCCTGTTCCTAAATCCATTATAAATCCTCCTTCCTCCCATCCCAATCCCCCACACCACTCATTTTTCTCCTCCCCCAACATCCCATTACTGTCCTCATCCCCACGCCCATCATTGCCTACTTCACCACCTCCATCATTGCCTTCTCCCCCACCACCCTCATCATTGCCCTTTCCACCAACTCCATCATTTCCTCCCCCCATCTACCCATCATTGTCCTTTCCACCATCTTTGTCTTTTCCAATACCACCATCATTGCCTTTTCCCCACCACCTCCATCAATGCACATTCCACCACCTCCATCATTTCCTCCTCAGCCATCACCCCCATAATTGCGCTTTTCACCACGACCATCATTGTCTTTTCCATCACCACCATCATTGCCTTTTCATCACCACCCCCATCATTGCCCATTCCACCACCTCCATCATTGCCTTCTCCCTCACCACCCCCATTATTTCCCTCTCCACCACCTCCATCATTGCCTTCTTCCCCACCACCTCCATCATTGCCTCCTTCCCCACCACCCTCATCATTGTCCTTTGCACTGCCACCATCATTGCCTTCTCCCCCACCACCCCATCATTGCCAATTCCACCACCTCCATCATTTCCTCCTCTCCACCAACCCCATTATTGCCCTTTTGACCACCAACATCATTGTCCTTCCCACCACCTCCATCATTGCCTTCTTCCTCACCACCACCATCATTGCCCATTCCACCACTTCCAACATTTCCTCCTCCCCCACCACCCCCATCATTGCCCTCTCTGTCACCCCCATCGTTGCCTTCTCCCCCATCACCCCATCATTGCCCTCTCTCCTCCACCTACACATACACAAACACACACAGCACCATTCACCTCTCTGCACATTCCCCCGCAGTGCTACCCCTACCACCACTCATCTCTACACACACACATACGTACATACACAAACACACAGCACCTCTCTCCTCTCTGCATGCTTTCCCGCAGCTGTAGCATCATCATTGCACACAGCTTCCTACCTCTGGCATAGCCACGGCGTTGACTGATGATTTCATCCAGCCATGCTGCTGACTGCTGTGTGAGACAGGAAGCGCAGGCAGGAAGGAGGATGGATCTCTGCAGCTCCGCTCTGGATGGATCTCTCCCTGCCCACTGCACATGAGTGCAACCTGCCTAGGGCCACCCCCCAGAGCCTCTGGGCTGGATAAACAGGCCAGATTGCCCTAATTACTAGCTGCCTTGCAGGGGTCCCCCTCCACCCCTGGGCCCGGTGCAGCCACACTGGCTGCACTTGCGGTATTTCCGTCCCTGTTTGACATATATTATGAAGAAAAATTAGACATTTTGTTAATTTTGGTGTATGTTTCATTTCCACACTTTCAGATACGTAAAAAGGTGATTAAAAAACATGCTTCTTTTGGAGTGATTACAGTCAATGCAAGGGATAGGTAGGATAGGCACCTGCCTAGGGTGATACTCTTGCCTCCCTGAGGGGGGCATAGTTTGAAAAAAAAAAGCACCTGACATAGCTGAATGCTTGTGGCCATCCTGCAGCTTACTCTGGCTGCAGGCATTCAGCACATTGACAGCTGGGTGTAAGCACTCAGGTGAGCAGTGTCAGTCACTGGCACCACTCACTGTCTGCACCCCAGCGACCACTCACTCCCTCCCTTAAATAAAGTTTATTCTTTTCAAATTTAAGCCAGTATAGCTCTGCGGCGCTGACACACCAGCCTCCAGGTCATGCACATAGGCTGCTCCTCCTCATGCTTGTCCTCTGCTCAGCCACTTCCAGCCTGTGCCGAGCAGTGTCTGCACATGCAAACCCAGGGACTCTTCAGCACAAGGTGAGTGGGAATGCAAATTGTTGCCAGCCTGCTTCTACAGGAGTCACTGAATAGAATCAGTGATTTAGTGACTGTGATGGTGGAGCTCCATGATGTCTGGTTAGTGAAGGATCAGATTTCTCTTCCACACACAGCACCGATCAAGCAGCCAAGCATGGAGCTCTGAGCACAGTCACTAATCACTGCTTGTAATCTGTGACAGGATGGCCTTGTGTCATTTCAACTGTGATGAATCCAGGCTGGGACTGGCTCCTGATTCTATTTTCCCCATTTAGTTCTCAATTTGTCAACTTTGGTGTTACATAGGACTGGAGGTGAAATCTACTAGGTCATTTGCCACATGATCTCTTGATTCGGGTGCAAAATGCTGTGCGGTGGCAACCACGTGGCACAGGGGATGAAGCAAGCAGTTCCGCAGTAAAGGCCACAGGTGAGGCACACAGATCAATGGTCAAGGCCACGGGTGAAGAACACAGTACAGTTGCTGCAGCCGCAGGCACAGTCTAGCACTCAGCGTGCACCACAGAAATATTACTGAGCGGGGACTCTACAAGGGTCAGCGGCCCGGTGTCGTGTACTCCGTTTCGGTCACAATGCAGTTCAGGAGTCTCTCTGAGCTGTGCAAGGTTAATCTGGAAAGAATTGCTCACCGGGTAAAGCGGCCCGAATAGCTGGCGTGGGTCAGTCGAGAGGGAGTCAACCATCTCTGTCCTCACACGCCGATTCCCCGTCGGAAGTCCCGTCTTTTCGCCCTCAGTTCTATTTAAGTCAGACCCGTCCCGTTTTGTCAGGGGTCCTGAACTGCTCCGGTCATAAATCGCTTTCCCCCAGGAATAATGGTGACAGCCCTGAAAGTTCCAACCCAGACACGCAAAAGGGACCGTTAGCCCGGTCCACCTTCCTAGAAACAGAAAGGAGGACAAATTATGCAGCAGCAAATTTTGACTATGTCCCTAGCCACACCCTAATCCACTTTCATTTACCATTTCTTTCTCCCTTGGCAGGCAATGATGTCAGAGGAGCAGTGATAATAAGAGAAATCCAGCAGATGCCCGAGACTGCAGGGCATAGACCCAAATCCAAGATTGTTCGCTGTATTCAAGACACTTAGGACTAGAGATGAATGAATCGATTGAGAGGACTTTGGTCCAGCATCTAGATCAGTTCTTCCTGGTGGCTGGACAGGAGGCAGCGAATCGCTTACCTTTCAGTGTTCCTGGTGCAGCGCAACGTCATCTGTGCATCCTACTCATCTCTAGTTGAGACCTGTGGATTTCTTTATTGCTCATTCACAGTTGGAGCAGACAGAAATTTTTCACCTTTATGTAGCTTCACTATGCGATATCTAGCATCTGGTGTCTGCAAGACCATGTTCACACTTTGCATAATTACTGTGTTATTGTTTTCTGCACCAAACTACACAATAACAATCTTCTCTGATTATTGCTGCTCTTCTTTATGCCTTTTCACTCTTATTTCATTCATTTCTGGTACAGATGAGAAGCCGCTTTTTTAATGTGTTTTTATAGTACAGAAAATCTTTTATTCTGCACTTAAAAAGTTGCTGCAGTTTTGGACATGTGTTCTTTTAGACTCCAATAGAAGCACTGAAATAAAAAAGAACTAAAATCGAACAATTTAGCAGCGTCTTTAGATGTGAAGGAGGCACAGTTTTCATGAAATCACATCCACTTTGCTTGGACAGTTAAACAAAGCAGAATTTCTGTGCAAAAAAATGCAGCAGAAAATATACAGCATTTACGCTACATGTGAAAATAATCTAAATTTGCAAGCAAAGTGGAGGCAACACCAAATATGTCCTTGTTATTTGTTGAGTTGTAATTGTTCTGCCTTCCTCCATGTATGATGCTGTTTGGATTCCAGCTTACGGCTAAACCCTCATCCACTTCCCAGTAAACATACTGTATGGATTCTTAAGTCTATATTTATTGAGATGATGATGTGAATGATAACGGTGAACAATAATGGTGGACGATAATAGTGGATGATATTGGTAAAAACTGCAAAGAATAAACAGTGTATTAGTACTGGCACATCACAGCAACAACAGCATGATACAGGGTGCAATTACATCAGTAATTGGGACATTACAGCAAAGAATGATGCAGGGTGCATAATACAGAAATGCTACTAGCACTGTTCTGCTCTATACAGAAATGCATCTGTCTATATGCAGATCAAAGAGCATTATAACTAAATTGGAGGATACAGAGCACAATATGCCTCACTTCACAATATGTAATACGGAGGCTGCATAAGGCTCATATATACAGATTCCAACATACACACATGACTGCATTACAACTTTCCCCGGGATCCGCTGGACAGGAGGAAAGATTGTAGGGAGTGAGAGCCAGGAACACGTGTGCATCACTAAGAAAGCCTTAGAAAGGTGTCTGCATATCTAACCAGAACACACTGCTCTTTTAAAGGAGAAATACTCATATACAGTTAGGTCCATATATATTTGGACAGAGACAACATCTTTCTAATTTTGGTTATAGACATTACCACAATAAATTTTAAACAAAACATTTTAGATGCAGTTAAAGTTCAGACTTTCAGCTTTTATTTGAGGGTATCCACATTAAAATTGGATGAAGGGTTTAGGAGTTTCAGCTCCTTAACATGTGCCACCCTGTTTTTAAAGGGACCAAAAGTAATTGGACAGATTCAATAATTTTAAATAAAATGTTCATTTCTAGCACTTGGTTGAAAACCCTTTGTTGGCAATGACTGCCTGAAGTCTTGAACTCATGGACATCACCAGACGCTGTGTTTCCTACTTCTGGATGCTCTGCCAGGCCTTCACTGCGGTGGTTTTCAGTTGCTGTTTGTTTGTGGACCTTTCTATCTGAAGTTTAGTCTTTAACAAGTAAAATATATGCTCAATTGGGTTGAGATCAGGTGACTGACTTGGCCATTCAAGAATATTCCACTTCTTTGCTTTAATAAACTCCTGGGTTGCTTTGGCTTTATGTTTTGGGTCATTGTCCATCTGTAGTATGAAACGACGACCAATCAGTTTGGCTGCATTTGGCTAGATCTGAGCACACAGTATGTCTCTGAATACCTCAGAATTCATTCGGCTGCTTCTGTCCTGTGTCACATCATCAATAAACACTAGTGACCCAGTGCCACTGGCAGCCATGCATGCCCAAGCCATCACACTGCCTCCGCCATGTTTTACAGATGATGTGGTATGCTTTGGATCATGAGCTGTACCACGCCTTCGCCATACTTTTCTCTTTCCATCATTCTGGTAGAGGTTGATCTTGGTTTCATCTGTCCAAAGAATGTTCTTCCAGAACTGTGCTGGCTTTTTTAGATGTTTTTTAGCAAAGTCCAGTCTAGCCTTTTTATTCTTGATGCTTATGAGTGGCTTGCACCGTGCAGTGAACCCTCTGTATTTACTTTCATGCAGTCTTCTCTTTATGGTAGATTTGGATATTGATACGCCGACCTCCTGGAGAGTGTTGGTCACTTGGTTGGCTGCTGTGAAGGGGTTTCTCTTCATAATG
This sequence comes from Ranitomeya imitator, assembly GCF_032444005.1. Classification (NCBI taxonomy): domain Eukaryota; kingdom Metazoa; phylum Chordata; class Amphibia; order Anura; family Dendrobatidae; genus Ranitomeya; species Ranitomeya imitator. The sequence continues at coordinate 171,767,408 of NC_091285.1, read as the reverse complement.
GAGATTATTCTGCGATCATCCACCACTGTTGTCTTCCGTGGGCGCCCAGGTCTTTTTGCATTGATGAGTTCACCAGTCCTTTCTTTCTTTCTCAGGATGTACCAAACTGTAGATTTTGCCACTCCTAATATTGTAGCAATTTCTCAGATGGGTTTTTTTCTGTTTTCGCAGCTTAAGGATGACTTTTTTCACCTGCATGGAGAGCTCCTTTGACCGCATGTTTACTTCACAGCAAAACCTTCCAAATGCAAGCACCACACCTCAAATCAACTCCAGGCCTTTTATCTGCTTAATTGAGAATGACATAACGAAGGGATTGCCCACACCTGTCCATGAAATAGCCTTGGAGTCAATTGTCCAATTACTTTTGGTCCCTTTAAAAACAGGGTGGCACATGTTAAGGAGCTGAAACTCCCAAACCCTTCGTCCAGTTTTAATGTGGATACCCTCAAATGAAAGCTGAAAGTCTGAACTTCAACTGCATTTGAATTGTTTTGTTTAAAATTCATTGTGGTAATGTCTATAACCAAAATTAGAAAAATGTTGTCTATGTCCAAATATATATGGACCTAACTGTATACAGAAAACAGGATAAATGGGTAACTAATGACCTCTAAGGGTTGCAACTGGTACTACATTATGAATATTTAACTGCTGCTCATAAATGGGCAGAACAGTGATACTTATTATTTAAAAAAAAGGCATTAAAATGACATATTTTTTCATTAAGTGTTTTCATTATTGTTTTTAGTAATTTTATAGGATCAAAAAATATTTTTTTATCCCTCCAGATCACAGAACCATAGATTAGAGATGAGTGAACTTTTCGGAAAACGTTCTCCAATGTCAAATTTGGCATAAATGTATCTCATTCGGATTCGTGTTCGCTTTCTTGAGCATTTTTACTCAAAGTTGGGAAAATTCGGGCACAGTTCAGTAAATGATCATGTTTCCATTAATGCTTTTGTTAGTACTTTGGCTAGGGTAATGGTGCTATATGATGAGCGGTGGGGATGGGGGGACATGTTTGATGAGGGGAGGGGGTGTATATAGGTCAGAGGAATGGAAGAGTGTATTTTTTTAAAAATTAACATAATCAGTGTACATTCTGGTAGCCAATCACGGCAAAGAAACAATTCACAACGTTTAGACACAAGGGCTTCTGTCATGTCCCTATCCATATAAAAAGCAGACATGTTGTTTTGCTGCAGTGAAATAGAGCAGAGATGCTGCTCTTGCTGCCACTTTAAATTGTCATACAGTTAGATAGGATCATGTGCTGTGTGAAATCGACCTTCCAGCATCTAATTTGTTTGTGCTAATAGTGTTGTGCAGGCAAGAGTCCACATTTCCTACTCAAAATCATTTGGGGTACTACTGTGTTGCAGTTAGGAATGAGGAGGTCACATTAGCTCATCAATTCTTAGTGCTAACACTGGGGTGCAGGCACCATGCCCCATTTCCTAATCAAAATTGTTTGGGCTAACACTGTGTTTCAGTCAACACTCAGGAGATTACATTTAGAAATCAAAATCATTTGGACTAAAATTGGAGTGAAGGCAGGAGTCCACGTATCTTAATCAAAATTATTTTTTGCTAATATTGGGATGCAGGCACAGGCTCCATTTCCTAATTCAAATTATTTGGACTGATACAGTGTTGCAGTCAGGACTCAGGAGTTCACATTTAGTAATCATAATCGTTTGGACTAATATTAAGGTGCAGGCACCAGGCTCCATTTCCTAATCCAAATCATTTGGGCTAACATTGTGTTGCAGTCAGGATTCAGGAGGTCAATTTTTCTATTCAAAATCATTTGGGCTAATATTGGTGTGCAGGCAGGAGTCCACATTTCCTAATCAAAATCGTTTGGGATAATACTCTGGTGCAGGCATCAGGCCTCATTTCATAATATAAATAATTTGCGCTAATAATGTGATGTAGGTACCAGGCTAATATTGGTCCAGACCTCATTTCATAATACAAGTCCTTTTGGATAATACTCAGGTGCAGTAACCATACCTCATTTCATAATCCAAATAATTTCTCACAATAGTCTGGTACAGGCACGAGACCTCATTTCATAATCCAATTAGTTTGGGATAATAGTCTGTTGCAGGTAACATACCTCATTCCCTCAACCAAATTGTTTGGAATAATAGTCTGGTGGAAGCACCAAACCTCATTTCATAATCAAAATTGTTTGGGATAATACTCTGGTGCAGGCACCAGGCCTCATTTCATAATATAAATCCTTTGTGCTAATAATGTGTTGCAGGCACCTGGTCTCATTTCATAATCCAAATTGTTTGGCCTAATACTCTTGTGCAGTCACCAGGTCTCAATTCATGATCTAAATGTTTTTGATAATAGTCTGGTGCAAATCTTTTGTGCTAATTCTGTCATCCCATCACCAGTCCACATGTCAGCATCTAAATTGTTTGAGCTAATTGCGTGGTCCAGCCAACAGTCCACATTTGAACATATAAATCTTTTGTGCTAATTCTGTGGTCTCTAACCACACTATATCAGCCCATAAATACTGATTATTAATTTACTAACAGGTGTGGGCCTAGAGTTGTGAAATAGCTGGTTAAAGAGGGGAAGGGTACATTCAACATGAGTGGAAAAAGCAAGGTTGTGGTGGAAGAACACTAAAAAGTACACCATCACCTAGTCTGCCCTGTCTGTGACTTGGGTTCAAAAATCTTTGGAGATCTATAACTTGTTCATCTTTATGAAAGTTAGGTGGACTGCACATTCAGCCAACAGCCAGATGCGCCTTTGCATCAGGATACCACCAGCAGCACTGAAGACACGTTCTGATAGAACAATGGCTGCATGACAAAACTTCCAAGGCGTGGCAGGTGAGCTTGGGCCACTCTTCCATTTTTGAAGACCAAAATGAAAAAGGGTACAAATTCCCTCTGATGGCATTGATATTGATCTCTAGATACTCCTGCAAGCTCCTTTCCAGTCAATCACAACATGTCAGACTTGTAATCTGTTCTGCTTGTGCACGTCCTGGTCTAAAAAATGAGTGTAACGACTCAAAAAAATTGCTCATGCCACTTACACTGCTGCTAATGTTTTTCCATTGATGATTCAATGTTCCCAGGGTTGGAAGTCTATAACCGCAATGCACACTGTGTGCCTGACTGATATCTTGGGGAAAACCACTCTTAAGATTGTGTACAAGCGTGTTTCGATACTTCAGCATGTGCACGGCTCTTTCCGGGGGAGAAGCAGCTGACAAAATTTACTCTTGTAACATGGATCTAACAGAGTGGGAACTCAGTAGTCAGCAATATTTCTAATCCTAATGATAAGGGGAACATGTTGCAGATAATGCAGCAAGAAGGTACTCATGTGTAAGACGCTTCTATGAGGTCCAAATTGATGGTGTCTTGGTGGCAGGGTAACACTCAAGCTTGCTTCCTATGTCCCCTCCCGCTAACCATGGACAACAGAGAGGATCATTATCCTCTTCATCTTCTGACTGTTGCGTGACCATCACCTCTTCCTCCTCATCCTCCTACATTTGTTCCTCGGCTCCTGAAACTTCACTAACAGTTTGTCTGGTGCCATGATCACCCTTGATTGCTGTTATCCACCCTCCGATGGTACCTGCTTGTGCGACTACAGTCTGGAACTTTGAGATATTGTTATCCCTACCACATCCTCCTCTGCTTCCTCCTCTTCTTCTGGGACAACCACTTTCTCCCACAGAACATTCAATGTGTGTTTCAGCATGTAGATGACCGGAATAGTGACGCAGATGATGGCATCATCAGCATTAACCATCTTAATAGCCATTCTGAAACTGTGTAGGAGGGTGCAGAGGTCCTTCACATGTGCCCACCCTGCAAGCATGATTTGCATTATGTACTGTGTTGCCCCAACCTATGTAAAAGGACTTACTGCACCAGGGTACATCACTGCTGCTAGTTGCTGCAACATGTGCAGAGTGGATTTACAACATGTGGGCACATTGCGTGTTAACTGGTAGCCCCAAAGACCTCTGGAGCGATGCAAGTCAGTGACCCGCGAGGTGCTAATAGTGGAAGTGAGCACACAGTGACCATGCTTTCTGCAGCAGCACACTAAGACAGGGAGAGTGGCAAAGAAATTGCTGTACCACCAGATTGAGGATGTGAGCCATGCAAGGCACGTGTGTGAGGTTGCCCCAGTCTAGGGCCGCCAAAACTTTTGCACCGTTGTCACACACTCTTCCCCACCTCCAATCTCGGTAGAGACAGCCATTGCTCAAACTTGGACTATATAGCTGTTCACAACTCTTGAGCTGTGTGACTGCAATCTCCAAGACATTCATTTAAACACTGCCTGATTGGGGTGAGCCCTGGCAGCGCAGTACGGAGGTGGGGGGGAATTCTTTCTACACTGTTGGTTGAAGGCACAGGTGGAGGCCCTAGATGAGGTGGAGGAAGCAGAAGCAGTAGAGGAAGTGTTAGATACTAAAATTTGTCCCGCAATCCTTGAGGATTCCAAGACTTGGTGTCTATTGACACCTTGGTGTCTAGTGGTTTAGTTCACCATACCCTGATGTGTAGTGGTTTAATTATCCAACCCTAACTGTTTAGTAGTTTTGTTCTCTAACCCCTGTTGTCTAGTAGTTTAGTTCTCCATCTGCTGCTGTGTAGTGGTTTACTTCTCCATCTCCAAGGGCCCTGCAAGCCTTGGGGACTCCAAGACTTGTAAAGAAGACCCTTCCACGCCTGTCCTCACACCCACGAGAGTCACCCAGTGCCCAGTCAGTGAGCTGTAACGCCCCTGGCCATGCTTGCTGGTCCAGGTGTCAGTGGTGAAATGCACCCTGGGAGACATACATTTTTTTCAAGGAACAGGTGATGGTGGTGTAGCACAAGCACAGGTTTCTTAGATAAGTTATGGTGGGCATCAGCTTTCGGAAAGCGTCTGTATACACCAGTTGGAAAAGCAGCATTTATGTGGTCAACAGATTGGAGATGGAGAAGATTAAATTCTTAGCTTTGCCATGTGTAGGAGGAAACAATCTTTTACATGACCACCACTGCAGGACTGAGGGATGGCTGCTATGCTGAGAGAGGGTGGAGTAGGGTGAACACGACAAACTGCTGCACTATGAATGAGGTGCAGGTGGAGATGTTATGGTGGATTGAGAAAAATGTGATGTGTTCGGTGTCTGAGATTGGTCAAAAACAACAGGCATGTCCACTTCTGTAACAGCTGACGAGCTCTCTCTTTCACCCTGACTGTAGGGTCTAAACAAGTGGAGATTCTGCGGACGTAGACCTGTGTGAAAACACTTGCCATGGTAATGGAGGAAGAAGAATCAGCAGATGCGGTTGATGGGGTGCCCAGTGGTTGCCGAGGCCTGCTAGGCCGCATAGTATCGCAGTGAGATTCACAGACTAACACATGTTAATCACGCATGTGCCGGTTCATGCATGTAGTAGCCAAATTATAGCTATTTTTACCTCTACTGACTGTTTTTTTCAAAATTGGCAGATAACATAAGTTGGGTCATCGCTTTCAGTCCCAAAAAAGGCCCAGGCTAGGCAACCCTTGCTGCCCATACATGCTGCAGACCCGCAACAGCGTTCCACAGTGAAAGTTGTAGCTGAGGATACAGTACTTGTCATGATTGCATCACTTTGTATCTGTGTGGGAAGCCGCAACGTAACCTCCTCATCTTCCTCCTCCTCCACCTCCTCTGCTGAACTACTCAGTTGTGTGTCGCTGGGTTCACACCAAGTGGGATCAACAACCTCATCATCATCCTCTCTATTCTCCCGATCCTTGAAATGAGAGTAACCCTTCTCGTCTTCCTGCCCTGACAGCACAGTACAGTCCACGTGCGCATCAGGTATCTGACTCTCAAATGGATGTCCTTAAACTGAGAGGAGACCGAAAGAAAGGGATAGCATGATCCGTAGCAGAAGTGACTAATAAACAGTGCTCTATTGCAGATGGGTACTGGGCACATGTTTTTCCATACAGTATATTGTTCCCCACAGCATCCCTCAGAGTACAGCTCCTTATACAATATAATATCCCCCACAGCCCCACATAAATTGTGATGTCCCCATAGCCCCATCGTAATGTCTCCCACAGAACCCCATATAATATGATGTCCTCACAATTCACCATTCTGTGGCTAATTAATATAAGGAAAAAAATGCTTATACTCATCTAATCCAGGCTCTCCATCCACCATTCTGCTGTTTCATCTTCTATCAGGTACAGTAGTGGGCATTGCATGGGCCGATGCAGTGATGTCCTTCTGCCACCCGATGTTCCCTGTGGGGCACCATCTCTAATAGGGCACATGCTGGAAGTAACCCGCGTCTGGCTGAAGTTGCCAGCGGAGCAGGAAGTTGATTAGAGTTCCTCTGCAGATGTCTTGATTGAGGCCAGGGGCATTATTAGGGTCAGAAATTATCAGTGACCCAAGCCCCAATAGATATATATTGCTTGTCTATCACCACTCACACAAAAAAAGCAAGATTTACCACCATCAATAACACAGTCTTAGTACAGACAGGAAATGAGTGCATGGACAAGGGTTTTTGCAGATTCCTGAATAAGGAATGTACAAACCCAGGAAATATTTTTGAGTTGTAGTCAGCAGGAAGTGAAAGTGGCATGGATATGTGTTTTGTAGGAGATAGCAGAGTCCAGGGTTACCCCGAAGTAGCTTGCTACGCCTTGTAGATGAGGGCCAGGAAGAGCATGCAATCCAGTGGATGGCAAGCGCTCCATCATATCATCACATGCAGTACAGTCCTCAGAGGTGGCACCCCAATTATCCTTGTTTCCTCTCATGTCACAACTCTCCATCCACCCAACTGATGGTGGGGAATCACAGATGTGCGAGTCTGCAGAGCCTGCCGGGAGTGAAGATGATCCTGATGAGGGTGACTAAATCTGCGTTCAATGTCAGCGAGTTAAATATTTGGAAGTTCAGGTCATAATTCTAAATATGCAGCTTCCAACACTCAGGAACATCGCAAAGCTAGAGAGGAGTTTAGCGCTCACCGAGCATGTCCTGGCTGCAGCGACTGTGATATGGAGGAGGGTGGAGGTGGGGAAGATCAGGTCACAGCACAGAAGTAGGAAGCTGGGTAACTCTAACCTTAGTGGCTGTACAGGGCCCACCATCCAGAGCTTCTGGTTCTTACATTTCTACCACCAGCGTCACCTGCAGAGTGAATATGGCGGTGCCTGGTGACCGAAGCAGAAGTCGCAGGAGCAGGAGATGTGACATAACCCCCCTCTTTTATGAGGGGGCTTGCTAACCTAAGAACCAGGCTTATAAGGAAACTGAAGATGAAACTTCCTGAACAGATTTTTGGTGCTGACATTATTCGCCGCTATCCATGATCTTTTTTCTGGGCCATAACCCCTCCAATGCACCAGATATTGTACAGACCCTTACCGTGCGAGAATCTAGGATTCTCTGCACCTCACCTAGAACAGGAGGAGAAGGATCTCTGCTTGGGTCAACCGGGATACAATATGGCTTGAGTTGGGACTTAGAAATACATTGGGTATCTTAAAAGATGGAGGAAGTTTCAGATGGAAAGCTGCGGGGTTAATGACTTTGATTATCTCATAAGGACCAATAAGTCAGGGACCTAGCCTTTTGGAAGAAATCTTACAGTTGAAATTTTTCGTGGACAAGCATACCTTGTCCCCAACTCCAAAAGCTTGAGCCTCTAGAAAGTTTCTTATTGGCAGCTGAGGTCTGGCCAACCTGCGCTCTCTATAAGTTCTCTCTGTCTTCAGACTAGATAACCTTTAATTTATCCACAGATTTTTAAACCTCTGGTGTATCCATCACAGATGTTAAAAAGAAACCAAAATGAGGATGCAATCCAAAATTACAAAAAAATGGAATAGTTTTAATGGATTCTTGATGTTCCTCTTGGTCAGACTGATGACCAGACACATAACACTGAAGATATTGCTTGAGTGTTTGATTAGTACGTTCTGTCTGATCATTGGTGTCTGAGTGATAGGCAGAAGAAAAAGACAACTTAATATTGATCTTTTTACAGAATTACCTCTAAAATTTGAAAATGAATGAGTCTCCCAGTTAGGCTAGGTTCACACTAGCGTTGCGCCGCCCTGCGTCGGCGACGCAACGCGCGACGCACGTAAAAACGCGCGCGTTTTGCGACGCGTGCGTCGTTTTTGACGAAAATCGGACGCACAGAAAATGCTACAATGTAGCGTTTTCTTGCGTCCGACGCTAGCGTCGGAAACGACGCACGTGGCGAAAAACGCCACCAAAACAACGCACGCGTCCCCTATGTTAAACATAGGGGCGCGTCGCCGCTGCGTCGCCGCTGCGTCGCCGGCGCAACAGCGACGCACATTGGCGGAACGCCAATGTGAACGTAGCCTTAGAAACAATATTTTTAGATCACCTTGTAATAGCACAATGTAATTATTGAACAACTTACTTAGGTTTTCAGAGTTAGACAACCCACACAGGACAAAATGACACTGTTTATTCAACCTGTCAACCATCACTCAGATAACAGTATTCCCTTTTGAGGGTACGAGGTCAGTAATGAAGTCCATGGAGAGGTGGGTCCATGGACTTCTAGGGTTGAGTAGGGGCTTGAGAAGAGTTTGGGATGTCTTGACTCGAGTACAAGTTTCACAAGTGAGCACATATTCCCTACAATCTTTAAATCTTGAAGACACAAAAAGAGCACAGCGAGGTCAAAAATACTCTGTTGTAAAGAAGTCACAGTAAATAAGCAAGTGCTAGTCAAAAAATGAAAAAAATACAGGGTATTTAGTTAATACGTTTTTTTGCAAAAAAATTTATATTAAGCTGTTCCACCAATCGTCAAGGTATACCCATAATAAAGCAGTCCTATCTAATGTATATAATCCCTATCTGATGTATTTAAAAACCTGATCATCTGTATAGTACCTGTATAAGCAGGGTTCAGAGAGAAAATATCCATGTGGACATGCTGGATGGAACAGCTTCAGTGCAAATGGCCCACAGAGGAGTGGTGGACTCCCCAGTCTTGTAGAAAGAGAACAATTATAGAACCAAAAACACATGGGGTACTTGCACAGTGAACAAGTCTGTAGAAACCTGTTCACACAACCAAGAAACTTGAAGACACAAAAAGAGCACAGCGAGGTCAAAAATACTCTGTTGTAAAGAAGTCATAGTAAATAAGCAAGTGCTAGTCAAATAATAATAAACAGGATCTAATAGACATATATGCAAAATGCACTTTGCTGCATATAGGAGCTAATCTCATTATCATTTGCCATGTGGCAAGCTGACTAAGCTGGTAGTACGGTGAAATGCGCGTCGAGGTGCGCTTTGGCTAAGTGACTCCCCCTCTTTGGTGTACAAACATGACCGCAGGTAAAACAATTACTATCATGTGATTGCATGTGATGCCCTTGCTAGCCACATGGCAAATGATGATGAGATTAGCTCCTATATGCAGCAAGGTGCATTTTGCATATATGTTTATTAGATCCTGCATAACAGCCTTATCGTCGGCTTGGTCTATATAGCATTATGCATATGTAGTTACGTAAGTTGTGCTTTACAGATAGTTACCTAGTGGGGAGGTTCTTTAGTCTCTGGCTCTGTGATGACTCCGTATTTGTTATTGTATCTCACCATGTTATCATATGTGTAATGTTGGTTTTATATTTTTGTAATTAATAAATAGATTGTTTTTATATGCAAATTTGTTTGCGATCCAGTCTCTTCATGTTTCTCTATTGGCGCCCATTAATTTATTGATGGAGGGATCATAGTAATATTATGAGGATGTTTGTATTGGTTATGACTAAACCAAGATGTCTTCCAAATAGACAGCCATATATTGACCACTGATATCTTTGAATATGTCATTAACAAAGGTTTAAAAAACAGCCAGCGCATTACTAAGCCCAAAAGGCATCATGCAATACTCATAATGACACTCTGGTGTGTTAAATGCCGCCTTCCACTCATCCCCTTCTCTGATACGGATCAGGTTAAATGCACCCCTGAGATCAAGTTTGGTGAACCAATGGGCTGCCAGCATCTGGTTGTAGAGATCAGGGTTGAGTGGCAGAGAATACTGATTCTTTACAGTAATTGATTTAAGTTCATGATAGTCATTACGACGAGGTCTGAGACCACCATCTTTTTTATCAACAGAAAAGAAACTGGCGCCTATTGGATGGTCTGATGAACCCTTTTTGCAGGTTGTCTGCTATATAATCTTTCATGGCCATATGTTCTAGAACAGAAGGGTTATATAATTTACCTTTGGTGAGATGCGAGTTAGATACCAGATCTATGGAACAATCGTAATCTCTATGTGTGAGCAGTTTTTCAGATTTGGACACAGAAAATACGTCAGCAAAATTTTAAAATATATGAGTGTCAAAGATCGTGACAAGAGGGGTCACATAGATTCTCCCATTGTTATCTTGTTGTCAGGAACAGCTCACTGCTACCCCCTATTGTCTTGACAATTAGGCGATTGACTGACGAATAATGGAGGAGACCACAGGTTGTTTCCACTAATAGGCCTGCTATTGGGAAACTAATAGTGAGTGTATGGTATATACACCTCCGATTCAAATGCATGGAATATATGTACAGTACATACTCCCGGTATGATCACTGCTAGAGTTGAGCGACTTTACTTTTTTCGGATCGAGTCGAGTTTCGCGAAACCCAACTTTGTCAAAAGTCGGGTCAGGTGAAATCGGCCGATTATTGCGTAAAGTCGGGGGCCGACTGAACCAAGAAACCCAATGCAAGTCAAAGTGGAATCAAAGTCGGCAGTGAGTGGAGGAAAGGAAAACACCTACAGTGCCCATTTTAATGCCAAAAACATAAATTCTTATTACTTAAGCTTGTCAATCTTAATTTACTTTATAATAATAGTTAGGCATTGAAAACTGGGGGTCATTTGGCTAAAGTTGTGGGGGGGTAGGGCTGGCTCAAGATTTTCGTGGGCCCAGGAAACGCGGAATACATCACGGTGGAGCAGGGAGAGGTAAGTATTTCAACTTTCCAAGCACTGTGAACCTGAGCAAGCTGGGGGGGGCCCACTCATTGGCACTGGCACAGGGACCCTCATAGTACGGCGGTGTGTTTGATGGCGGGTGGTGCCTCCCACTGCCAGAGACACTTCTGCGTACTATGAGGGGCCCTGTTCCAGTGACGTCACCAACTAGTATGCCCCCCCACCTGATGAAGGAACCTGCACTTTCATCTGCACCTTCCTCTTTGTCCCCGTGTAAGGTGGTATAGTATGCGGGAAGGGGAAGCTGACTTTCATCAGGGTCAGATTCTGGCTGTGTAGAGTGCAAGGGGAATGTAGTGGTCTGGGTCAATGTACCAGCAGACTCATCAAGCAGTGGCTGGGCAATGGGCAGGATGAGGAGGAAACACAGATATAGGCCCAAATAACAAAGTAGACTAAATGCAGTTCAAAATTGGTAACAGGACTAAACAGGCGGTACTGCTTTGTTCAGTGGAGGACAACTGTAATGAGTGGCAGACATAGTTAGTAGGCCCAAATAATAAAGTAGGCTAAATGCAGTTCAAAATTGGTAACAGGACTAAACAGGCAGCATTGCTTTGTTCAGTGGAGGACAACTGCAATGAGTGGCAGACACAGTTAGTAGGCCCAAATAATAAAGTAGGCTAAATGCAGTTCAAAATTGGTAACAGGACTAAACAGGCAGCATTGCTTTGTTCAGTGGAGGACAACTGTACTAAGTGGCAGACACAGTTAGTAGGCCCAAATAATAAAGTAGGCTAAATGCAGTTCAAAACTGGTAACAGGACTAAACAGGCGGCATTGCTTTCTTCAGTGGAGGACAACTGTAACGAGTGGCAGACACAGTTAGTTGGCCCAGGCTAAATGCAGTTCAAAATTGGTAACAGGACTAAACAGGTGGCATAGCTAGGTACATGTTGTGAGTTCTGTTTTTGGGCTCCCTCTGGTGGTTACTGATGGTACTGGGTGACTTGTCTTTCCTGGGTCTCTGGGTTCCACCTGTTCCATCAGGATATGGGAGTTTCCTATTTAACCTGGCTTTGCTGGCATTTCCTCGCCGGTTATCAATGTATCCAGTGTGTCTTGTTACCTCTGCTCCCTGCTCCTAGAACCTTCTGGTCAAGCTAAGTTTGGATTTTCCTGTTTTGGTGTTTTGCTTTATTTGGTTTTTAGTCCAGCCTGCAGATATTTGATTCTTTGCTGCTGGTTGCTCTAGTGGGCTGAAATTGCTCCTCATGTACCATGAGTTGGCACATGAGTTCAAGTAATTTCAGGATGGTTTTTTGAAGGGTTTTTCGCTGACCGCGCAGATCACTTTTGTATCCTCTGCTATCTAGCTTTAGCGGGTCTCATTTTGCTGAAACTGTTTTCATACTGCGTATGTGCTTTCCTCTCATTTCACCGTCATTATATGTGGGGGGCTGCTATTTCTGTGGGGTGTTTCTCTGGAGGCAAGAGAGGTCTGTGTTTCTTCTAATAGGGGAAGTTAGATCTTCGGCTGGAGCGAGACGTCTAGGATCATCGTAGGCACGTTCCCCGGCTACTTTTATTTGTGTGTTAGGTTTAGGGTCGCGGTCAGCTCAGGTTCCATCGCCCTAGAGCTTGTTTGTATCTGTGCTTGTCCTTTAGTGATCCCCTGCCATTGGGATCATGACAGGTACAGGGGTGGGCTCCTCTGCTGAGTAGCAGACAGTGGTAGTAGGCACAAAGTATTAACTGGTCTAAATGGAGGCCAGGGTTCCTGTATATTTTAACTATCATCTATCACTTCAACAAATTTGTATTGGCAGTGCCATTGAAGGATTTAACAGCACAGACTACACATTGGTGGAGCAGGGAGAGGTAAGTATTGCAAGTGGTAGAGCACTGTTCGAGCTGGGGGGGAACACTCTCTCGTGGGCGGCGGTACTGGCACAGGGCCCCTCATTATACGATGGTGTGTCTGACGTTGGTTGTGCACCACCACCATCAGAGACACTTCATTGTACTATGAGGGACCCTGTGCCAGTGCCGTCGCCCAAGAGTGGGCCCACCACCCTGTCCAGGCAAACGGCACTCGCACGGGTGCTTGCGCCAGGTGGTGACCACGGCCCTGGGGGGGGGGGGAGTCAGCCCATTTAGGGAGGTATAAAAATGGCCTATGGTGGACATTCAGCAGCTGCAAATGGAGGAATTAGAGAAGTCAGTAAGAGGAGGCCAAAAGCAAGACATTTTTCCGGCAAGCTACGTGTGAGCAGGGGAAGGTGGGGCAAAATAATTTGAAATCCATGATTGGTTCATTTTAATGAAGGTTAGATCATCAACATTCTGGGTAGCCAGATGTGTCCTTTTTTCGGTCAGTATTGAACCAGCAGCACTGAAGACTCTTTCTGATAGGATCCATCTCAAAAACCTGACCGGCACATCCAAACATAGACTAAGTGTGAACAGGTGCTGAACCTAGAGTCGCCAACTCGTATATAGTTAAATAAATAAGGCAGCACACTGCAGCGCTGAAACATGCAAACTTGAAACACAAAATTTGAACTGCATTACTGCACTAGAAATATGAAAAATGAGAGCGTTTAGCGCATAAAAATGGCCAATTTTATGTGTACCTGGTAGCCCCTTTACGGCATCTCTCTTATATCAGGTCCTACACTTGCCTTACCTCGCTGAGAATAAATGTCTCCATCTGAATGGTACATGTGAAACCTCTTCCTAGACTAAAATTCTCTCTCTCTGTGGAGGGGTATTGGACCTGCTGTAATTAAAACACCCGTGGCTAGGAGGCGGAGTGCACGATCAGAAGGCTAAAGAATACATCTCAAAAACCTGACCGGCACATCCAAACATAGACTAAGTGTGAACAGGTGCTGAACCTAGAGTCGCCAACTCGTATATAGTTAAATAAATAAGGCAGCACACTGCAGCGCTGAAACAGTTCAGCACCTGTTCACACTTAGTCTATGTTTGGATGTGCCAGTCAGGTTTTTGAGATGTATTCTTTAGCCTTCTGATCGTGCACTCCGCCTCCTAGCCACGGGTGTTTTAATTACAGCAGGTCCAATACCCCTCCACAGAGAGAGAGAATTTTAGTCTAGGAAGAAGTTTCATATGTACCCATTCAGATGGAGACGTTTATTCTCAGCGAGGTAAGGCAAGTGTAGGACCTGGTATAAGAGAGATGCCGTAAAGGGGCTACCAGGTACACATAAAATTGGCCATTTTTATGCGCTAAACGCTCTCATTTTTCATATTTCTAGTGCAGTAATGCAGTTCAAATTTCGTGTTTCAAGTTTGCATGTTTCAGCGCTGCAGTGTGCTGCCTTATTTATTTAACTATATACGAGTTGGCGACTCTAGGTTCAGCACCTGTTCACACTTAGTCTATGTTTGGATGTGCCAGTCAGGTTTTTGAGATGTATTCTTTAGCCTTCTGATCGTGCACTCCGCCTCCTAGCCACGGGTGTTTTAATTACAGCAGGTCCAATACCCCTCCACAGAGAGAGAGAATTTTAGTCTAGGAAGAGGTTTCACATGTACCCATTCAGATGGAGACGTTTATTCTCAGCAAGGTAAGGCAAGTGTAGGACCTGGTATAAGAGAGATGCCGTAAAGGGGCTACCAGGTACACATAAAATTGGCCATTTTTATGCGCTAAACGCTCTCATTTTTCATATTTCTAGTGCAGTAATGCAGTTCAAATTTCGTGTTTCAAGTTTGCATGTTTCAGCGCTGCAGTGTGCTGCCTTATTTATTTAACTATATACGAGTTGGCGACTCTAGGTTCAGCACCTGTTCACACTTAGTCTATGTTTGGATGTGCCGGTCAGGTTTTTGAGATGTATTCTTTAGCCTTCTGATCGTGCACTCCGCCTCCTAGCCACGGGTGTTTTAATTACAGCAGGTCCAATACCCCTCCACAGAGAGAGAGAATTTTAGTCTAGGAAGAGGTTTCACATGTACCCATTCAGATGGAGACGTTTATTCTCAGCGAGGTAAGGCAAGTGTAGGACCTGGTATAAGAAAGATGCCGTAAAGGGGCTACCAGGTACACATAAAATTGGCCATTTTTATGCGCTAAACGCTATCATTTTTCATATTTCTAGTGCAGTAATGCAGTTCAAATTTCGTGTTTCAAGTTTGCATGTTTCAGCGCTGCAGTGTGCTGCCTTATTTATTTAACTATATACGAGTTGGCGACTCTAGGTGCAGCACCTGTTCACACTTAGTCTATGTTTGGATGTGCCGGTCAGGTTTTTGAGATGTATTCTTTAGCCTTCTGATCGTGCACTCCGCCTCCTAGCCACGGGTGTTTTAATTACAGCAGGTCCAATACCCCTCCACAGAGAGAGAGAATTTTAGTCTAGGAAGAGGTTTCACATGTACCCATTCAGATGGAGACGTTTATTCTCAGCAAGATAAGGCAAGTGTAGGACCTGGTATAAGAGAGATGCCGTAAAGGGGCTACCAGGTACACATAAAATTGGCCATTTTTATGCGCTAAACGCTCTCATTTTTCATATTTCTAGTGCAGTAATGCAGTTCAAATTTCGTGTTTCAAGTTTGCATGTTTCAGCGCTGCAGTGTGCTGCCTTATTTATTTAATTATCTTTCTGATAGGACACTAGCAGCAGAGCAAGCGAGCTCCTGTAATGCATATTCTGCCAATTCAGGCCAGGTGTCTAGTTTAGATGCTTAGTAATCAAAGGGGAATGACGTGTGAGGGAGAACATTGATAAGGGAGGAAAAGTAGTTCGTAACCATACTGGACAAATGCTGTCTCCTGTCACTTTGAATCGATGCAGCAGTACCTGTCGTATCAGCGCTCATTGCGAAATCACTCCACAACCAGGTCACAAAAACCCCTCTGTCCAATGCCACTTTGGATTTGTGCACCTCTAACACCTCTGCCATGTTGCCCCCTACAGCTCGTGTGAGAACCATCACCGCCGCTGTGTGCTGGGAATGCCTGGACCAAACGGTCTACAAGAGTTGCTTGTTTGGTAGCCAATATTTGCTCAAGGTTCTCATGTGGCGTTATATTTTGTAATTTTCCTTTATATCGTGGATCCAGGAGGCAGGCCAACCAGTAATCGTCATCGGTCATCATTTTGATAATGCGGGGATCCCTTTTTAGGATACGCAAGGCATAACCAGCCATGTGGGCCAATGTTCCAGGTGTCAATTCACTGCTTGTGCTGGGTTGAGGAGCACTTTTTTGCAAATCAACATCACTTGTGTCCTGCAAAAACCTGTGCCTGTCCTTGCAACGCCATCAGTTTGTATTTCCCCCTGAGAAGCATCCTCCTCCCATAAATATTCATCCCCATCATCCTCCTCCTCTTCGTCCTCCACCTCGTCCAGGAGAGTTCCCTGAGCAGACAATGGCTGACTGTCATCAAGGCTTCCCTCCTCCTCGGCTGCAGACGCCAGCTCCTTAATGTGCGTCAAACTTTGCATCAGCAGACGCATTAGTGGGATGCTCATGCTTATGATGGTGTCGTCTGCACTCACCAGCCGTGTGCATTCCTCAAAACACTGAAGGACCTGACAGAGGTCTTGGAGCTTCGACCACTGCACACCAGACAACTTCATGTCTGCCATCCAACTGCCTGCCCGTGTATGTGTATCCTCCCACAAATTAATTACAGCATGCCTCTGTTCGCACAGCCTCTGATCCATGTGCAGTGTGGAGTTCCACTTTGTTGCAACGCCAATTATTAGGCAGTGCTGGGGAAGATTTAGCGATCGCTGATGGTTCAGCATACGGCTGGAGTGTACGGGCGACCGGCGGATGTGCGAGCAAAGTCTTTGCACCTTCAGGAGCAGGGCTGGTAACTCAGGATAATTTTTGAGGAAGCACTGCACCAGGTTCAAGGTGTGAGCGAGGCAAGGTATGTGTTTAAGTTCTGAAAGGGCTATGGCAGCCATAAAATTCCTTCCATTATAACTGACTACCTTGCCTGCCTCAAGATGTACACTGCCCAGCCATGACTGAGTTTGTTGCTGCAAGTACTCGGCCAGTACTTCCGCGGTGTGCCTGTTTTCGCCCAAACACTTCATTTCTAACACAGCCTGCTGACGCTTACCACTAGCTGTTCGATAATGGGACACCTCGTGTGCAACACTGGCATCTCTGGATGGAGTGGTCGTGCGACTGCGCTCTGTGGATGAGCTTTCGCTTCTGGAGGAGGAGGGGTGTCGAGCGCCTACAGCCAACTGTTTCCTAGACCGTGGGCTAGACAGAAATGTCCCACTATGGCTGTCCCCTGTGGACCTTGCATCCACCACATTAACCCAGTGTGCCGTGATGGACACGTAACGTCCCTGGCCATGCCTACTGGTCCATGCATCTGTTGTGAGGTGCACCTTTCTACTGACTGATTGCCTCAGTGCATGGACAATGCGGTCTTTGACATGTTGGTGGAGTGCTGGGATTGCTTTTCTCGCAAAGAAGAGTCGACTGGGTAGGTCATAGCGTGGTACTGCGTAGGCCATCAGGGCTTTGAAAGCTTTGCTTTCAACCAACCGGTAGGGCATCATCTCTAACGAGATTAGTCTAGCAATGTGGGCGTTCAAACCCTGTGTATGCGGATGAGAGGATGAGTACTTTCTTTTCCTAACGAGAGTCTCTTGTAGGGTGAGCTGGACTGGAGAGGTGCATATGGTGAGACTAGCGGTGGTGGTGGTGAACATGGCAGATTGAGAGAGGGTTGGTGATGGTATTCTCGATGTTGGCCTACATACAGTGTTTCCTACCAAGAACCTTGTGATTCCCTGACTGCTTTGGCCTTGCGGCGATACCTTCACATTTGCTGCTGGTGGTGTCCTAACCGGTGGGCTTACAGTGAGGGAAGCAATGTAGCGTTGCTGACTACCTTCATTTTGAGCAGGTGCACCAACGGTACGGGACGTTTGGTAGTTAGTCCAGGCTTGCAAGTGCATGCTGGTTAAATGTCTAAGCATGCACGTTGTATTTAAATTTTGAAGATTCTTCCCTCTGCTAAAGGTCTTTGAGCATTTCTTACAGATAACTTTTGACTGATCATTCGGATCTTGGTTAAAAAATTTCCACACTACACTTTTCCTACTATGGAATACCTTTTCAGGCATTGCACGCTGTGCTACTTTCACCGGATGGCCACGCTGTCCTAAAACTGCTTTTGTTTTTGACAAATGTTTTTGGCCTGATACGGGCCTGCCAGATGACAGCTGTTGCGATGTAGATGGCTGCTGCGGATCATCCTCCTCCGCTTCTGAGCTACTGGCAGCGGCACCCTCTTCCCCCAATGGCTGCCAATCTGGGTCAACAACTGGGTCATCTATCACCTCCTGTTCAATGTCATGTGCACCTTCCTCTGTGTCACCGTGTAAGGTGCTATAGCGTTCGGGACGGGGCACCATAGTCTCAGCAGGGTCAGATTTTGGCTCAGTACACTCTGAGGGCAATGTAGTGATCTGAGTCAATGGAACAGCATAATAATCTGGCTGTGGCTGTGCATCAGTGCACTCCATGTCCGATTCATCTTGTAATGGGCAGTTAACAATTTCCCTTTCTAACCCAGGCACGGTATGTGTAAATAGCTCCATGGAGTAACCTGTAGTGTCGCCTGACGCATCCCTCACTTTTAGTTTGGGTGAAGGACACAAGGAAACGTCTTGTTCCTGACCAGGAGCATCCACTGACGACTCGCTGCTTTTATATTTGGAACTTTCTGAAGAGGAGGCAAAAGAGCTAGAGGCTGAGTCAGCAAGGAAAGCCAAAACTTTGCTGCTCCGGCTTTAAAAGCTGTTTTCCTACTCCCAGATAAGGGAGCCTTCGAGGCCTTGTGTAGCCAGATGATGATGCTGGCTCAACACCTCCAGCCTTAGGTGCTATTGTGCTTTTGCCACTACCACCAGATGCACCACCACCAACACCACCATCAGTACCAGCTGGCAACCACCGCCCACGGGCTCTTCCACTAGACTTCCTCATTTTTTGGAAAATCTAACCAAAATAACAACCATTATATGGTACTGTAAAACAAGGTAGAAGGTGTATATAAACTTGTTGAGAATTTAAATCTCCCTTTTTTTTGGGAGACTGAACCAAAACTCAGGCCCAGTGTATATAACAACGCAATCTAAGTGGCAGAAAGTGGTTGGCTGACATACGACAAACTAACAGGACTGAAGTATATCCACTTTGTGAGAATTTGAATCTCACTTTTTTTGGGGGGAGACTGAACCAAAACTCAGGCCCTGTGTATAAAACAACACAATGTAAGTGGCAGAAAGTGGCTGGCTGATATACGACAAACTAACAGGACTGAAGTATATCCACTTTGTGTGAATTTAAATCTCCCTTTTTTGGGGGGAGACTGAACCAAAACTCAGGCCCAGAGTATATAACAATGCAATCTAAGTGGCAGAAAGTGGCTGGCTGATATACGACAAACTAACAGGACTGAAGTATATCCACTTTGTGAGAATTTGAATCTCACTTTTTTTGGGGAGACTGAACCAAAACTCAGGCCCAGTGTATAAAACAACACAGTGTAAGTGGCAGAAAGTGGCTGGAAGATATATGAAAAAATACAAGGACTGAAGTACAATTTCAATCTCCCTACAATGATCTCAGGAAAATATGGCAGCAATAAAAAGGACTGCTGCACACAAAAGTGTGGACAAATAAACAAGATAACTGTGCAGAAAGGAGCAACAGGATTTTTGCTTTTAAAAAAGCAGTTGGTTTGCACAGCAGCGTGCAAACAGCAATGCAGCTATCAGGGAGCCTTCTAGGGCAGCACAATAAGCTACAGAGCTGATGCACAAAAATATAGCCTCCAATGTCCCTGCAAAAAAATGGTGGTGTTGGACAGTGGAAATCGCTACAGCACAAGCAGTTTGGGGGTTAATCTTCCCTCCCTAACTATATCCCTTCTTCTGATGAAGCTGCAGCAACCTCTCCCTATGCTAAGATCGGCAGAAGTAAGATGGCGGCCGGCGTGCAGCCCCTTTATGGCCCCTGTGATGCCGCAGAAAGCACAGTGCCAATCACTGTAGTGCCCTTCTCTAAGATGGTGGGGACCGAGACCTATGTCATCATGCTGCCCACACTCTGCATCCTCCTTCATTGGATGAGAAATGGCGCTGAAAGCGTCATACGAAACGTGACTTTGGCGCGAAGATCGCCGACCTCATGGCCGATTCCACACTAGGATCTGGTCGGGTTTCACGAAACCCGACTTTGCCGAAAGTCGGCGACTTTTGAATTTGTCCGATCCGTTTCGCTCCACCCTACTGATTAGGACTCAGTGGCAGGAAGAGGATTGGGGAAAGGATTAGGGAGAGGAAGGTGGGGATGAGAGGGATTGGCGTTGATTAGAAAAAAGCAGGGAACAAAAAGAGGTTAAGTATACAAAGGAACACCTTGAGCACTACTATAACAGGTGCTAAGGTAGGTCCCCAAGCTGTTCAATAGTATAATGAAACCTTGCACTCAATTTAATGGCGTGATGATTTATTGTAGTACAACAAACATTTCGGTCATGTTTGACCTTCATCAGTGACTACAATAGCTAAAAAAGTGACATTCAAAACAAAAGTAACAAATAAACAACAAAAGTATATACATAAATATTGGTCACAGTAGTTTAGCTTTGACGTAAAATGCAGATCATATAGTCTCTAAGTGCTCAGTTTTCTGAAACAAAAGAAGATAAAGATCGTGAAGGTATTTTGGACGTATCGTACTATACTTAATGTATTTAGGATGTCAGTTGGGATAGTCCCTGGTATTACAGCATCTGTGCAAGAAAATACTATTTAATGTGTCCCATTGTGTGGAAGGGATACTCAGTGAAATAAAGGCAACCGGAGGCGGATTATAAGAGGGTCAATCTGGGCGGTAGCCATCAGGGCATTACTGGTGAATATAGTGAGACTAAATAGATTTATAATATATACTCACTCACATATTAAATGGATATGTGCAATGAAGAGACGTGATCCCTGTGTATCTGCAATTGATGCGGGTATTGTGATGACCACGGTTGCTAAATCTTCAGAGGTTTATAGTAGATGCCCCTGCTTAAATAAATGTACAACCTTTATAGGTGTGGTTTTAAATAAATGCGGTCTAGTTTCCCCAGTACACAATAAACTTACTGCTGGTGGGAGTAGCGCAGGATTCCGTTAGGTTAAGGTAGTAAGATGACCATCAGGTGCTGGCTGACAAGGATTACTGTGATTAGAATTGATTGCCCATATGTTGAGATGAGGAGAAATGCTCCCCTAGTATGTTGGAGCACTAATATGCCACAATTGCTATGTGCACATAAAATATGCTGTACTCACTGCGGCGCTGAGTGCGGAGGGAAGCGGTTCCGGAAAGTCTGAGCCACCGCTAGGTGTACCACTATAACAGAGCGGTGGGTTAAGGAGAGAGTGGCGGCAGAAGCCGTGCGACCGCGAGACCTCGCGTGCCCCGGCCGGATGCAGCGCTGAGGTAGCTGTTGGAGAGGGTGGGCGGAGCTGCTTGTGACGTCACCACGCTACGGGGCTCAAGAGGACAGGTGTGCTAGTATAGCTAGTCAGCAAACCAATGCATTTAAAGGGCTCTGGCCCTCTTCATCAGTGTGCTGGACACACTGGGGGCAATATGCTGGACACACTGGGTGCAATATGCTGGACAAACTGGGGGCAATATGCAGGAGACACTGGTGCAATATGCTGGACATACTGGGGGCAATATGCTGGACACACTGGGGGCAATATGGTGGAGACACTGTGCGCAATATGCTGGAGACACTGGGGCAGATTGCTGGACACACTGGGGGCAATATGCTGGACACACTGGGGGCAGATTTCTGGACACACTGGGGGCAATATGCTGGAGACACAGGGGCAGAATGCTAGACACAATGGGGGCAATATGCTGGACACACTGGGAGCAATATGCTGGACACACTGGGGGTAATATGCTGGACAAACTGGGGACAATATGCTGGACACACTGGGGACAATATGCTGGACACACTGGGGGCAATATGCTGGACATACTGGGGCAGGATGCTGGACACAATGGGGGCAATATGCTGGAGATACTGGGGCAGAATGCTGGACAAACTGAGGGTAATATGCTGGACACACTGGGGGCAATATGCTGGACACACTGGGGGCAATATGCTGGGCAAATTGGGGCAATATTCTGGACACACTGGGGGCAATATACTGGACACACTGGGGGCAATATGCTGGACACACTGGGGGCAATATGCTGGACAAACTGGTGGCAATATACTGGAGACAATAGCGGCAATATGCTGGGCACACTGGGGGCAATATGCTGGAGACACTGGGGGCAAAATGCTGGATAAACTGGGGCTGGATGCTGGACACACTGAGGGCAATATGCTGGAGATACTGTGGCAGAATGCTGGATAAACTGAGGGCAATATGCTGGACAAACTGGGGGCAATATGCTGGAGACACTGGGCAGAATGCTGGACAAACTGGGGGCAATATGCTGGACAAACTGGGGGCAATATGCTGGACACACTGGGGGTTATATGCTGGACAAACTGGGGGCAATATGCTGGAGACACTGGGCAGAATGCTGGACAAACTGGGGGCAATATGCTGGACAAACTGGGGGCAATATGCTGGAGACACTGGGGCAGATTGCTGGACACACTGGGGGCAATATGCTGGACACACTGGGGGCAGGGTGCTGGACACACTGGGGGCAATATGCTAGAGACTCTGGGGCAGATTGCTGGACACACTGGGGGCAATATGCTGGAGACACTGGGCAGAATGCTGGACAAACTGGGGGCAATATGCTGGACACACTGGGGGCAATATGCTGGACACACTGGGGGAAATATGCTGGACACACTGGGGGCAATATGCTGGAGACACTGGGCAGAATGCTGGACAAACTGGGGGCAATATGCTGGACAAACTGGGGGCAATATGCTGGACACACTGGGGGCAATATGCTGGACACACTGGGGCAATAGGCTGGACAAACTGAGGGCAATATGCTGGACACACTGGGGGAAGGACTGGAGGCATGGGCAGAATGTAGATACAGGGTATGATTGGAGACACGGGCAGAATTAAAGACATGGGGCAGGATTGGAGACAGATCGTGCAGGATCATGGGGCATGATGGATACAATGGAGACTGATGGGGCAGGATGGGGAGATCATATGGGGCAGGATGGATACTCATGAGGGCAGGATGGGAGAACATATGGCTGGAGCCAGGAATGAGATTCACAGGGCCAGGATGGGGATATTATTATTACCATAGGGGCTAATTAAGGGATATTATTACTGCAGTGATGTATTTTATTTTTTGAGGACACTTTTAAATGGGGGGGCGGTCCTGTTACTGTGTAGAGTGACACTATGTCGCCTCTTTTTCTTCACGTGGTGTAATGTAAAAGTTGGGAAAAATTAAGTAATGTGTTCTACAAGCGGAGCTCGAGATAACTGTGTTATTTCCTGCAGAGACGAGTCCTGGCTGAATGAAGTGATGGCGGTCTGTGCTGGATGAAAGATGAAGGACTTCACCTTTAGACGTCACTGGTGAGTCAGTGTTACCTATACACTGACACTATACACTGTATACTATATACTGAACTGAAGGGTAAATTGACTAGATCAATGGATGTTTGACAGGTTATAGTTTCACACAGCAACTATTTTTCTGGAATAATCTGGTTCAGGTATATGATGACCCCGTTGCATGACCCCGTCACATGAACGGGGGGCCCACAGTGTCTGAACAGCCTGGGGCCCTGGCTACCCTTAATCCACCCCTGAAGGTAACACTTACTTATAGTGGATTTGGCAATAGCAATTGCGTGGGGTTGTAGTCTAGAGGAGAAAAGGTGACATACTCATAAGCTCTAGTGACTAAGTAGTAATATGTATATATACATTCCTGCCATATGAGATCCCTGTTGTTAGTCACCTTAATCCTAAGATGTTAGGGCGCAGGCACTTCAGATGTGTCATCCACCGCTTGTCTAAAACCGGGTGTACCACGCGCTGCTCAAACAGGGAAGGGGCGGGACTAAGGTACTCTGAGAGCCAATATTCATGTGTTCCTGGGGAGAGCCGGAAGTGACATACCGGAAATAAGATGGCTGTGCATTCTACGCTTGGAATTACTATGCGTTCCACCTGAATAATCACTCATAGTGTTGTGAATGGCATTGGAGAATAAGAACTGGCTTGCGCAAATCAGTGTAAATGTGATTAGTAAACGCTACAAGGCAGATGAAGGAGGTTCTTGTGGCAGCGGGAAAACTTATCTGGTGAACGCGGAGGTATTACTGTGCTTAATTACCATAATGAATACTGGGCTAATATGCTATCACAGTGACACAGTGACCTGTGTGGGAAGATCGGTGAATAGATCTAGCCGGTGATGGTGATTTCGTATAGGATCCGAAGAGGTGACCATGTTGGTAGAAAGAGAAAGCTGTGCCAGGTAGTGTCTCGGTTTTTCATATTCTGGTACAATTAATTAAGCGGTTCTAGGGAAAGAAGAAAGACTAATTAATATTTTGTGCACATAATACACAGTGCAGTTTAACAAGAGATCTATATAAATGATACTAGATCATAATCTCTATTCAAACCTTTGGGGCTTAGGCTGCTTTCACACATCAGTTTTTTGCCGTCAGGCTCAATCCGGCAAATTTTGAAAAAAACGGATCTGTCGCAAATTGTGAAAGACTGATGCTACAGATATGATTTTTTTGCTTGATCCGACTAGCTGATCCGGGGAGAATATCCAACCAGCTGATTCGGGGAGGAGAGAGAGAGAGAGACCAGAATGGAAAATGCAAAAATCGGTGCATGCTCAATTTAAAAAAATGGAATTCCATCATATGACAGATCCATCGCCATAGGCTTCCATTCTAGCAAAAGCTGTATGGCGCTGGATCCGCCGCTGTCCGTTTTTTCAACGGACACAAAAAAATTACTATGTCCGTTTTCTCCAGCCAATGGAATTTTTGTCAGATCTGGCAAAAAATGGATGAAACGTGAGGCCATCCGTCGCTAATACAAGTCTATGAGAAAAAAACGGACCTGGCAGCAACTTTTGCCGGTTCCTTTTTTTTCAAAATTCGCCAGACTGTGCCTGATGGCAAAAAACTGATGTATGAAAGCAGCATTAATGTCTCCAGAGTATTGATCCCGTAGGCCTTGCTTTTTTTTATATCAGGATCCTATTCCCTCCCTGACGAGGGGGTGGTACTTGTTCGATTACCTGATATTTAAGCTGTGAAACACTGTGACATTTGGAAATGAAATGGTGCTGTTATAGCATCGATCATAGCTGAACATCAGTGTTTCAGGC
Organism: Ranitomeya imitator; assembly: GCF_032444005.1. Lineage (NCBI taxonomy): Eukaryota > Metazoa > Chordata > Amphibia > Anura > Dendrobatidae > Ranitomeya > Ranitomeya imitator. Next base: position 171,742,001 of record NC_091285.1, on the reverse strand, counting down.
AATTTCATTTGCCAAAATATTGAAAGTGCTGTGATTGGCTGTTCAGAATTAAACAGCTAATCACAGTGGTCATAAGTTTTGTGGGGAAGACAGCAGATACAGCAAGCACCTTTATGCATTCATCATGTCTGCTCATGTCTTCAGCCTTGAAAGGATTGTTAAGAAAAGGCCATTCTAAAATTTAGGGGAGATTCACAAGGAGTGGACTGCTGCTGGAGTCATTGCATCAAGAGCCACCACACACAGACATATCCATGACATGGGCTATAAGTGTCGCATTCCTTGTGTCAAGCCACTCATGACGCCAGAAGCCTCTTACCTGGGCCAAGGAGAAAAAAAAACTGGACTATTGCTCAATGGTCCATGGTGTTTTCAGATGAAAGTAAATTTGCCATTTCATTCGGAAATCAAGGTCCCAGAGTCTGGAGGAAGCGTGGAGAGGCCACAATCCAAGCTGCTTTTGGGTCTAGTGTGATGTTCCACAATCAATGATGGTTTGGGGAGCCATGACATCTGTTGGTGTAGGTACACTGTGTTTTATCAAGACCAAAGTCAGCACAGCCATCTACCAGGAAATGTTAGAGCACTTCATGCTTCCCTCTACCAACAAGCTTTTTGGACATGGAAATTTCATTCTTCAGCAGGACTTGGCACCTGTCCACACTGCCAAAAGTACCAGTACCTTTTTTAAAAACAACAGTATCACTGTGCTTGATTGGCCAGCAAACTCGCCTGACCTAAACCTCATAGAGAATCTATAGGGTATTGTCAAGAGGAAGATGAGACACCAGACCCAACAATGCAAACGAGCTGAAGGCTGCTCTCAAAGCAACCTGGGCTTCCGTAACACCTCAGCAGTGCCACAGGCTGATCACCTCCATGCCATGCCATATTGATGCAGTAATTGATGCAAAAGGAGCCCCAACCAAGTATTGAGTGCATTTACTGAGCATGCATTTCAGTAGGCCAACATTTTGGATTTTAAAATTATTTTTCAAACTAGTGGTAAAAAATATTGTAATTTACTGAGATAATGACTTTTGGGTTTTCATTGGCTGTAAGCCATAATCAACATTAACAGAAATAAACACTTGAAATAGATCACTCTGTCTGTAATGACTCTATATAATATAAGAGTTTCACTTTTTGTGCTGAAGAACTTAAATAAATTAGCTTTTTGATGATATTCTAATTTAGTGAGAAGCACTTGTACTTTAAGGATTTGTATAATTCACAAATTTCTTTCTAGCCTAAAAAAAGTGAATCAAAAGAATATTAACTGCTCAATTTGCATCCAGAAGGATTTAATTTACGGCAGAAAACTGCAACGTCACTTTGAGTTTTGGAACATCTAGATAGTTTACTCTTATCCTGCTGTAATCAAGTATAATCAGTAACTGGAAATTTTCACCAAAAAATGATTTCTCGATTTAATCCCCTGAAATCTCTGTTTGATGTTTTAAATCCATAAGTGTTATTTATGTTGGGATAAGCTGACCAAGCACGCATCTATTTTTGGAAAGATTTCTGTTTAATTTCTTGAAAACTGTATATTTCAGAGCGCTCAGTAACAGGCTAGGGCTGTATGCTATGTGAATATAATTCCTTGTACATTGGCACAATGTTGCTAAGAATAGACACAGCGTAAACATGCATTAATGCATATTTTCTATTACTTGCTCACATGGTGAACTTTTAAAATATTTCATTAAACAGACCACCTTGGTCCAGACTGGAGGATAATATTTCTTGAAGGACATTTTTTATCGCCAATGTATTCATATATCTAAATTTTTAGAAACTTTGAGAGATGCATGCAGGCTGGGTGTTACATTCCAACTTAAATCGCTATGTAGAAAATTGCTTAAAATGGAATTGCAATTTTAACAAACATTAACATACATTGTACAGGCAATTTTAAAAATCTTTGTAACATATTGTAGTCATCATCCAGAAAACAGCTGCTGGCAAGGTAAGGTGTAAAATTACTCCTCCTATTAGATTCTATGAAGAAAGCAAGGGTAGGAGGAGTGAGGACAAGAATGAGAAAATAAGCAGAGGGAGACACAGAAAGATTATGCTGAGAAGTTTTTGACTTTTCTCTAGAGTTGGATTTGCATCTGCCCTGCTGAGTACAACTGTTTATCTTCCTTTATGCTGCTGCTCTCTCTTTATGCTAAGGAATGAAGAGAAGGGATACGAAGGGATAAGGTATACGTTATTAGAAAACACCAGTGATTGTCTTACCGCTGTCTCTAGCATCATGTCCTCCCTCTATCTGAAACTAAACCTGTCAAAAACTGAACTCCTCGTGTTTTCTCCCTCTACTAACCTACCTTTGCCTGACATTGCCATCTCCGTTTGCGGTTCCACCATTACTCCAAAGCAACATGCCCGCTGCCTTGGGGTCATCCTTGATTCTGACCTTTCATTCACCCCCCACATCCGATCACTGGCTCGCTCTTCTTACCTGCATCTCAAAAACATTTCTAGAATTCGCCCTTTTCTTACTTTCGACTCTGCAAAAACTCTTACTGTTTCACTTATTCATTCTCGTCTGGACTATTGTAACTCTCTACTAATCGGCCTCCCTCTTACCAAACTCTCCCCGCTCCAATCTGTCCTGAATGCTGCTGCCAGGATCATATTCCTCACCAACCGTTACACCGATGCCTCTACCTTGTGCCAGTCATTACACTGGTTACCCATCCACTCAAGAATCCAGTACAAAACTACTACCCTCATCCACAAAGCACTCCATGGCTCAGCACCACCCTACATCTCCTCTCTGGTCTCAGTCTACCACCCTACCCGTGCCCTCCGCTCCGCTGATGACCTCAGGTTAGCATCCTCAATAATCAGAACCTCCCACTCCCGTCTCCAAGACTTTACACGTGCTGCGCCGATTCTTTGGAATGCACTACCTAGGATAATACGATTAATCCCCAATCCCCACAGTTTTAAGCGTGCCCTAAAAACTCATTTGTTCAGACTGGCCTACCGCCTCAATGCATTAACCTAACGATCCCTGTGTGGCCTATATTAAAAAAAAAAAAAAAAATTAATTAACTGGTTCATGCAGCTTTACATGAACACCCAAGCCTTACACTATGGCTGGTCCGAATAACTATAGCAATTGTTACCATCCACCTCTCGTGTCTCCCCTTTTCCTCATAGTTTGTAAGCTTACGAGCAGGGCCCTCACTCCTCTTGGTATCTGTTTTGAACTGTATTTCTGTTATGCTGTAATGTCTATTGTATGTACAAGTCCCCTCTATAATTTGTAAAGCGCTGCGGAATATGTTGGCGCTATATAAATAAAAATTATTATTATTATTATTATTATTATACGTCTCTATGTGGTATGCATGGGAGAAATCATAATAGCTATTTGCCTCCCACTAATTCAGAGTCAACTGCAATTAGAAATAAGAAAAAACTAGAAAACAAGGATCATTGTAATATAATAACCAGATAAAGTGTTATATCACACACAGGACTTCTTATTCTGAATGGTTACTTGAAAGCATACTTATCCTTTAGGTATGTACTTTTGGGTATGTACACTTTTAAAATATTTGCAGTAGAAATTTTGGCACCATTTCTGCATCTCTTGCCAGGGAAAAAAAGATTCTTAAAATATGTGCATTTTAGTCAAGTTTCTATATGTATTTTTGTTACGTATTTTCCCTCACTTATTAGTATGGGTGAAATCTGCTGCTAAAATGCTTAAAGAATTAACATGCTACAGATTTGCACTGATGCAAATCTGGAAAGAAAAAAATAAGCATCTTATCCACTTTGCTACTACTAGGAAATCCTTCAGTTTTTGTGACGAAACTGGGCAGGAAAAAAAGTGACAATAATGCTACAAAAATTGTCCACATGCCCTTTAAAGGAATCCTCACTAGAGATGAGTGAATGTGCACGGTGATACTTGGTTATCACTAGAGTATATAGGTGCTTCTATGTGCTCAGCACTCAATGAGCACCAGCTTAGATTTGAAGCTCGAATCCTCACCACGCATCTGCACTTCCTATACATAGAACAACTCTGCACAGATGATGACAACCCTGGAACATACTGCAAACATGTTTTCTACAGCGGTGCTCCAGGTGCGCCGAACGTCTGTGTAGAAAATCCAATCTGCCTAAAGATTTCATCCATTATAAGTTTATGCTTAAAACATATAACTCTGCCCTTCACCTCTGCAAACAAACCTATTTCAAGACCCTCATCACTTCACCACTATCCAATAATCCTAAATGTCTCTTTGACACTTTTCTTTCCTCCTCAATCAAAGAGTGCAGGCGCCAATCACTTATCGCCGCTCTGAAGATCTGGCCAATTATTTCAAAGAAAAAATTGATCCGACAGGAACTTTTCTCCAAATCCCCTCATACCATGCACTTTCCTCCCTCCGCCACTGCTTCAATCTCACTCTCTGTCTTTGAACCAGTCATGGAAGAAAAAATGAGCAGCCTCTTTCCATCTCCTCACCCTATTACTTGCACCAGTGACCCTATTCCCTCATTTATCCTCCAGTCCCTTTCCCCAGCTGTCACCACTAACCTAACAAAAATATTCAACCTCTCTCTTACGGTATCTTTCCCTCCTCATTTAAACACGCCATCATACATCCATTACTTAAAAACCACCCCTCGACCAAAACTGTGCTGCTAACTATGGACCTTTCTCTAATCTTCCCTTCATCTCTAAACTCCTGAAATGCTTGGTCCACTCCCGTCCAATACGCTATCTCTCAGATCATTCTCTTCTTAACCCTCTACAATCCGATTTCCGCTCCTTACAGTCTACTGAAACTGCCTTCACTAAAGTCTCTAATGATCTACACATAGAAACAAAAGAGAAGCTCTGCAACTGAGTTGTCACTCGCACACAGAAACGAAAGAGAAGCTCTGCAACTGATCTGTGTCACGCACACACAGAAACAAAAGAGAAGCTCTGCAGCTGAGCTGTGTCACTCGCACACAGAAACGGAACAGATGCTCTGAGCTTAATACCCTGACTAGGGTTGTGCTTGCTCTGGAACACTACTGTGCTAACCGCTCACATGTAGGAACCAGATGCTAAGCCAACGGCTAATTACCCCTACTGACACTTGCTGCCTGCCTACATTTGGAACAAGGAAATGCAGTGGACATGGTGTATATGGACTTTTCAAAAGCTTTTAGGGCTGGCGGAACGCACCGAGTAAATAGTGAGATGATATTTGGTGCGTTCGCAGCCCAGGGTCCACCGTGCCGGACAGAACCTGCTGCTGGCAAATGGTGGCACTATATGGCGGTAGAGGCGAACTCTGTTACTTCACAGAGTCGCCTATAAGGAAAGCACTGTGTCCCATTTAGCTCACAGGAATACACAGCAATTGCTGAGCAGATAGCAGTTTGTGTTCACCCAGTCAAAGAGGCAATCATGCAATCTCCTCACCGGAGGAGCCGGTATTCTAATAGCTTATTTCAGCTGGGGCCCTGAATGCATACACACAATCTCCTCACCAGAGGTGCCGGTATTCTAGTGGCTTATTTCAGCCAGGGCCCTGAATACACACATGTATGACCACATTGGCGCAAAACTCATGAGATGAATTGATACTAGCGCATGGCTGTGCGGTCATGCAAAACTTTTATAGCTGCAGCAAGTACAGGACCTTCCCAGAAGGACCAATGGGAGGCTGCCACAGAAGTTGAGCAACTTCAGGACCTTCCTAGAGGACCAATGGGATTTGCTGCAGTATCTAAGCATGTGACCCTTGAGAGATCTGGATCAACATGTTAGGGCAAGTTAGGTTAGGCTATGGGTTGAACTAGATGGACTTAAAGTCTTCCTTCAACCTTAATAACTATGTAACTATGTAACTATGTAACTATCTTACCCTGGGCATGCCCAGAAGGGGAAAAGTAGGACTTAGTCCCAAAAACGTCTGCTTGCCGCTGCCCAGTACTGGCTACAACGGCAGAAGCTGGAAAGACAGCAGTAACCCTTTGCACAGAGTCAGACTGTGCGAGATGCTGGGACCGACGTCTCCACTGAGCAGGCTCCACTGCAGCAGGAGAAGAATGGGAGACTGCAGCGGAGATGGTCTGAGATTCCCCCTGTGCAGAGGTGGGAACTCAACCCCTAACAGTGCCACACAAAAGGTTGATACATAAAATGAGAACAATAGGGATAGGGTTAAATATGTGTAAGTGGGTTAAGAACTGGCTCAGGGATAGGAATCAAAGGGTGGTTATTAATGGAACACACTCGGACTGGGTCACAGTTAACAGTGGGGTACCACAGGGGTCAGTATTAGGCCTGCTTCTTTTTACCATATTCATTAGAGTTGAGCGACTTTTACTTTTTTAGGATCGAGTCGGGTTTTGCAAAACCCGACTCTCTCAAAAGTCGGGTCGGGTGAAATCGGCCGATTATTGTGAAAACTCGGGGGTCGGCCGAAACACAAAACCCAATGCAAGTCAATGAGGAATCAAAGTGGGCAGTCAGTAGAGGACAGGAAAACACCTACAGTGTACATTTTAATGCCAAAACATCAATTCGTATTACTGAAGCTTGTCAATCTTAATTTACTTTATAATAATAGTTAGGCATTGAAAACAGGGGCTCATTTGGCTAAAGTTGTGGGGGCGTAGGGCTTGCTCAAGATTTTCGTGGGCCCGGGAAACACAGAATGCGTCACGGCGGTGGAGCAGGGAGAGGTAAGTATTTCAACTATGCAAGTGCTGCGATCCTGAGCAAGCAGGGGGTGCCCACTAGTTGGCACTGGCACAGGGCCTCTCATAGTACGGCGGTGTGTTTGACGGCGGGCGGCGTCTCCCACTGCCCGAGACACTTTTGCGTACTATGAGGGGCCCTGTGCCAGTGCCAACGAGTATCCCCCCCCTACCTGATGAAGGAACCTGCACTTTCATCTGCACCTTCCTCTTTGTCCCTGTGTAAGGTGGTATAGTACGCTGGAAGGGGAACCTGACTTTCAGCAGGGTCAGATTCTGGCTGTGTAGAGTGCAAGGGGAATGTAGTGGTCTGGGTCAATGTACCAGCAGACTCATCTAGCAGTGGCTGGGCAATGGGCAGGATGAGGAGGAAACACAGATATAGGCCCAAAATAAAAAAGTAGGCTAAAAGCAGTTCAAAATTTGTAACAGGGGTACACAGGCGGCATTGCTTTGTTCAGTGGAGGACAACTGTAAGGAGTAGCTGACACAGTTACTAGGCCCAAATAAGTAAGTAGGCTAAATTCAGTTAAAAATTGGTAACAGGAGTAGACAGGCGGCTTTGCTTTCTTCAGTGGAGGAGAAAAGCAAGGAGCGGCAGACACTGTTAGTAGGCCCAACCAAACAAGTAGGCCAAATGCAGTTTAATATATGAAACAGGGTGAAAATTGAGGCTCAGCTTTGTTCAGTGGAGGAGAACAACAAGCAGCGGCAGACACCGCTAGTAGGCCCAACCAAACAAGTAGGTCAAATGCAGTTTAATATCTGAAACTGTGAAAATTGTGGCTCAGCTTTGTTCAGTGGAGGAGAACAACAAGCAGCGGCAGGCACCATTAGAAGGCCAAACCAAACAAGTAGGTCAAATGCATTTTAATATCTGAAACGGTGAAAATTGAGGCTCAGCTTTGTTCAGTGGAGGAGAAAAGCAAGGAGCGGCAGACACTGTTAGTAGGCCCAACCAAACAAGTAGGCCAAATGCAGTTTAATATGTGAAACGGTGAAAATTGAGGCTCAGCTTTGTTCAGTGGAGGAAAAAATCAAGGAGTGGCAGACACCGTTAGTAGGCCCAACCAAACAAGTAGGTCAAATGCAGTTTAATATCTGAAATGGTGAAAATTCAGGCTCAGCTTTGTTCAGTGGAGGCAACAAGCAGCAGCAGACACCATTAGAAGGCCAAACCAAACAAGTAGGCCAAATGCAGTTTAATATCTGAAACAGTGAAAATTGAGGTTCAGCTTTGTTCAGTGGAGGAGAAAAGCAAGGAGCGGCAGACAACGTTAGTAGGCCCAACCAAACAAGTAGACCAAATGCAGTTTAATATCTGAAACGGTGAAAATTGAGGCTCAGCTTTGTTCAGTGGAGGACAACTGTAATGGGAGGCAGACACAGTTAGTAGGCCTAAATAAGTAAGTAGGCTAAATGCAGTTCAAAATTGGTAACAGGACTAACCAGGCGGCTTAGCTTTTTTCAGCGGAGAAGGACAACTGTTATGAGTGGCTCACACATACTTAGTAGGCCTAAAATAAAAAAGTAGGCTAAATGCAGTTCAAAATTGGTAAGAGGAGTACACAGGCGGCATAGCTTTTTTCAGCAGAGGAGGACAACTGTTATGAGAGGTTCACACATATGAAGTTGAAATGCTGAAAAGACTATATCTACTGTTCCACGTTTAGCACGGAAACCACACTGGCTTTCAGGTAATAGTCCTTGCTCAAGGTGATGTAAAAGGCGGTTGAGCAAGAGATGAGCCAATTGCTTGCCTGCAGTGGACAGAAGGGAGATGCCTCGATGGTTGTCACAAGATTGGCGATTACCTTTCCTCTTGTATATGTGAATTATGCTGGCATCTTTCATCTGTTGTGGAACCTGTTCCTTTGTCCACATATATTGGAATAGTTTGGTCACCGTTTGCATCAGAACAGGGCCACCAGCTTTATATACCTCAGCAGGTATAGCATCATTTCCGGGTGCTTTTCCACAAGAAAGTTGTTTTACTGCTTTTCTGACATCATCTCCACTTGGAAGAACATCAAGCTCTTTGTTGATTTCTACCTGGGGCAGGCGAGCAATAGCCTCATCATTGATATTGGCAGGGCGAATAAGAATATTATTAAGGTGCTCAGCCCACCGTTCCAGACTTTGTTTCTTTTCTGTCAGCAGCTTAGTTCCATCTGCGTTAAGCAGAGATGAAGAGCTTGATGACTGGGGTCCATATACAGCTTTGAGCGCATTGTAGAAGCGTTTCTGGTCATGGGTATCTGCATAGCCCTGTATTTTGTTGGCCTTCTTGCTAAACCAGATATTCTGCATCTCACGTAGCTTGATTTGTACCTTTCTTTTTATGTTGGTAAAGGCACCTTTCTTAGATTATGATGTGGGGTCAATTTGATACACCTTATACGGCTGATGTTTCTCTTCTAGGAGTGTCTTTATTTCCTCATCGTTTTCATCGAACCAGTCTTGATTATATCTGGCTGCTGATCCGAGATGCTCCAGAGCAGTATTATAAACATCATCTCTCAGAATTGTCCACTGTTCCTCAACGCCAATCTCCTCTGCCTGTAGTATATTTAACAGTCTGCCATCAAGGTCATTGGCAAATTCCCTTGCAATTCTATTATTTTGCAGCTTATAGATATTCAGCCTCTTTGTCGTTTTCTGCCCTTGGGGTCTCCTCGCAGGTAGGATGCGGAGCCTGCACTTAGACACAATGAGGCGATGGTCAGTCCAGCAGTCTGCACCGCACATGGCCCTCGTCACTCTAAAGTCCATCTCATCCCTTTTCCTGGCAATGATGTAATCAACTCCCACGCCCGCTTCTCATTTTTCAGTGCTGCCTCGACCACTCCGGAAGAATGTATATCCACCACTATGCTCTGTCAATTGACCCTTGCCTGCCAGGCGTGTTTCGCTGAGAGCTGCTATATCAACCTTGTAATGAGCTAGCTCCCGAGCAACCAATGCCGCTCTTCTCTCTGGTCTGTCTGCCTTGGTATTATCCAGCAGAGTTCTCACATTCCATATGCCAAGGTTGAGTACCATCATTTTCTTTTTCTTTATTGTGTGTCGACCGCTGTATGGGAAACCCGCCAGCTGCGGTAGGTTGGCCAGGTGAAATGAAGCAGACTATGTTTGAGGCACCTTTTCTAGCCCCGTCCTCGATTGAGGTGAGCAGAGTGATCCTGAACAGGACTGCTCAGACACCCAGGAGACTGCCGAACTCCACTGCTGCTTCGGTCCAGTGGAGAGCGACCATATGGCCTGGGCCGCCTGCATGCAGGTTCGTGACTACAGCTTCCAGTGACTCCACACCTGCTGCTTTGCCACTCTCCCATTGCCACAGGACTTTAGATAAGCAGTGGTTGAAGTCATGACTTGCGCTTGACTTGGATTAAAGTGAGGAAGAGTTGCGCAGTCGTCAACCTCCCTCTCTCGCCCGTACCTATCGAGCCCCAGTGGCAAGAAATAGGTGAGACAACTGGAGATAGGTCAGGGTGCAGTGGATGGCCAGCAGTGTCCTATATGTGCCTCTCTGCGCCCTCTCAGCGCTCCACAACGCTGTGCTGAAAATCACTTGTCTGTCCGTTGAATCTTGGTTTCTTCCGCACAGTCTGCTATATCCAGTCTTCACATGCAAGGGTAGGCAAACCCTTGAAAATCACCGTAGGTCTCAAAGAAACCCAACAGCTACCCTCACCTGGTTTGGCCTGCCTGCCGAGGCGGTGTTCCGGGGTGTACCCGCTGCCGCATGCTAGCAGCTACTTGGAGGTACAGGTGAGAGGTGAGCATCAGATGAGGACCAAAGATGGAAGAGCTGTCCAAAAAGGACACGGCAAGCACTCCACCAGAGGTGCTACCTCTATCTAGATACCCCATATACCCCATATACGAAGATTTGTATTGTTTGCTGGATTCGCTAAACAGGAGTCAAACATGCCAAAGAAGTGGGATGAGCACTGTAATTTTTTTAGATGGCTGGTTTTAGTATGAAATCGAAACAGGGCCTTTCACCAATTTTTTCATATTGAACTGGAGGCATTATGTAGCAGGCACTTCATAGCAGAATTAAATGATTTTTAAAAAAACTTTCACCTGTACATTGCGGAAATATTAGCGATCGAAGTATTTGGCACCTAAACAGTTAACTTTAAGTCCAAGTGGACATTATCAGAGAGACTTCACTGGGGGTCATATACTTGACCAATCATAAGTAGGGAGAAAACACTAGAGAAAAAGCAGGGTTCCACAATAACTTAGAACAGGCTCAGGGTGAGACATGTATTGACAAACAGTCTGCTATCCTCACTGCAGACTCTTTACAGTATACAGTATGACTTGGAGCACAGTTGTCCTGAGTGTGAATAACTAACAGCTTTCAGCTTTCATTTCTAGCAGACAGTTTGGAGGGAGGGGCAGTATTGTCTTGACAATGCTAATGTGTGTTTGGTCCTGCTAATAAAGCTCATTTCAATTTGAAAGGAGAACTACTAGAATTGTTTCTAATAAGACTCAACTCTGCCCCTCCACAGACATATACTGCTTGAGATGAAAGCTGATAGTTAATCACACTCAGGTCTGCTATGCTCCAGCACATCATCACTCTGCAGTGAGGAGAGCATCAATTCATGTCTCACACTAAAGGTACCGTCACATTAAGAGGACGCTGCAGCGATATAGACAACGATCCCGATCGCTGCAGCGTCGCTGTGTGGTCGCTGGAGAGCTGTCACACAGACAGCTCTCCAGCGACCAACGATGCCGGTCCCCGGGTAACCAGGGTAAATATCGGGTTACTAAGCGCAGGGCCGCACTTAGTAACCCGATGTTTACCCTGGTTACCAGCGTAAACGTTAAAAAAAAACCAAACACTACATACTTACATTCCGGTGTCTGTCCTCCGGTGTTGTGCTTTCCTGCACTGTCAGTGCCGGCCAGCCGTAAAGCAGAGCGGTGATGTCACCGCTGTGCTTTACGGCTGGCTGGCGCTCACAGCCAGTGCAGGAAAGCACAGTGCCGGAGGATAGACACCGGAATGTAAGTATGTAGTGTTTTTTTTTTTTGACGTTTACGCTGGTAACCAGGGTAAACATCGGGTTACTAAGCGCGGCCCTGTGCTTAGTAACCCGATGTTTACCCTGGTTACCAGTGAAGACATCGCTGAATCAGCATCACACACGCCGATTCAGCGATGTCTGCGGGAGGTCCAGCGACGAAATAAAGTGCTGGACTTTCCCCAGCGACCAACGATGGCACAGCAGGATCCAGATCGCTGCTGCCTGTCAAACTGAACGATATCGCTAGCCAGGACGCTGCAACGTCACGGATCGCTAGCGATATCGTTCAGTGTGACGGTACGTTTAGTGTTCTAAACTATTGTGGGGGTGTGTACTTCTTTCCCCAATACATTGCTGCCTGCTTATGATTGGTCAGCATCAGAAAAAGGAATTAAACACACCCAATTAAATCTCTCTAGTAATGCCACTTTGACTTAAAAAAAATGTTCAGGTGCCAAATACTTTGATTGCTAATATCTCATAACAGAGAGGCAAAATAAACAAAAATAATGTTCTGCTTTGCAGCCATGATTAAATTGTGCATTTAGTTCAATATAAAAAATCTTCTTAAAGGTTCTCTTTACATAACCATTGCATTTGTCAATGGTTTATTCACTAGGCAGCTTTAATATATTGCACAGCAAATTCAAGCATTCTTATAAAGCAAACTTCAATTATGTCAGTTCACAGTGAGAAAACTGTTGATCCATATTCAGTTTTTGAGCAAAAAAAATACCCAAATAAGGGAATTCCATACTTTTCAAAGCAGAAGTTTTCCAGTTTGAGAAAAGTGAATTTTTACAAAGTCACTGTAAAATTGAGTATATTTACTGCCACTGAGAAAAGATGTTAAAGTAGAGAAAGTCAAGGAACACAACACTGACAAAATATTACATGACAACCAGAGTATTTCCAAGTCCAAAGCTCACAACCAAGTCTTTTTATTATACATTTTATGGGATTGAAGGATGCTTTAAATTTGTTGGAAATATTCTGTATAATTTTACTTTTTATTTTATTTTAGGCTAAGCATTTAATAAGGTGAACCAACTCAGTTACAAAAGTACCAATAAATACAGCTCTGGCAAAAAATAAGAGACCACTGCAAAATGTTCAGTTAGTCTGTTTTTTCTCTTTATAGGTATATTTTTGAGTAAACTGTACATTTTTCTATTATTCTATACACTTCTGACAGCATGCCTCCACACTTCCAAGCAATACATTTTGTATTTTTTTTCTGAAAAGGAGAAATGGTCAAAATTACTAAAGAAACCCAGTGCTTTCAGACCTCAAATAATGCAAAGAAAACAAGTTCATAAACATTTAGAAACAACAATACTAATGTTTTAACTCCGGAAGAGTTCAGAAATCAATATTTTCTGGAATAACCATGATTTTTAATCACAGCTTTCATGCATCTTGGCATGCTTTCCACCAGTCTTTCAAACTGCTTTTGGCGCAAAAATTAAAGCAGTAATACTTAAAGTTCTTGGTAATACTGTTTTTGATGAAAAATATCATAAAAGCCATCGCACCGTAGACAAAGTAACCCTGATCGGGACGGTCCTATGCTGTCTAATATTAAAAACCTTACTATATGTCAGAGTTGAATTCAGTGTGTGAATAAGGGCAGACAAAAGGACCTGGTCCCGACCTGTGGACACCAGTCTAGGGGAAGCTTTTAAATGTAATTTCCAGCTCAAGGGAGGGAGGCCACACCCAGGCTGGCACAGAATGCAAAAATACAAAGAAAAAACACAAAAATTGAGCTTGGTTTAACTTGGTATACATGCAGCACATAAACGCATGTTCACTTTGGCCATAAAGAATACATGGTAAGGTCTTTAATATTAGACAGCATAGGACTGTCCCGATCATGGTCATCTTTTCGTAGGTGGGATGGCTTTTATGCTATTTTTGATCAAAAACAGTATTAGTAAGCGCCCTTTGTTATTTAAATGCACTCTTTTTTTATTTATTTAGTTACAGCAGGGTTTATGTTTATTTTTCTTCTTGTAGGTTTTGTATGCTTTATTGCCAAAGTGAACATGTGTTTATTTGCTGCATGTATACCAACTTAAACCAAGCACAACTTTTGTGTTTGTTCTTTGTATTTTTGCATTCCATGCATGCTGGGGTGTGGCCTCCCTCCCTTGAGCTGAAAATTACATTTAAAAGCTTCCCCTAGGCTGGTGTCCATAGATCGGGACCCGGTCCTTTTGTCTGCCTTTATTCACACATTGAGGTCAACTCTGACACATGGTAAAGCTTTTAATATTAGACAGCATAGGACCATCCCGATCAGGGTCATCTTGTCGACGGTGGGATGGCTTTTATGCTATTTTTGATCAAAAACAGTATTACTAAGAACCCTGTGTTATTAAAATGCGCTCTTGTTTTTTACCTATTTAGTTACAGCAGGGGTTATGTTTATTTTGCGTCTTGTAGGTTTTGTATGCTCTTTGGCCAAAGTAAACATGCGTTTATGTGCTGCATGTATACCAACTTCAACCAAGCTCATTTTTTTATATATATACCCTATTTTCCAGCGTATAAAATGACTGGGCGTATAAGACGACCCCCCAACTTTTCCAGTTAAAATATAACATTTTCTTAAAAGTCGGGGGTCTTCTTATATGCCATGTGTCATCTTATAGGGCTGGTGACTAATGTGCCTTTTTTGGGGGGAGTGGTCCCGATGATGAAGAGGGGGCATCTCACAGGAAAGTGTGAGTGGAGTATCCCCCATTACCTCATTGTAGTTGCAGCGTGGGGTCTCTGTGCTGGGGAGCGGCGGTGGCTGCTCCTCTTTGTGCCATGTGGGTGCTGTGCTGTGGAGTGGCGGCTCCTCTTCGTGCAGCGTCGGGACTCTGTGCTGTGGGGTGGCAGCAGTGTATCGTATTGCAGAGTCGGGGCTCCTCCGGTATTTCCTCAAAGCCCGGAGGCCCCAGCATCTCCATTGCTGCGATGCAGTGGTCTCCGGGAAAATGGTCGCTGGGGGTGGCGCATGCTCAGATTCAGATCTCGACTCCCGAGATCTCGGGACGAGATCTGAATCTTTTGCGTCTTGTTTTGCTCAGATTCAGATCTCGTCTCCCGAGATCTCGGGACGAGATCTGAATCTGAGCATGCGCCGCCCCCAGCGGCCATTTTCCCAGAGGCCACTGCATTGCAGCAATGGAGCTGCCGGGGCCTCTGGGTTTTGAGGAAATGCCAGAGGAGCCCCGACTCTGCGCTAAGATACGCTGCCACCGCCCCACAGCACAGAGCCCTGACGCTGCACAAAGAGGAGCCACCACCCCACAGCACAGCACCCACACGGCACAAAGAGGAGCAGCCGCCGCCGCTCCCCAGCACAGAGACCCCACGCTGCAGCTACAATGAGGTAATGGGGGATACTCCACTCACACTTTCCTGTGAGACGCCCCCTCTTCATCATCGGGACCACTCCCCCCCACCCACCATATACACATTGGTGTCTACACCCGGCGTTCAAGACGACACCCGGCATATAAGACGACCCCCGACTTTTAAGAAGATTTTCAGGTGTTAAAAAGTAATCTTATATGCCGGAAAATACGGTAAATAAGAGTTGTGATTGACTACTCACAGCCAAAATGGGGAGTAACACAATATTGCAAAAAGGCACTAATGCTAAAGTGGGAGCTAGTCCCCTCTAAAACCATATTTGCAAGAAGGGTGGTAGCCATGTCTGGCTGCCAGGGAGCTTAAAATGCTTCCACTTTTAACATTTTCAGTCCTTTGGTATTTCCTGTGCATCAATGATGTCTTAATAACCATGTCATGATGATATCTGTATTTTATTACATTTTGATAGTTTAGAAGTATACCGCACTCACAAGTGGAATATCATGCAACAAATGAACAATTTATTGTTTACATACATCATATAGCATCACTGTACAGAAACAAACATAAAGCGTTATGAATGACGTTTCGGACCCCCGGGTCCTTAATCATATATTGCTTGGTAAAGTGATGTAAGGTATATAAGTACACCCAAAAGGGGCAAAGATCAACGTATTCAATCCGTTTGCTAGGTAAGTGGTTGGCAGCGTTAATGTGGGTAATATGTCACATAGGATGCACCTTAAGTATCTGCAAGGAAAAGCAGCGCTCCCGGTGTACTTATATACCTTACATCACTTTACCAAGCAATATATGATTAAGGACCCGGGGGTCCGAAACGTCATTCATAACGCTTTATGTTTGTTTCTGTACAGTGATGCTATATGATGTATGTACACAATAAATTGTTCATTTGTTGCATGATATTCCACTTGTGAGTGCGGTATACTTCTAAACCATTAGTATTTGGGACATCTGTCCACTATACCAGCACCACCATCTACGTTCTTAAAAAGAGTGCAGACCAATTATATTTAAATTTTTTATTACATTTTGAGCTGTTACTGTATATTTTTTTTAAATCTTGACTTGACAACCGAATTTATGGTCAAATTGGTAAAGTGATAATTACTCCTAATGATATAATTGTTCCAGTATGTCACCTTAATATTTTTTATTTATCTGAAACATAGATACCTAAGTGAAGCCTTGGTTCAGAATGTGGGTGGGCTTGTGTGAAAGTAATCCCACAGTTCCTAAATTCGGAATACAAAATTATTACTGTAAGAGGAAATGCTTAAGTGTCTGAAGAAGCAAAACAGAACCAGCAACTATAATCGTTCCAGCACTCCCTTTCAAGCTGAGAAAGCAGACATTAAAATCAAAGGATTATGGATGCCTGCCTAGTGACTTTAGAAATAATTCCAAAAAATAGAACTGATTAAAAAATAACAAGAGTTGCTTAATAAAAAACTGAGCAGGAGATATTGACAGTCGTGGCAGTAAGCTCTTGGTTCTATCAATCTGAGGCTACAGACATCTTTGACGCATAATTGGCAGAGTCCTTTTAAAGAACTTCATCTCCTGTTATTGAAGTGACTGGCTTAGAATGCTGGGAAATGTTCTTAACTTAGGAATGCTGAGCATTTCCCACCTGACCATTTCGTTCCATCTCTTGGCTATTTAAAGGGAACTTGTCACCCCGTTTTTTCAGATTGAGCTATAAATACTGTTAAATAGGGCCTGCGCTGTGCGTTACTATAGTGTATGTAGTGTACCCTGATTCCCCATGTATGCTGAGAAATACATTACCAAAGTCGCCGTTTTCGCCTGTCAATCAGGCTGGTCTGGTCAGGTGGGCGTGTTCACAGCGCTCTTTTCTTCCCCAGCTTTCCGTTGGTGGCGTAGTGGTGTGCGCATGTCCAAGGTCCGAATTCCCTGCGCCCACGTGAAGACACAGCGCGCGATCTGCGCTGTAATCCCTTGCATCGGTGGGGGCGGCCATCTTCCTGGGGCCGCGCGTGCGCAGATGGAGTGCTCTGCTGCACGGGGCTTCAGGAAAATGGCCGCGGGATGCCGCGCGTGCGCATTAGAGATCGCGGCGGCCATTTTCCCAAAGCCGAGATGCAAACTCGGCTTTGGGAAAATGGCCGCCGCGATCTCTAATGCGCACGCGCGGCATCCCGTGGCCATTTTCCTGAAGCCCCGTGCAGCAGAGCACTCCATCTGCGCACGCGCGGCCCCAGGAAGATGGCCGTCCCCACCGATGCAAGGGATTACAGTGCAGATCGCGCGCTGTGTCTTCACGTGGGCGCAGGGAATTCGGACCTTGGACATGCGCACACCACTACGCCACCAACGGAAAGCTGGGGAAAAAAAAGAGCGCTGTGAACACGCCCACCTGACCAGACTAGCCTGATTGACAGGCGAAAACGGCGACTTTGGTAATGTATTTCTCAGCATACATGGGGAATCAGGGTACACTACATACACTATAGTAACGCACAGCGCAGGCCCTATTTAACAGTATTTATAGCTCAATCTGAAAAAACGGGGTGACAGGTTCCCTTTAATATGCAAACAAGAACATTTCTAATTATGGATCATATGTATTTCAAACATAAAGCTCCAAGGTCAGATGAGGTCCATTCTATCGTTAAAGTCTGCATTTAGGGAGTGCGACACCCAGCACCCTTGCTGATTAACTGTTTCTGCTGTCGGTAGCAGCTGGAACTGCTCAGTTACATAGCTGCACAGCTGCTCCATTAAATGAATAGTAGCCACAGCCGGGTACTGCACATCCACCCCCAATTGATTTGAATTGGGCAAATATTTAAATCACCTGGACGTGGCCACTATACAGTTGACTGAGCTGTGCTGTGCAGCTTCTTAACTGCGTAGTTATGGCCACTGCCGACACCAGGAACAGCTGATCAGCAGGGTGGCGGGTATCGCACCCCTACTGATCAGACATTGGTGACCTATCCTAAGTAAAGGACGTCAGTGTTAAAGTTTCAGGACAAAGACTTTTAGGCTACGTTCACATTGCGTCAAGTACATTGTGTTAAACGGATCCGTTAAATGCATGTACAGAAAAAGAGCCAAATTTATCGAAAAATCGGCTTCACGTTAACGCTTGCGTTAACGCACGAGACCGTGTTTCTCTCATTTGGATGTCTGTTCGCGAAGTATCCGTTTCTCTGCGTTTGTCACTGTCAAGTTGTTTTCTTTTTTTTTTCTCCTTTTGTCAGCGTCGGGTGTGGGTGCATACGCATTCTCCATTTTGAAAGCATCGAGTGAACTTCTGCTAGCAAGATGTTTGTGTCTGAGCTCGTTAGATTTTGCTTGATGCAGTTGCGACGTCGGCAGAGAAAGCGTAGTTCTCAAAGGAGATATTGGATCCATGAAGTGAATTTCTTACGGAATACATATGGTGCCTTTCCCACCCTGTATGTTCAGCTTCGGGATCATCCCTTCAAATTCCAATGCTATCTACGGATGTCCATTGAGACCTTTGATGTTCTGCAGGCGTCAGGAAAAATGTGTGGTAGGGACACTCCTCCTTTAATGGCCGAAATCATATTTCCTGTCACATGACCACATGGACCACCCTCAAACGCTATTAAAACGTATGGTTCCATTTGGAAATTTTTCATGATTTGCATCTGGCTGCGTTTGCAATAGCCTTCTATGGCAGAATTAATGCTTCCGTTAGCTTGGCCGGACCCGAAAACAATGCAAGCCGCGTTCCAAGGTCCGTCAGAAAAAAACGTTATGTGACAAACGCATGCCAATTTTGGCATGCATCAGAATGCGTCAGACAATGCAAGTCTATGGGTGCATTAGTATGTCCATTATATTGCGTTTTCACTACTTAAAAACGTGTCCGTTAGACGGACTCACCTAGCGCAATGTGAACCTAGCCTTAGACGGACTCACCTAGCGCAATGTGAACCTAGCCTAATTTGGTTTTTCAGGGGCAGTTATTTTTCATTTTTTTATTATTACTAATTTAATTACAAATTCCATAGCTTTTAGAAACGCTTCCCAATCAGTTATTACTATAAATGCATTTATTTGACTCATTTTAAAAGGATCTGACACAGTTGGATAACATAATTTATTAAAGAAAAGTAAATAAATACCTCAGTGTTTCCCTCTGAGGACATCAATTTTGGTTCAGACATTTGGTTCTACAAATATTTTAATGTGCTCTCTTCAAGTATCCAAAATATTATTTCAGTGATGTGAACTGCTACTGATTTGTTTCAGAGGAACCATACGTATATGTATGATGCCCAAGACGAAAAATTGGCACAACTAAGTAGGTTAGCTTCATACAGGCAAAGTCACAGGATAACCGCACATAGCTTTGGGGGTGAAAAAGTAAGACCCACAATAGTCATTCGAAGTAGAATAAAATGCACAGCACTTATCAAAGTATCTTCATCCATTAACTCCTTATTGGCAGAGCCAATTTGCAGCTTAATGATCAGGCCAATTTTTACAATTCTGACCACTGTCACTTTCTGTGGTCATTACTCTGGAAAACTTTAACGGATCCCACTGATTCTGAGACTGTTTTTTCATGACATATTGTACTTCATGATAGTGGTAAAATTTATTCGATATGACTTACGTTTATTTATGAAAAAAATAGAAATATGGCAAAAAATTTTAAAATGTCACAATTTTCAAACTTTTAATTTTTGTGCCCTTAAATCAGAGAGATATGTCACACAAAATAGTCAGTAAATAACATTTCCCTCATGTCTAATTTACATCAGCACAATTTTGGAAGCAAAATTTCTTTTTGTTAGGAAGTTATAAGGGTTAAAAGTTCACTAGCGATTTCTCATTTTTACAACACCATTTTTTTTAGGGACCACATCACATTTGAAGTCACTTTGAGGGATGTACATGACAGAAAATACCCAAAAGTGACACTGTTAGGGCTAGCGGAACGCACCGAGTAGAAATAGATATTTATTATTAATGGTGCGTTCGCAGCCCGGGGTCCACCGTGCAGGAAGAACCTGCTGCTAGTGAATGGTGGCACAATATGGCGGTGTAGACTAGCTCTGTTACCTCACAGAGCAGCCGCGAGAGGAAAGCACTGCGCCCTGTTAGCCTCACAGGAGCACAAGCTTACTGCCAAGCTGATAGCAGTCTGTGGTTAAGCAACACGCAATCTCCTCACCGGAGAAGCCGGTATTCTAGGGGCTTATTTCAGCCGGGTCCCTGAACACACTCATACAATCTCCTCACCGGAGGTGCCGGTATTCTAGGGGCTTATTTCAGCCGGGTCCCTGAACACACTTATGCTAACCACACTGGCGCAAAGCACATATGACTTGATACTAGCGCATGGCCGTGCGGTCATGCGCAGTTTATATAGCTGCAGCACAGGAAGTGGCCATAGAACTTTTGCCCTTCCAAGACCTGCCAAGAGGACCAATGGAATGTGCCGCAGAGCCTGAGCACATGACCCTCGATCTCCAACGGGAGATCTTGCCCTGGGCATGCTCAGTGTGTGCAGATAAGGACTTAGTCCCAGAGAAGTCCGCTCGCTGCTGACCAGTATAGGCTTTAAAGGCAGAAGCTGGAGAAGCAGCAGTAACTCTTCTCACAGAGTCAGACTGAGCGAGACGCCGGGATCGACGTCCCTGCTGAGCAGACTCCACTGCGGCTGGAGGAGAATGGGAGACCGCAGCGGAGATGGATCGAGATTCCCCCTGTGCAGCAGAGGAAACTCGACTCCTAACAGACACCATTCTAAAAACTGCACCCCTCAAGGTGCTCAAAACCACATTCAATAAGTTAATTAACCCTTTACACTACCGTTGAGAAGAAGGCTAATGGATGGTTAGAATACCCTTGAAAACCCTTGTGCAGGTGTGCTAGCACAGCTGAAAACAATTTGGCTGACTAGAGAACCTATAAACCTGACCTTCCTTTGAGCTAGTTGAGAATCTGGAGCATTACATTTGTTGATTCCATTAAACTCTCAAAATAGCCAGAATAAAAGAACTTTCATGTGAAACTCGACAGTCTATTCTTTCTTCTTAGAAATGAAGGCTATTCCATGCGAGAAATTGCCAAGAAACTGAAGATTTCCCACAACGGTGTGTACTACTCCCTTCAGAGGAGAGCACAAACAGGCTCTAACCAGAGTAGAAAGAGAAGTGGTAGGCCCCGCTGCACAACTGAGCAACAAGACAAGTACATTAGAGTCTGTAGTTTGAGAAATCAACGCCTCACAGGTCCTCAACTGGCAGCTTCATTAAATAGTACACGCAAAACGCCAGTGTCAACATCTACAGTGAAGAGGCGACTCCGGGATGCTGGCCTTCAGGGCAGAGTGGCAAAGAAAAAGCCATATCTAGGACTGGCTAATAAAAGGAAAAGATTAATATGGGCAAAAGAACACAGACATTGGACAGAAGAAGATTGGAAAAAAGTGTTATGGACAGATGAATCTAAGTTTGAGGTGTTTAGATGACATTGAACAACATTTGTGAGACACAGAACAACTGAAAAGATGCTGGAAGAGTGGCTGACACCATCTGTCAAGCATGGTGGAGGTAATGGGGTTGCTTTGGTGCTGGTAAAGTGGGTGATTTGTACAAGGTAAAAGGGATTTTGAATAAGGAAGGCTATCATTCCATTTTGCCACGCCATACCATACCCTGTCGACAGCACTTGACTTGAGCCAATTTCCTCCTACAACAGGACAATGACCCAAAGCACACCTCCAAATTATGCAAGAACTATTTAGGGAAGAAGCAGGCAGCTGGTATTCTATCTGTAATGGAGCTGTTGTGGGAGCAGCTTGACCGTATGGTACGAAAAAGTGCTCATCAAGCCAAACCAACTTGTGGGACAGGCTTCTGGAGGCATGGGGTGTAATTTCTCCAGATTACCTCAGCAAATTCCCTCTAAAATGCCAAAGGTCTGCAATGCTGTAATTGCTGCAAAGGGAGCATTCTTTGACGAAAGCAAAGTTTGAAGGAGAAAATTATTATTTCAAATAAAAATCTTTTTTTGGAACCTTGTCAATGTCTGGACTAGATTTTCAATTCATTTGGCAACTCATTTGATTAACCCTGCTGTTGTCTTCGGTCAAAAATGACCGACCTTGAACTTCAATATTCTTTAAAATATTCAAGATGCGGCTCTGAAACCCGTGGCCGACCGACCCATCCTCATTTAAGTCAATCAACCACAACCGCATCTTGAACACCCCAAAAAATACCAAAGTTCAAAATCGGTCTCCCCAGACCGAAGACACCAGCAGGGTTTTAATAAAAGTATGAGTTTTCATGGAAAACACAAAATTGTCTTGGTGACCCTAAACTTTTGAACTGTAGTGTATATGCTTCACAGGAACTGAAGCATGTGGAAGGAAAAAACGAAGATTTAACTTATTTTACAAACATTTTATTTTATTTATTTGTGCAATTACTCCTGAGTAGTGTTGAGCGATACCGTCCGATACTTGAAAGTATCGGTATCGGATAGTATCGGCCGATACCCGAAAAATATCGGATATCTCCGATACCGATATCCGATACCAATACAAGTCAATGGGACATCAAGTATCGGAAGGTATTCTCATGGTTCCCAGGGTCTGAAGGAGAGGAAACTCTCCTTCAGGCCCTGGGATCCATAGGGATGTGTAAAATAAAGAATTAAAATAAAAAATATTGATATGCTCACCTCTCCGGCGGCCCCTGGACATCACGCTGCTAACCGGGAGGCTTCTTTGTTTAAAATGCGCGCCTTTAGGACCTGCGAATGACGTCCCGGCTTCTGATTGGTCGCGTGCCGGTCACATGGGCGGCACGCGACCAATCAGAAGCGGGGACGTCATTCGCAGGTCCTTAATTCCTAGAATTAGGAGTTTTTGTGAATGAGAATGACGTCGCGGCTTCTGATTGGTCGCGTGCCGGTCACATGGGCGGCACGCGACCAATCAGAAGCCGCGACGTCATTCTCATTCACTAAACTCCTAATTCTAGGAATTGAGGACCTGCGAATGACGTCACGGCTTCTGATTGGTCGCGTGCCGGTCACATGGGCGGCACGCAACCAATCAGAAGCCGGGACGTCATTCGCAGGTCCTAAAGGCGCGCATTTTAAACAAAGAAGCCTCCCGGTTAGCAGCGTGATGTCCAGGGGCCGCCGGAGAGGTGAGCATATCAATATTTTTTATTTTTATTCTTTATTTTACACATCCCTATTGATCCGATACCGATACCCGATATCACAAAAGTATCGGATCTCGGTATCGGAATTCCCATACCGCAAGTATCGGCCGATAACCGATACTTGCGGTATCGGAATGCTCAACACTACTCCTGAGTACGCCAATACCCCATATGTGGTGTAAACCACTGTTTGGGCGCATGGCAGAGCTTGGAAGGGAAGGAGCATCGTTTGACTTTTTCAATGCAGAATTGACTGGAATTGAGATCGGAAGCCATGTTGCGTTTGGAGTGCCCCTGATATGCCTAAACAGTGGAAACCCCCCCACAAATAACACCATTTTGGAAACTAGACCCCCAAAGAACTTATCTAGATGTGTAGTGAGCACTTTGTGTTAGGGTTGGTGGAACGCACCGAGTATATATATATCTATAAATAGGTGCGTTCGCAACCCGGGGTCCACCGTGCTGGAGAGGAACCTGCTGCTGGCAAATGGCGGTGCTATATGGCGGTATAAGCGAACTCTTTTAACTCGACTCGCTAGAAATAAGATGCTGTGCCCTGTTAGTGTCACAGGGGAACACAGCTAACTGATGGGCTGGAGGCAGTCAGTTGTCACGCACCCAGAAAAACAACAAATATAGCCAACTAACATGGTAACAATAATTATTTCAGAAATCTGTACCATTAATCTGAAAAGGACCTAAAGACCTATCATCAAAATACATATTGGCAACATGAGAACAGATGATACACGGTCAGACAGAATATCATACAAAAATATAAACTTTATTAATAATTATTAAAACAAATGCATGGAAGATGATACAAATGATGGCGCCACAGCGAAAAACGCTGCAACAGAATGCAGGGGGCGCGTACACAGGAATAACAGTCCTCAGAACCTGATGTTCATGATATTCAAAGACATAGTCCAAAAAAAAAAAAAAAAAATGTAACAACCTAAAAAATAAACAAAACAAACTAAATATAGCTATATGTGGCATAATCTATATGGAGTGGGAAACTAAGCTGCTGGCAGTAGTAAACAAGAAGAATTATATGTGGCATAATCCATATGGAGTGGGAAACTAAGCTGCTGGCAGTAGTAAACAAGAAGAATTACCGAAGACCTTGGTCAAAGGCACACCAAATATATTACCAGTGTACCATGTAGAAATCCACATTAAGTATAAGACCGCTGGTCTACAATGTAAAAATTAAATGCACCGCCGCCGGTCTGCAATGTAGGGAATGAATACACCGCCACAGAAAAGTACCCACCGCAAGAGGACTGCAGATCCTGTGGACGCGCCTCATGTGGATTTCTACATGGTTTGTTTTGTTTATTTTTTAGGTTGCTTTGTACATTTTATTTTATTTTTTTTGGACTATGCCTTTGAATATCATGAACATCTTGCACCCAGAAAAGCATACAAACAGTCCTCACCGGAGGAGCTAATATTCTAGGGGCTTATTTTAGCCGGGTCCCTGAATACATTCATGCAATACTCCTCACCGGAGGTGTCGGTATTCTATGGGCTTATTTCAGCCATGTCCCTGAACACACACATACAGGCGCAACCACAATTAACAAGCTCATGACATGAGGTGATACTAGCGCATGGCGTGCGGCCATGCAAACCTTTTATAGCTGCAGCATGTACAGGACCTTCCAAGAAGGACCAATGGAAGGCTGCCACAGAACTTGATCTGGTGCAGGGCCTTCCTGGAGGACCAATGGAAGTCGCTGCAGTACCTAAGCATGTGACCCTAGACCTCCACTGAGAGATCTTACCCTGGGCATGCTCATTGTGTGCAAAGCAGGACTTAGTCCCAGAAAAGCCTGCTCGCTGCAGACCAGTGCAGGGTACAATAGCAGAGCCTGAAAAGGCAGCAGTAACCCTTTGCACAATATCAGACTGAGTAAGACCCTGGAACCGACGTCTCCGCTGAGCTGGCTCCACTGCGGCTGATGCAGAATGGAAGACCGCAGCAGACATGGCTTGAGATTCCCCCTGTGCAGCGGCGGGAACTCGACTCCTAACACTTTGAACCCCCAATTGCTTCACAGAAGTTTACAATGTAGCGTCTTGAAAATTTAAAAAAATCATATTTTTTTCCACAAATTCTATCTTTTCTCCCGCAACTTTTCATTTTCCCAAGGGTATCCGGAGAAATTGGACCCCAAAAGTTGTTGTGCAATTTTTCCTGCGCACATTGAAACCTCATATGTGGGAGGAACCACCATTTGGGTGCATGGCGAAGCTTGGAAGGGAAGGAGTGCCATTTCGGAATGCAGCCTTTGATGGAATTGTCTGTGTGTGTCACATTGCGTTTGCAGAGCCCTTGAGGTGCTTAAACAGTGGAAACCCCCCAATTCTAACTCCAACCCTAACCCCAACACACTCCTTACCCTAATTCCAACCCTAACCATAACCCTAACCATTAAATGGCAATTCGGATTATTTTTTTTTGCAGTTGCCGTTATACAGTTAATAACGGCGATCACAACCCCAGGGTCGGTAAAACCAACCCGAATCATGTTCTCTGGGGTCTCGGCTATCCCCAACTCAGGGGAGAGCTATACACTTTTTCCACAGTGCCATTAAAAAGCGGCGCTGTGGTTTAAGTAATCTTAATTGCCGCTGTGAAAAGGTGTATTGACGATCATTAAAGGGTTAAAATCCATTTTATTATTATTTTCCAGTGGTGTATTGCTTTTTAGCAATTTTTCAGCACTTTTGGGCATATTTCTAATGCCATTTTCCACAGGTTTCTTTAAGTCCATTAAACAATGAAGAAAATGGAAGCATTATTTTATGCAAAAACTGAAAAAAAAAATTGCTAAAAAATAAGCTCGGGCATCTTCCGTGTGCCTTTTTAACTTTCCCATTGACTGCTATCGTAAAGTGTGTAGTGCAGTGTTCCCCAACTCCAGTTCTCAAGAGCCACCAACAGGTCATGTTTTCAGGATTTCTTTAGTATTTCACAGGTGATGGAATTATTGCTTGTGAAGGTGATGCAATTATCACCTGGGCATTACTTAGGAAATCTTGAAAACATGACCTGTTGGTGGCTCTTGAGGACCGAAGTTGGGGAACACTGGTGTAGTGTATTCCTTTGAAATGCATCTCTGAAAGCCTGAAATATTTAAAATACATTGAAAAGCCAAAGTATGTGCGAGTCTTTTTCCCATGCAAATGAATAGGAAAATTATTTTGATCATTTTATCAACCCTTTTTTCCTTTTTTTTTTGCATGGAAGAGAGCAGTGCTAATGGGCTAAATTACAGACATGAAACTTGAAAAAAAGGTTACCTCCATTACCACTACTTTCTGCCATGTTTACAATATTTACCATATTAAATAGAATCTCAAGTAACATTTGCTTCCATGTGTGCAAATGATCTTAGTAGCTTTTTATATATTGCACTTTCAATAGATTTAGGTTAAGGAGCCCTGTAGCCAAGTGATATGTTGAGTTATACAATTATGCTGTGTATTATATAACGAAATTTTTAAATTTCCCCATAGAGAGAAAAAATAAATAAGTGGGTAATAAACACATGGACAGAATTGTTGGTACCCTTCTGTTAATCTAAAAAAAAAAAACTTAATGGTCATTCAAATAACTTATTTTTCAAGACAAAAATTTAATAAAACAAACTAAAGAAAATGGCCCGGAAAAATGATGGATCCCCTAGCAAAGACTGAAAATAATTTCACTATAGGGTCATCTTAAACTAAAGTGTGTCCTGCATTTAGGATCACAGGTGTCAACAAACTTGTGATCAGTCTGTCTGCCTATTTCAGATCATATGAATTGTAACACAAGAGCCCAGAACAACGTCCAAGGGGATTAGTTGTGAACTCCAAGGTCAAGTTACATCAATTTCAGATTCCATCATCCTTTGCTGTCTTGGCAAAAGTGGACTTCATAGAAGATGATCAAGGAAGAAATAACTATTAAAAGTAAATAATAAAGAAATCAAGACTGGATTTTGCCAAAATGCATATTGACAAGTCACAAAGTTTCTGGAAGAAAGTCATAGACAGATGAGCTGAAACTGGAGCTTTTTGGGACGTCACATCAGCTCTATGTTCACATATGCAAAAATGAAGAACAAAAAGAGGAGAACATTGTACCTATTGTGAGATATGGAGGAGGCTCGGTTATGATTTGAGGCATCTTTACTGCATCTGGCACAGGGTGTCTTGAATATGTGCAGTGTAGAACAAAATCTATAGACTATCAAGGCATTGAAATGTGCAGTCCAGTGTCTGAAAGCTTTGTCTGAGTTGCAGATCATGAATCCTCCAACAGGATAATGATACAAAACACACAGCTAAAAACATCCAAGAATGGCTTAGAGCAAAGCTCTGAATTCTTCTGATGTGGCCTTTTATGAGCCCTGATCTAAATTCTATTGAACATCTGTGGAAGGAGCTGAAACAGGAAGTCTGGAAAAGGCAACCTTCAAACTTGAGACAGCTGGAGCAGTGCAGAAGTCTCAATGAGAGTTACAGAGATTGTTTGTTTGGAGTGATTGCTTTAACCCCTTCCCGACCCATGACGCCACGTAGGCGTCATTAAAGTCGGTGCCAATCCGACCCATGACGCCTATGTGGTGTCATGGAAAGATCGCGTCCCTGCAGATCCGGTATAAGGGTTAACTCCCATTTCACCCGATCTGCAGGGACAGGGGGAGTGGTAGTTTAGCCCAGGGGGGGTGGCTTCACCCCCTCGTGGCTACGATCGCTCTGATTGGCTGTTGAAAGTGAAACTGCCAATCAGAGCGATTTGTAATATTTCACCTATTATAACGGGTGAAATATTACAATCCAGCCATGGCCGATGCTGCAATATCATCGGCCATGGCTGGAAATACTAATGTGCCCCCACCCCACCCCACCGATCGCCCTCCCAGCCCCCCGATCTGGCCGGTACACTGCTCCGGCTCCCCTCCATCCAGTGCTCCGCTCCCCCCCGTGCTCTTGTTGGCTCCCCCTGTGCTCCAATCACCCCCCCCCGTGCTCCAATCACCCCCCCCTGCATTCCGATCCACCCCCCCGTGCTCTGTTCCACCCCCGTGCTCCGTTCCAGCCCCCCGTGCTCCGTTCCACGCCCCCGTGCTCCGTTCCACGCCTGCCGCGCTCCGATTCCCCCCCCGTGCTCCGATCCCCCCCGTGCTCTGATCCCCCCCCGTGGTCCTCCCCCACCCCATCATACTTACCGATCCTGCCGGGGTCCCGTCCGTCTTCTCCCTGGGCGCCGCCATCTTCCAAAATGGCGGGCGCATGCGCAGTGCGCCCGCCGAATCTGCCGGCCGGCAGATTCGTTCCAAAGTGCATTTTGATCACTGAGATATAATCTATCTCAGTGATCAAAATAAAAAAAATAATAAATGACCCCCCCCTTTGTCACCCCCATAGGTAGGGACAATAAAAAAATAAAGAAATTTTTTTTTTTCCACTAATGTTAGAATAGGGTTAGGGTTAGGGTTAGGTGTAGGGTTAGGGGTAGGGTTAGGGTTAGGGGTAGGGTTAGGGTTAGGGTTAGGGGTAGGGTTAGGGGTAGGGCTAGGGTTAGGGGTAGGGCTAGGGTTAGGGCTAGGGTTAGGGGTAGGGTTAGGGTTAGGGTTAGGGGTAGGGCTAGGGTTAGGGGTAGGGTTAGGGGTAGGGTTAGGGCTAGGGTTAGGGTTAGGGTTTCGGTATGTGCACACGTATTCTGGTCCTCTGTGGATTTTTCCGCTGCGGATTTGATAAATCCGCAGTGCTAAACCGCTGCGGATTTATGGCGGATTTACCGCGTTTTTTTCTGCGCATTTCACTGCGGTTTTACAATTGCGATTTTCTATTTGAGCAGTTGTAAAACCGCTGCGGAATCCGCACAAAGAAGTGACATGCTGCGGAATGTAAACCGCTGCGTTTCCGTGCAGTTTTTCCGCAGCATGTGTACAGCGATTTTTGGTTCCCATAGGTTTACATTGAACTGTAAACTCATGGGAAACTGCTGCGGATCCGCAGTGTTTTCTGCAGCGTGTGCACATACCTTTAGAATTAGGCCATGTGCCCACACTGCGGATTGGCCGCTGCGGATTCGCAGCAGTGTTCCATCAGGTTTACAGTACCATGTAAACATATGAAAAACCAAATCCGCTGTGCCCATGGTGCAGAAAATACCGCTCGGAAACGCTGCGTTGTATTTTCTGCAGCATGTCAATTCTTTGTGCGGATTCCGCGGCGTTTTACACCTGTTCCTCAACAGGAATCCGCAGGTGAAATCCGCACAAAAAACACTGGAAATCCGCGGAAAATCCGCAGGTAAAACGCAGTGCCTTTTACCCGCGGATTTTTCAAAAATATCTCACACGAATCCGCAACGTGGGCACATAGCCTTAGGGTTAGGGTTGGAATTAGGGTTGTGGTTAGGGTTGTGATTAGGATTATGGCTACAGTTGGGATTAGGATTAGGGGTGTGTTGGGGTTAGTGTTGGAGGTAGAATTGAGGGGTTACCACTGTTTAGGCACATCAGGGGTCTCCAAACGCAACATGGCGCCACCATTGATTCCAGCCAATCTCGTATTCAAAAAGTCAAATGGTGCTCCCTCACTTCCGAGCCCTGACGTGTGCCCAAACAGTGGTTTACCCCCACATATGGGGTATCAGTGTACTCAGGATAAACTGCGCAACAATTATTGGGGTCCAATTTCTCCTGTTAGCCTTGTGAATCTAAAAAAATGCTTGCTAAAACATCATTTTTGAGGAAAGAAAAATTATTTTTTATTTTCACGGCTCTGCGTTGTAAACGTCTGTGAAGCACTTGGGGGTTCAAAGTGCTCACCACATATCTAGATAAGTTCCTTGGGGGGTCTAGTTTCTAAAATGTGGTCACTTGTGGGGGGTTTCTACTGTTTAGGCACACCAGGGGCTCTGCAAACGCAATGTGACGCCCGCAGACCATTCCATCAAAGTCTGCATTTCAAAAGTCACTACTTCCCTTCTGAGCCCCGACGTGTGCCCAAACAGTGGTTTACCCCCACACATGGGGTATCAGCGTACTCAGGAGAAACTGGACAACAACTATTGGGGTCCAATTTCTCCTGTTACCCTTGGGAAAATAAAAAATTCTGGGCTAAATAATTATTTTTGAGGAAAGAAAACGTATTTATTATTTTCACGACTCTGCATTATAAACGTCTATGAAGCACTTGGGGGTTCAAAGTGCTCACCACACATCTAGATAAGTTCCTTTCGGGGTCTAGTTTCCAAAATGGGGTCACTTGTGGGGGGTTTCTACTGTTTAGGCACATCAGGGGCTCTGCAAACGCAACGTGACGCCCGCAGAGCATTCCATCAAAGTCTGCATTTCAAAACGTCACTACTTCACTTCCAAGCCTCGGCATGTGCCCAAACAGTGGTTTACCCCCACATATGGGGTATCAGCGTACTCAGGAGAAACTGGACAACAACTTATGCAGTCCAATTTCTCCTGTAACCCTTGGGAAAATAAAAAATTCTGGGCTAAATAATTATTTTTGAGGAAAGAAAACGTATTTATTATTTTCACGGCTCTGCATTATAAACTTCTATGAAGCACTTGGGGGTTCAAAGTGCTCACCACACATCTAGATAAGTTCCTTTCGGGGTCTAGTTTCCAAAATGGGGTCACTTGGGGGTTTCTACTGTTAAGCCACATCAGGGGCTCTGCAAACGCAACGTGACGCCCACAGAGCATTCCATCAAAGTCTGCATTTCAAAACGTCACTACTTCACTTCCGAGCCCCGGCATGTGCCCAAACAGTGATTTACCCCCACATATGGGGTATCAGCGTACTCAGGAGAAACTGGACAACAACTTTTGGGGTCAAATTTCTCCTGTTACCCTTGGGAAAATAAAAAATTGCAGGCTAAAAGATCATTTTTGAGAAAATAATTTTTTTTTTTTATTTTCATGGCTCTGCGTTATAAACTTCTGTGAAGCACTTGGGGGTTCAAAGTCCTCACCACACATCTAGATTAGTTCCTTTGGGGGTCTAGTTTCCAAAATGGGGTCATTTCTGGGGGATCTCCAATGTTTAGGCACACAGGGGCTCTCCAAACGTGACATGGTGTCCGCTAATGATTGGAGCTAATTTTCCATTTAAAAAGCCAAATGGCGTGCCATCCCTTCCGAGCCCTGCCGTGCGCCCAAACAGTGGTTTACCCCCACATATGGGGTATCAGCCTACTCAGGACAAACTGGACAACAATATTTGGGGTCCAATTTCTCCTATTATCCTTGGCAAAATAGGAAATTCCAGGCTAAAAAATCATTTTTGAGGAAAGAAAAATTATTTTTTATTTTCATGGCTCTGCATTATAAACTTCTGTGAAGCACCTGGGGGTTTAAAGTGCTCAATATGCATTTAGATAAGTTCCTTGGGGGGTCTAGTTTCCAAAATGGGGTCACTTGTGGGGGAGCTCCAATGTTTAGGCACACAGGGGCTCTCCAAACGCGACATGGTGTCCGCTAACAATTGGACCTAATTTTCCATTCAAAAAGTCAAATGGCGCGCCTTCCCTTCCGAGCCCTGCCGAGTGCCCAAACAGTGGTTTACCCCCACATATGAGGTATCGGCGTACTCAGGAGAAATTGCCCAACAAATTTTATGATCCATTTTATCCTACTGCCCATGTGAAAATGAAAAAATTGAGGCGAAAATAATTTTTTTGTGAAAAAAAAGTACTTTTTCATTTTTACAGATCAATTTGTGAAGCACCTGAGGGTTTAAAGTGCTCACTAGCATCTAAATAAGTTCCTTGGGGGGTCTAGTTTCCAAAATGGGGTCACTTGTGGGGGAGCGCCAGTGTTTAGGCACACAGGAGCTATCCAAACGCGACATGGTGTCCGCTAACGATAGAAATAATTTTTCATTCAAAAAGTCAAATGGCGCTCCTTCCCTTCCGAGCCTTACCATGTGCCCAAACAGTGGTTTACCCCCACATGTGAGGTATTGGTGTACTCAGGAGAAATTGCCCAACACATTTTAGGATCCATTTTATCCTGTTGCCCATGTGAAAATGAAAAAATTGAGGCTAAAATAATTTTTTTGTGAAAAAAAAGTACTTTTTCATTTTTACGGATCAATTTGTGAAGCACCTGGGGGTTCAAAGTGCTCACTATGCATCTAGATAAGTTCCTTGGGGCGTCTAGTTTCCAAAATGGGGTCACTTGTGGGGGAGCTCCAATTTTTAGGCACACGGGTGCTCTCCAAACGTGACATGGTGTCCGCTAAAGAGTGGAGCCAATTTTTGATTCAAAAAGTCAAATGGCGCTCCTTCCCTTCCAAGCCCTGCCGTGCGCCCAAACAGTGGTTTACCCCCACATATGAGGAATCAGCGTACTCAGGACAAATTGGACAACAACTTTCATGGTTCAGTTTCTCCTTTTACCATTGGGAAAATAAAAAAATTGTTGCTAAAAGATAATTTTTGTGACTAAAAAGTTAAATGTTCATTTTTTCCTTCCATGTTGCTTCTGCTGCTGTGAAGCACCTGAAGAGTTAATAAACTTCTTGAATGTGGTTTTGAGTACCTTGAGGGGTGCAGTTTTTAGAATGGTGTCACTTTTGGGTATTTTCAGCCATATAGACCCCTCAAACTGACTTCAAATGTGAGGTGGTCCCTAAAAAAAATGGTTTTGTAAATCGCTGGTCAAATTTTAACCCTTATAACTTCCTAACAAAAAAAAATTTTGTTTCCAAAATTGTGCTGATGTAAAGTAAACATGTGGGAAATGTTATTTATTAACTATTTTGTGTCACATATCTCTCTGGTTTAACAGAATAAAAATTCAAAATGTGAAAATTGCGAAATTTTCAAAATTTTCGCCAAATTTCCGTTTTTATCACAAATAAACGCAGAATTTATTGACCTAAATTTACCACTAACATGAAGCCCAATATGTCACGAAAAAACAATCTCAGAACCGCTAGGATCCATTGAAGCGTTCCTGAGTTATTACCTCATAAAGGGACACTGGTCAGAATTGCAAAAAACGGCAAGGTCTTTAAGGTCAAAATAGGCTGGGTCATGAAGGGGTTAAAAGTTATAAAATAAAATATTAAGTTAAGGGTACCATCAGTTTTGTCTGGACCAGTTTTGAGGGCTCATGCAGATGTCCGTGCAAATAGATCCAATTTTGGATCGCAATGCTTGGACAGCCAAAGCTAGCAGACAATTCTCTATACACCTCCTCCTAGACCTGTCCTCTGCCTTTGACACAGTTGACCACTGCCTCCTGCTACAGATCCTCTCTTCCTTTGGGGTCAAAGACCTTGCCCTATCTTGGATCTCCTCATACCTTTCCAACCACACATTTAGCGTTTCCTACTCCCATACTACCTCTTCATCTCGCCCCCTCTCTGTTGGAGTCCCCCAAGGCTCTGTCCTAGGACCCTTACTCTTCTCAATCTATACACTCGGCCTGGGACAACTCATAAGGTCCTATGGCTTCCAGTACCATCTATATGACAATGACACTCAGATCTACCTCTCTGGCCCAGATGTCACCTCTCTGCTCTACAGAATCCCAGTGTCTATCGGCCATATCCTCCTTCTCCTCTCTCTTCCTCAAGCTCAATGTGGACAAATTTGAACTCATTATCTTTCCTCCATCTCGCATATCTTCCCTACCTGATCTATCTATCAAAATAAATTAAATCACACTTTCCCCTGTCCCCAAAATCCGCTGCCTCGGTATCATCACTGAAAAGCTCTGCAACAACCAAAGAAAAAGTAGCTTCTACCACCCAATACTGGTAACATGGGGCCTCACGAGGTTTCAGGGGTGTGGTTTATACCATCTTGATAACAATAACATTAATTTGGGCATGATGCACAAACCGCACAGTGATGCAAGAAAATGTCTTGTGTTTGCTACTGCGCCACAATGCCAAAAATATGTCTCAAATAACAATAGGACCTACACAGGTCACAAAAACCCAATATTTATATCTGCTATAAAGCTCCAATTAGTTTGTGATCATGGTCATCTGTTTCTTTGAAACTAGGAAGACTAAATTATACAGGAGATTAAAGTATCACCCCACAGCCTTTTGCTTCCAATTCTTCATCATATAACCTACATCAATTTCTTGAGTATTCACTATTGTTTCTTTTACAATTTTTAATGAAGCCATACACCTATGCTCAATATGAGGGTGACATGTCCTTACTCAAGAGATATAGCAGTTTAAGAGATTGGTTCTTCTCTCTTTTGTATTCTGCCGAACTACTTTTCAATACAAGACCTTTCCCAACAATTATTTCACCCCTAGTCACGAAAATCACACTGATACGGTATTGGCATGGTTCATTTCTGCTTTGGAGATCCACTTTGTGCAGCACATATCAAGACCAACCAGCCAATGAGCTACACCTCACCCATATGGCTCTCATTACACTGGCGCCAGTTTTGATGAATTGGGGCTTATTATAAAAGCAATGTATTTAATTGCCAAAAAATACTTGGCCAACTCAGGTTTGTGAAAATTAGGCAAAAGTAACAAAGACAACCCCCACAAGTAATATAACTAAATGAAAATCAGAATAAATGACAAAGGCAATCTAAAAGAAAATTATTTCTTTTGAACGAATTTAAAGCTTTGTAACACTTTAAATTAGCATGCAGTTTCAAACAATACAACAATTTATCTAATTGGGTTAATTCCAAGAACTAATCTAATGCTTTGATTATAAAATCCTTTTCTCATTATAATGCATTTGTATTTTGTAATCCTTACTTGCAAGTTCTATATTTATTTTATTGGTTTAATGTCAGCAGCTTTTACTTTTATGGAGAAAAGGGGGTAGAATTTGCAAAGAAAGTTCACAACAATTATTCCTAATTTTTCTTAGGCTAGTTAATTATTAGTGGCTATTTTTATGTCAAAGTGAAGAGTATATCCTACAGACAGGAAACGGTATAAAATAACGCTTCTTTATATTCACAATACAGTTCTGGGATAAAAAATACATTTCAAACTACTTACAAATAAACACCAGAAGCTTCTTGTATACTAGAAAGCTTTGACATGAATATAATGTACTAGATGGCAGCCCGATTCTAAAGAATCGGGAGTCTAGAATCCATATATACTTTATTTATTCAAATGTAAGAATAATACAATTAATAAATAATAGTAAGAAAGAACAAAAATAATAGGCAGTATATGGAGAAAACACCAAACAAAAGTTCAAAATTGGTGTGAAAATGTCACTGAACCACTTCACAACTAAATATATATAGATTTGGTAAATGGTATTATCATTTTTTTGACGAAATTCGGCAGGAGCTTGAAGAGCGACGTCACTGGGCCCGCCTCCACGCAGTAGAAACTTGCTGTGAGGTAAAAATTCAAAAATCACACCAAAATGGCGGGCGGAGTGTGTCACAGTACGGCACGTTTCTGATTGGTCGCTCGCAGCAGGCGGCAACCAATCAGACACTGGACACTGTTGACGTCACTTATCTCCGGACATTAGCTCCGGACATTAGCTCCGGACATTAGCTCCGGACATTATCTCCGGACAAAGCCACGGAAGTTGGCACAAATTGCAGGAAGTAGTATTCTAGGCAATTATATATTAGATAATACCTCTCATGCAGCAATGATGGGATTCAGCAACTGCCGAGTATCAAATATTCTGTATTTTCAAGCATCCATACAGCAAATAATTCATATTGTCTGCATTTGAACCCCTTAACCCCGGAGGTATTTTCATTTTTGCGTTCTCACTCCCGTTCTTCCCAGAGCCATCACTTTTGTACTTTCTGCTAAAATGGCCATGTGAAAACTTGTTTTTTTGCGACACAAGTTGTATTTTTGAACGACACCAACATTGGGTTTAACACATTGTGTACTGGAAAACAGGAAAAAAATTCCAAGTGCGGTGAAATTGCAAAAAAAGTGCAATCCCACAGTTGTTTTATTATTTTTTTTACCAGGTTCACTAGATGCTAAAACTGACCCACCATTATGATTCTCCAGGTCATTACGAGTTCACAAACACCAGACATGTTTAGGTTCTTTATTATCAAAAAGGTGAAAAAAAATTCCAAAGTTTGTGAAAAAATTTTTTTTGCCATTTTCCGAAACCCATAGTGTCCCCTTTTTACAAGATCTGGGGCTGGGTGAGGGCTTATTTTTTGCGTGCCTAGCAGATGTTTTTAATGATACCATGTTGGTGTGGATACAATCTTTTTATCGCTCATTACTGCATTTTAATGCAATATTGCGGCAACCAAAAACGATTCCACTCGTGGCTGTTGCGTGCACATGTCAGCTGTATAGATCAGCTGACATGTGCCCAGAAATGTGCGGGCTCAGCATCAGAGCCTGCACTAAACAGGGGGAGTCTGACATTGGTGTAATATTACGCCGATGTTGGAAAGGAATTACAGGGATTGTCTGGAGTTCTGTTAAAAGTTATTCTCCGGTGTTGCAAGGAGAGCGGGCGGTTAT
This sequence comes from Ranitomeya imitator, assembly GCF_032444005.1. Lineage (NCBI taxonomy): Eukaryota > Metazoa > Chordata > Amphibia > Anura > Dendrobatidae > Ranitomeya > Ranitomeya imitator. The sequence continues at coordinate 171,705,124 of NC_091285.1, read as the reverse complement.
TTGTCAAATGACAATTCAAGTGCATTGAGTGAGGCCGAACACATCTATTGGAACTGTGGCCAGAAGTATTAAAATCACATACTTGCAGTCATGTGACTGCCCACTCTTGAGGGCAACACCAGATAATCCTGACAGCGTGCGGTACAGATGCTATAAAGATTCAGAAGTCTGCAGTCACAGAGTGACTGCAGACATTTATCTCCCCATGATCGAAGAATCAGAGCTGTTTTATTTTTCTTCCATATTAGGGCTTATTTTTCATAGGATAAGTTGCCCTAATTTATTTTCAAAAACCAAAAAAAAACAGGATTCATAAAAAATAACCTTTAATAATATATAATACTAAAAACTTTAATCATTAAAACATAACAGCAAAAATGTGCCTGTATGATCCTAGAGCGACACTAAGCTTTGTCCTACCCGGCAGCGGGGGTTGGCACCCTAAATTACGCTTGGCGCCCCCACTCCACGGCGGCTCGCCTGTTATGAACTGGTGGTTTAGAACCACAATGGACCTGGTGGTTAAGAGCACACAAAATGACCTGATAGTTACTAATAACATAGGACGAGCTCTGAGACGTGGGAGCTCTGCTGACCGCAATCCCTAATCCTATCATACCACACTTGAAGTAGCCGTGGAGCGCTCCTGACCAGACCTAGGCGCCTCGGCACAGCCTAAGAAACTAGCTAGCCCTGAAGATAGAAAAATAAGCCTACCTTGCCTCAGAGAAATTCCCCAAAGGAAAAGGCAGCCCCCCACATATAATGACTGTGAGTAAAGATGAAAATACAAACACAGAGATGAAATAGATTTTAGCAAAGTGAGGCCCGACTTACTGAATAGACCGAGGATAGGAAAGATAGCTTTGCGGTCAGCACAAAAACCTACAAACAACCACGCAGAGAGCGCAAAAAGACCCTCCACACCGACTAATGGTACGGAGGTGCTCCCTCTGCGTCCCAGAGCTTCCAGCAAGCAAGACAAACCAAAATAGCAAGCTGGACAGAAAAAATAGCAAACAAAAGAAACACAAGCAGAACTTAGCTTATGCAGGGAATACAGGTCACAAGAACGATCCAGGAGAGAGCAAGACCAATACTGGAACATTGACTGGAGGCAAGGAACAAAGAACTAGGTGGAGTTAAATAGAGCAGCACCTAACGACTTAACCTCGTCACCTGAGGAAGGAAACTCAGAAGCCGCAGCCCCAATCACATCCACCAGAGGAAGCCCATGGACAGAACCAGCCGAAGTACCACTCATGACCACAGGAGGGAGCTTGACCACAGAATTCACAACAGTACCCCCCCTCTTGAGGAGGGGTCACCGAACCCTCACCAGAGCCCCCAGGCCGACCAGGATGAGCCAAATGAAAGGCACGAACCAGATCGGCAGCATGAACATCAGAGGCAAAGACCCAGGAATTATCTTCCTGACCATAACCCTTCCACTTAACCTGGTACTGGAGTTTCCGTCTCGAAATACGAGAATCCAAAATCTTCTCCACCACATACTCCAACTCCCCCTTAACCAAAACCGGGGCAGGAGGATCAACGGATGGAACCACAGGTGCCACGTATCTCAGCAACAATGACCTATGGAATACATTATGGATGGAAAAAGAAGCTGGAAGGGTCAAACGAAACGACACAGGATTAAGAACCTCAGAAATCCTATACGGACCAATGAAACTAGGCTTAAACTTAGGAGAGGAAACTTTCATAGGAATATGACGAGACGACAACCAAACCAAATCCCCAACACGAAGTCGGGGACCCACACAGCGCCTGCGGTTAGCGAAACATTGAGCCTTCTCCTGGGACAATGTCAAATTGTCCACTACATGAGTCCAAATCTATATAAATAGGAGAAAAAGGGAGCATACAATATAGATAATTTTATAAACACATAGCTTTATTGATACAAAAGATACTAAAAATAGTAAAGCAGTTACATCTTAGGTGTCATCCACTCAGGCACAAAAGGGAGCCCATCCCCATGCAAATCCCCATGTCTCTAAACATAGTAACCGGAGGGAGAGAAAAACACTCCCATATGTTTGTAAGCCGCTGAGACTAAGCCCACATATGCTAAAGTAAATGTAATTACCACTAGAAAAGCAATATTACTAATAGTGTGCAGTGCATCTTAATAAAGCAGATACCGTAGTTAGGCTTACCAATGGGGGATGCAGGGAGAGGGTCCGACCAGAAGAAAAACACCCCAACGCGCGTTTCGCGGCTGCGAGCGCCGCTTTCTCAAGGGGATAAGTGTCTGATGGTGCAGGACCTTCTAATAACCCCCCTGGCCCCGGTCACATGTGTGTGAGCGGCCACTCCGAGCGGCGCCAACGGCGCATGCGCACTGCGACGGGCAGGTCAGGGATGGGGGCCGGGCGTCAGGCCGAGTGCGCAAGCGCCAGGCGAGAAGCCTGGAAGTTGCGCACAAGGCACCCAGACGCCCGTCCACATCCCAGAGCCGCCCGTGCACAGCGCGACGCGCGCAGCCGCACGGGTGAGCATGTGGAACGAACGGTAGAACCGCCTATTGCAAATGGGAGATGTGCAGATGTAAGGAATGTATAAAGCAGCGATGTAATTACATAGCGCAACCATGCCAAACTGCCGACATGTAAATATCCTATCCCCTAGTAAGTCCCCAGAAAAAACGATCTGCCAAAATATCAGACACGGGTGAGGGTAAAGGGAAGAGGTACATGCAAGCAGTGTGTAAATAGTATATGGCAGTATGATGACATAGCGCAGTCATGCCATATTGTCCGCATATAAATAGCCCATCCCCCTAATGAATCCCCAATATCATAATCCGCCAATATATACTACATAGGTGAGGGGGAAAGAAAGCCGCAAATAGCAGTACAAGGCATGCGGACAACATAAATAACACCCACACAGCCCCATATATGCCAAACAAGCATATGCAATACAACAAGTAGCATATTGTACACATACAACCATGGTATACATATGAAGATGTATATATAGTCCACATTATATCCAATGGGAAGGGAGTAGCTGGCTTGGAGATGTCACGGGTCCAAGTTTGCGGACAGCAGGGTAAAAAGACGGTGTTTACCCCATATGAAACCAGGATCAAGGGAGAGCCCATAAACGAAAAATGTTGCTGGGTAAACTCTGTTCCTAGGACTCATTCTTTTAAAAAGCATTCACTTGCAACAAACTTCGCTAACCCACCCTCTGCTACTCATGCTTTCATGCTGTCCAGTTTTCCACTGCAGACTTATCTGTAGTGCTGTTTCCCATCTTTGTATGAACTGGATTTGCTGTTGTTGCTTGCATCCGTTCTGTGCTTTGTACGTAGAGCGGGAAAGAGAGCCAACTCGACAAGCGGCACATCAACAGTCCAAAGACATCGATCCCAGTGCGGCACGACCGATGTTCACCGCCTCCCCACCAGACAGCAATGGAGGCCCCACCAGGCGACTTGAACCCGTCACGTCGGCCCTCATCTCCAACGGTGGTAAATAATCTTCATATGTATATCATTATTGCGTTGTCATAATTTTATTGGTATGCACACACAAGGCCGGGATCAGAAAAGAGCCGTATGTGAAAAGCGTTACTATGAATAAAACGGAAAGAAAACACAAAAAGTTAAAATAAGAAAGATAATACATTAAAAGAATTATTAAAAACAAAGAGACCGGAAGGACCATGATGAGACGCCAAGGAGACTGATGTAGAACTACGCTAGAGATAAGAGGCGAAGCTTAGGGATTCATTGAGACCCCTAGGTGTCAGAGTGTCAAGCAGGACAATCCACTTGGACGCGATCTGGGCCAGTCGTTTTTTATAGTCCCCACCTCTAATACCAAGGTGAAGGACGTCAATCCCCCTCACAGAGAGCAATTTATCATTACAATTATGATGCTGTCTGAAGTGGCGTGGAATAGTTTTCAAATCCGCTTGTGTGGGCGCCGTCTTGGCCGCACCAATGTCCCGCACATGCTCACGAACGCGAACCCTAAGCTCACGAGTGGTAAGCCCAACGTATATTTTTGGGCACGGACAAGTCGCATAATAGATGACATTTGTGGTATTACAGGTTATGCGCTGTCTAATTTGAAACGTTTTTAAACCATCACTCGAAGTGAAGTCGGAGCAGCGGAGGACATTGGTGCAGGCAAGACAGCGCCCACACGGGACACATCCCAGACGGGGTCCCCCCGTACCAAAGTTGTTGCTCGGGGCTGGAACATAATGACTCCTTACCAGTATATCATTAAGGCTCCTACACCTCTTAGGAGTCATCAAAGGGAAGTCACCCAAGGCAGCACGCAGGGAAGGCTCAGTGTGTAATACAGACCAATATTTTGAAAAAATTGAGCGCATGTTCTCCCACTCGTGGTTATAGGTGGAGATATATCTAATTAGTCCACCTTTTTCCCCGCTGCGACGTCGAGAGCTACCATGCAATAGATCACTGCGTGGAGTGGTCCTGGCACGGTAATAACCGGCTCTAATAGATCTATGGCTGTAGCCACGAGCCCTAAATCTCTGTTTAAGGTCACTCGCCTGTTGTTCGAATTTAGTTTCAGAAGAGCAGATACGTCGCATCCTGAGAAACTGTCCGACCGGGACGGCCCTCACAGTGGCTGGATGGTGAGCAGAGGTGGCATGCAACAAAGAATTGACCGAGGTCGGCTTCCTGAAAACGTCGGTCTGGATGCGCCGATCAGAGTCAATTTCCAGACGGACGTACAGGAAGTCGACCGTGGTGGTACTAAATACATAGGTCAAACGTATGTTTAATGTATTGTCATTAAGGCCCCTCATAAAATCCTCGAGCTGGTGGACAGACCCACTCCAAAGAAACAAAATGTCATCGATATAACGATGCCAGCACAGCACATGGGCAGCGAACGGAGGGCCCTCGTCGCCAAAGATCTCTCTCTCCCAGGCGCCCAAGAAGAGGTTGGCGTACGAGGGCGCACAAGCCGCGCCCATGGCTGTGCCGCGTTTCTGTAGATAGAAATTATCCTTAAAGATAAAAAAATTGTGGGTCAGAATATATTCCAACAGCTCGAGGATTAGCTCACATAGAAGGCCGTCCAGGTCGGAGGCGCCCAGGAAGCGGCGAACAGCATCCAATCCATGGGTGTGATCGATGCATGTATATAGACTCTCGACGTCAGCTGTAACAAGGATTGTATCACAGTCCACAAGGATGCCATCCACCCTCGACAGGGCGTCCGAGGTGTCTTTAACGTAAGACGGTAAGGTCTTACCGCACTGGGATCGATGTCTTTGGACTGTTGATGTGCCGCTTGTCGAGTTGGCTCTCTTTCCCGCTCTACGTACAAAGCACAGAACAGATGCAAGCAACAACAGCAAATCCAGTTCATACAAAGATGGGAAACAGCACTACAGATAAGTCTGCAGTGGAAAACTGGACAGCATGAAAGCATGAGTGGCAGAGGGTGGGTTAGCGAAGTTTGTTGCAAGTGAATGCTTTTTAAAAGAATGAGTCCTAGGAACAGAGTTTACCCAGCAACATTTTTCGTTTATGGGCTCTCCCTTGATCCTGGTTTCATATGGGGTAAACACCGTCTTTTTACCCTGCTGTCCGCAAACTTGGACCCGTGACATCTCCAAGTCAGCTACTCCCTTCCCATTGGATATAATGTGGACTATATATACATCTTCATATGTATACCATGGTTGTATGTGTACAATATGCTACTTGTTGTATTGCATATGCTTGTTTGGCATATATGGGGCTGTGTGGGTGTTATTTATGTTGTCCGCATGCCTTGTACTGCTATTTGCGGCTTTCTTTCCCCCTCACCTATGTAGTATATCTTGGCGGATTATGATATTGGGGATTCATTAGGGGGATGGGCTATTTATATGCGGACAATATGGCATGACTGCGCTATGTCATCATACTGCCATATACTATTTACACACTGCTTGCATGTACCTCTTCCCTTTACCCTCACCCGTGTCTGATATTTTGGCAGATCGTTTTTTCTGGGGACTTACTAGGGGATAGGATATTTACATGTCGGCAGTTTGGCATGGTTGCGCTATGTAATTACATCGCTGCTTTATACATTCCTTACATCTGCACATCTCCCATTTGCAATAGGCGGTTCTACCGTTCGTTCCACATGCTCACCCGTGCGGCTGCGCGCGTCGCGCTGTGCACGGGCGGCTCTGGGATGTGGACGGGCGTCTGGGTGCCTTGTGCGCAACTTCCAGGCTTCTCGCCTGGCGCTTGCGCACTCGGCCTGACGCCCGGCCCCCATCCCTGACCTGCCCGTCGCAGTGCGCATGCGCCGTTGGCGCCGCTCGGAGTGGCCGCTCACACACATGTGACCGGGGCCAGGGGGGTTATTAGAAGGTCCTGCACCATCAGACACTTATCCCCTTGAGAAAGCGGCGCTCGCAGCCGCGAAACGCGCGTTGGGGTGTTTTTCTTCTGGTCGGACCCTCTCCCTGCATCCCCCATTGGTAAGCCTAACTACGGTATCTGCTTTATTAAGATGCACTGCACACTATTAGTAATATTGCTTTTCTAGTGGTAATTACATTTACCTTAGCATATGTGGGCTTAGTCTCACCGGCTTACAAACATATGGGAGTGTTTTTCTCTCCCTCCGGTTACTATGTTTAGAGACATGGGGATTTGCATGGGGATGGGCTCCCTTTTGTGCCTGAGTGGATGACACCTAAGATGTAACTGCTTTACTATTTTTAGTATCTTTTGTATCAATAAAGCTATGTGTTTATAAAATTATCTATATTGTATGCTCCCTTTTTCTCCTATTTATATGCTTGCTTTGGAGCTTTTCTTGACTGATCTGGGTGCACTTTACGGTTGTGTGCTATAACCCAGACCAGCATTATGATATTGGGACTTTTGTTAATAATGAGTCCAAATCTGCTGCAACCTATCCACCACAGTATCCACACCAGGACAGTCCGAAGACTCAACCTGCCCTGAAGAGAAACGAGGATGGAAACCAGAATTGCAGAAAAACGGCGAAACCAAAGTAGCTGAGCTGGCTCGATTATTAAGGGCGAACTCAGCCAAAGGCAAAAAGGACACCCAATCATCCTGATCAGCAGAAACAAAGCATCTCAGATATGTTTCCAAGGTCTGATTGGTTCGTTCAGTTTGGCCATTTGTCTGAGGATGGAAAGCCGAGGAAAAAGACAAATCAATGCCCATCCTAGCACCAAAGGCTCGCCAAAACCTCGAAACAAACTGGGAACCTCTGTCAGAAACGATGTTCTCCGGAATGCCATGTAAACAAACCACATGCTGGAAAAACAATGGCACCAAATCAGAGGAGGAAGGCAATTTAGACAAGGGTACCAAATGGACCATCTTAGAGAAGCGATCACAAACCACCCAAATGACCGACATCTTTTGAGAGACAGGGAGATCCGAAATAAAATCCATAGAGATATGTGTCCAAGGCCTCTTCGGGACCGGCAAGGGCAAAAGCAACCCACTGACACGAGAACAGCAGGGCTTAGCCCGAGCACAAGTCCCACAGGACTGCACAAACGAACGCACATCCCGCGACAGAGACAGCCACCAAAAGGATCTAGCCACCAAATCTCTGGTACCAAAGATTCCAGGATGACCAGCCAACACCGAACAATGAACCTCAGAGATAACTCTACTCGTCCATTTATCAGGGACAAACAGTTTCTCCGCTGGGCAACGGTCAGGTCTATTAGCCTGAAGTTTTTGCAGCACCCGCCGCAAATCAGGGGAGATGGCAGACAAAATTACCCCCTCTTTGAGAATACCCGCCGGCTCAGGCAAACCCGGAGAGTCGGGCACAAAACTCCTAGACAGGGCATCCGCCTTCACATTCTTAGAACTCGGAAGGTACGAAACCACAAAGTCAAAACGGGAGAAAAACAGCGACCAATGAGCCTGTCTAGGATTCAACCGTTTGGCAGACTCGAGATAAGTCAAATTCTTGTGATCAGTCAAGACCACCACGCGATGCTTAGCTCCTTCAAGCCAATGACGCCACTCCTCGAATGCCCACTTCATGGCCAGCAACTCTCGATTGCCAACATCATAATTACGCTCAGCAGGTGAAAACTTCCTGGAAAAGAAGGCACATGGTTTCATCACCGAGCCATCAGAACTTCTTTGCGACAAAACAGCCTCTGCTCCAATCTCAGAAGCATCAACCTCGACCTGGAACGGGAGCGAAACATCTGGCTGGCACAACACAGGGGCAGAAGAAAAACGACGCTTCAACTCCTGAAAAGCTTCCACAGCAGCAGAAGACCAATTGACCACATCAGCACCCTTCTTGGTTAAATCAGTCAAAGGTTTAGCAATACTAGAAAAATTATTAATGAAGCGACGATAAAAATTAGCAAAGCCCAGGAACTTTTGCAGACTCTTCAGAGATGTCAGCTTAGTCCAATCATAAATGGCCTGAACTTTAACAGGGTCCATCTCGATAGTAGAAGGGGAAAAAATGAAACCCAAAAATGAAACCTTCTGAACACCAAAGAGACACTTTGACCCCTTCACAAACAAAGAATTTGCACGCAGGACCTGGAACACCATTCTAACCTGCTTCACGTGAGACTCCCAATCATCCGAGAAGACCAAAATATCATCCAAGTATACAATCAGGAATTTATCCAGGTACTCTCGGAAGATGTCATGCATAAAGGACTGAAATACTGATGGAGCATTGGAAAGCCCGAATGGCATAACCAGGTACTCAAAATGGCCCTCGGGCGTATTAAATGCTGTTTTCCATTCATCGCCCTGTTTAATATGCACAAGATTATACGCACCACGAAGATCTATCTTGGTGAACCAACTAGCCCCCTTAATCCGAGCAAACAAATCAGACAGCAGCGGCAAGGGGTACTGAAATTTGACTGTGATTTTATTAAGAAGGTGGTAATCAATACAAGGTCTCAACGAACCATCCTTCTTGGCCACAAACAAGAACCCTGCTCCCAATGGCGACGACGACGGGCGAATATGACCCTTCTCCAAGGATTCCTTTACATAACTCCGCATAGCGGCGTGCTCAGGCACAGACAAATTAAACAGTCGACCTTTAGGAAATTTACTACCAGGAATAAAATCGATAGCACAATCGCAATCCCTATGCGGAGGTAGGGCACTGGATTTGTGCTCATCAAATACATCCCGGTAATCCGACAAGAACTCTGGGACCTCAGAAGGGGTGGATGATGAAATAGACAGAAATGGAACATCACCATGTACCCCCTGACAACCCCAGCTGGACACAGACATAGATTTCCAATCCAATACTGGGTTATGGACTTGTAGCCATGGCAACCCCAACACGACCACATCATGCAGATTATGCAACACCAAAAAGCGAATATCCTCCTGATGCGCAGGAGCCATGCACATGGTCAGTTGGGTCCAGTACTGAGGCTTATTCTTGGCCAAAGGCGTAGCATCAATTCCTCTCAATGGAATAGGATACTGCAAGGGCTCCAAGAAAAACCCATAGCGCCTAGCAAACTCCAAGTCCATCAAATTCAGGGCAGCGCCTGAATCCACAAATGCCATGACAGAATAGGATGACAAAGAGCAGATCAAAGTAACGGACAAAAGAAATTTCGACTGTATTGTACCAATGGTGGCAGACCTAGCGAAACGCCTGGTGCGCTTAGGACAATCGGAGATAGCATGAGTGGAATCACCACAGTAAAAACACAGCCCATTCCGACGTCTGTGTTCTTGCCGTTCAGCTCTGGTCAAAGTCCTATCACATTGCATAGGCTCAGGTTTATGCTCAGATAATACCGCCAAATGGTGCACAGTTTTACGCTCACGTAAGTGTCGATCGATCTGAATGGCCAAAGACATAGACTCATTCAGACCAGCAGGCATAGGAAATCCCACCATGACATCCTTAAGGGCTTCAGAGAGACCCTTTCTGAAAATTGCTGCCAGAGCACATTCATTCCATTGAGTGAGCACAGACCACTTCCTAAACTTCTGACAATATATCTCTACCTCATCCTGACCTTGACACAGAGCCAGCAAGATTTTCTCTGCCTGATCCACTGAATTAGGTTCATCATAAAGCAATCCGAGCGCCAGAAAAAACGCATCAATATCACATAATGCAGGATCTCCTGGCGCAAGGGAAAATGCCCAGTCCTGAGGGTCGCCACGTAATAAAGAAATAATGATCTTTACTTGTTGAACTGGGTCACCAGAGGAGCGGGGTTTCAAAGCCAGAAACTGTTTACAATTATTTTTGAAATTCAGAAACTTAGCTCTATCTCCAGAAAATAAATCAGGAATAGGAATTCTGGGTTCTAACATAGAATTCTGAGCCACAAAGTCTTGAATATTTTGTACTCTTGCAGTGAGATGATCCACACAAGAAGACAGACCTTTAATGTCCATCACTACACCTGTGTCCTGAACCACCCAAATGTCTAGGGAAAAAGAAAGACAAAACACAGTGCAGAGAAAAAAAAAATGGTCTCAGAACTTCTCTTTTCCCTCTATTGAGAAGCATTAGTACTTTGGGCCTCCAGTACTGTTATGAACTGGTGGTTTAGAACCACAATGGACCTGGTGGTTAAGAGCACACAAAATGACCTGATAGTTACTAATAACATAGGACGAGCTCTGAGATGTGGGAACTCTGCTGACCGCAATCCCTAATCCTATCATACCACACTAGAAGTAGCCATGGAGCGCTCCTGACCAGACCTAGGCGCCTCGGCACAGCCTAAGAAACTAGCTAGCCCTGAAGATAGAAAAATAAGCCTACCTTGCCTCAGAGAAATTCCCCAAAGGAAAAGGCAGCCCCCCACATATAATGACTGTGAGTAAAGATGAAAATACAAACACAGAGATGAAATAGATTTTAGCAAAGTGAGGCCCGACTTACTGAATAGACCGAGGATAGGAAAGATAGCTTTGCGGTCAGCACAAAAACCTACAAACAACCACGCAGAGAGCGCAAAAAGACCCTCCGCACCGACTAACGGTACGGAGGTGCTCCCTCTGCGTCCCAGAGCTTCCAGCAAGCAAGACAAACCAAAATAGCAAGCTGGACAGAAAAAATAGCAAACAAAAGAAACACAAGCAGAACTTAGCTTATGCAGGGAATACAGGTCACAAGAACGATCCAGGAGAGAGCAAGACCAATACTGGAACATTGACTGGAGGCAAGGAACAAAGAACTAGGTGGAGTTAAATAGAGCAGCACCTAACGACTTAACCTCATCTCGTGAGGAAGGAAACTCAGAAGCCGCAGCCCCACTCACATCCACCAGAGGAAGCCCATGGACAGAACCAGCCGAAGTACCACTCATGACCACAGGAGGGAGCTTGACCACAGAATTCACAACACTCGCCCTCAGAATCCCTAGAGATCCCTACAATACAGGAAACCTAGAACGACCTAATATGTGCCTAACGGACAAACCCTACCTAACAGTGGAGGTTGGCACCCTACTTTGAAACGGTTGGCGCCCCCACTCAGCGTCGACTCACCCTAGGATCCACGGACCGCCCCCGGCACATTAACCCCTGGCACACCGCGATCAAAGATGATCGCGATGTGCCGGCGGTGCAGGGAAGCATCGCGCAGGGAGGGGGCTTCCCTGAGACCCCCGCAGCAACGCGATGTGATCGCGTTGCTGCGAGGGTCTTACCTCCCTCCCTGCCTGCTCGAGCCCCGGATCCAAGATGGCCGCGGACCCGGGTCCTGCATGGAGGGAGGTGGCTTCACAGAGCCTGCTCAGAGCAGGCACTGTGAAGCAGCCTGCACTGCTCTCAGATCGGTGATCTGACAGAGTGCTGTGATGTCCCCCCCTGGGACAAAGTAAAAAAGTTAAAAAAATTTTTTTCAAATGTGTAAAAAAAAATAAAAAAAATACAAATACATTTCTTTATCTAAATAATAAAAAAAAACAATAAAAGTACACATATTTAGTATCGCCGCGTCCGTAACGGCCCAACCTATGAAACTGGCCCACTAGTTAACCCCTTCAGTAAACACCGTAAAAAAAAAAAACGAGGCAAAAAACAACGCTTTATTATCATACCGCCGAACAAAAAGTGGAATAACACACGATCAAAAAGACAGATATAAATAACCATGGTACCGCTGAAAACGTCATCTTGTCCCGCAAAAAACCAGCCGCCATAAAGCATCATCAGCAAAAAAATAAAAAAGTTATAGTCCTGAGAATAAAGCGATGCAAAAATAATTATTTTTTCTATAAAATAGTTTTTATCGTATAAAAGCGCCAAAACATAAAAAAATGATATAAATGAGGTGTTGCTGTAATCGTACTGACCCGAAGAATAAAACTGCTTTATCAATTTTACCAAACGCGGAACGGTATAAACGCCTCCCCCAAAAGAAATTCATGAATAGCTGGTTTTTGGTCATTCTGCCTCACAAAAATCGAAATAAAAAGCGATTAAAAAATGTCACGTGCCCGAAAATGTTACCAATAAAAACGTTAACTCGTCCCGCAAAAAACAAGACCTCACATGACTCTGTGGACCAAAATATGGAAAAATTATAGCTCTCAAAATGTGGTAACGCAAAAAATATTTTTGCAATAAAAAGCGTCTTTCAGTGTGTGACGGCTGCCAATCATAAAAATCCGCTAAAAAACCCACTATAAAAGTAAATCAAACCCCCCTTCATCACCCCCTTAGTTAGGGAAAAATTAAAAAAATGTATTTATTTCCATTTTCCCATTAGGGTTAGGGTTAGGGCTAGGGTTAGGGCTAGGGTTAGGGCTAGGGTTAGGGCTAGGGTTAGGGTTAGGGCTAGGGTTAGGGCTAGGGTTAGGGCTAGGGTTAGGGTTAGGGCTAGGGTTAGGGCTACAGTTTGGGTTGGGGCTAAAGTTAGGTTTAGATTACATTTACAGTTGGGAATAGGTTTGGGATTAGGGTTAGGGGTGTGTCAGGGTTAGAGGTGTGGTTAGGGTTACTGTTGGGATTAGGGTTAGGGATGTGTTTGGATTAGGGTTTCAGTTATAATTTGGGGGTTTCCACTGTTTAGGCACATCAGGGGCTCTCCAAACGCGACATGGCGTCCGATCTCAATTCCAGCCAATTCTGCGTTGAAAAAGTAAAACAGTGCTTCTTCCCTTCCGAGCTCTCCCGTGTGCCCAAACAGGGGTTTACCCCAACATATGGGGTATCAGCATACTCAGGACAAATAGGACAACAACGTTTGGGGTCCAATTTCTCCTGTTACCCTTGGGAAAATACAAAACTGGGGGCTAAAAAATATTTTGTGGGAAAAAAAAAGATTTTTTATTTTCACGGCTCTGCGTTATAAACTGTAGTGAAACACTTGGGGGTTCAAAGTTCTCACAACACATCTAGATTAGTTCCCTGGGGGGTCTAGTTTCCAATATGGTGTCACTTGTGGGGGGTTTCTACTGTTTAGGTACATTAGGGGTTCTGCAAACGCAATGTGACCATTCCATCTAAGTCTGCATTCCAAATGGCGCTCCTTCCCTTCTGAGCTCTGCCATGCGCTCAAACGGTGGTTCCCCCCAACATACAGGGTATCAGCATACTCAGGACAAATTGGACAACAACTTTTGGGGTCGAAATTCTCCTCGTACCCTCGGGAAAATACAAAACTGGGGGCTAAAAAATAATTTTGGGGGGAAAGATTTTTTTTTTTAATTTTCACAGCTCTGCGTTACAAACTGTAGTGAAACACTTGGGGGTTCAAAGCTATCACAACACATCTAGATGAGTTCCTTAGGGGGTCTAGTTTCCAAAATGGTGTCACTTGTGGGAGGTTTCTACTGTTTAGGTACATTAGCGGCTCTGCAAATGCAATGTGACACCTGCAGACCATTCCATCTAAGTCCTCATTCCAAATGGAGCTCCTTCCCTTCCGAGCCCTCCCATGCGCCCAAACAGTGGTTCCCCCCCACATATGGGGTATCAGCGCACTCAGGACAAATTGGACAACAAATTGTGGGGTCGAATTTCTCCTGCTACCCTCGGGAAAATACAAAACTGGGGGCTAAAAAATAATTTTTGTGGGAAAAAATTTTTGTTTTATTTTTACGGCTCTCCATTATAAACTTCTGTGAAGCCCTTGGTGGGTCAAAGCGCTCAGCACACATCTAGATAAGTTCCTAAGGGGGTCTACTTTCCAAAATGGTGTCACTTGTGGGGGGTTTCTACTGTTTAGGTACATTAGGGGCTCTGCAAACGCAATGTGACACCTGCAGACCATTCCATCTAAGTCTGCATTCAAATGGCACTCCTTCCCTTCCGAGCCCTCCCATGTGCCCAAACAGTGGTTCCCCCCATATATGGTGTATCATCGCACTCAGGACTAATTGGGCAACAAATTTTGGGGTCCAATTTCTCCTGTTACCCTCGGGAAAATACAAAACTGGGGGCTAAAAAAATAATTTTTGTGGGAAAAAAATTTTGTTTTATTTTTACGGCTCTGCATTATAAACTTCTGTGAAGCACTTGGTGGGTCAAAGTGCTCACCACACCTCTAGATAAGGTCCTTAGGGGGTCTACTTTCCAAAATGGTGTCACTTGTGGGGGGTTTCAATGTTTAGGCACATCAGTGGCTCTTCAAACGCAACATGGCGTTCTATCTCAATTCCTGTCAATTTTGCATTGAAAAGTCAAACGGCGCTCCTTCCCTTCCGAGCTCTCCCATCCGCTCTCCCATCCGCCCAAACAGTGGTTTACCCCCACATATGGGCTATCAGCGTACTCAGGACAAATTGTACAACAACTTTTGGGGTCCAATTTCTTCTCTTACCCTTGGGAAAATAAAAAATTGGGGGCGAAAAGATAATTTTTGTGAAAAAATATGATTTTTTATTTTTACGGTTCTACATTATAAACTTCTGTGAAGCACTTGGTGGGTCAAAGTGCTCACCACACCTCTAGATAAGTTCCTTAGGGGGTCTACTTTCCAAAATGGTGTCACTTGTGGGGGGTTTCAATGTTTAGGCACATCTGGGGCTCTCCAAACGAAACATGGCGTCCCATCTCAATTCCAGTCAATTTTGCATTGAAAAGTCAAATGGCGCTCCTTCGCTTCCGAGCTCTGCCATGCGCCCAAACAGTGGTTTACCCCCACATATGGGGTATTGGCATACTCAGGACAAATTGTACAACAATGTTTGTGGACCATTTTCTCCTGTTACCCTTGGTAAAATAAAGCAAATTGGAGCTGAATTAAATTTTTTGTGAAAAAAAGTTAAATGTTCATTTTTATTTAAACATTCAAAAAATTCCTGTGAAGCACCAGAAGGGTTAATAAACTTCTTGAATATGGTTTTGAGCACCTTGAGGGGTTTAGTTTTTAGAATGGTGTCACACTTGGGTATTTTCTATCATATAGACCCCTCAAAATGACTTCAAATGAGATGTGGTCCCTAAAAAAAATGGTGTTGTAGAAATGAGAAATTGCTGGTCAACTTTTAACCCTTATAACTCCCTAACAAAAAAAAATTTTGGTTCCAAAATTGTGCTTATGTAAAGTAGACATGTGGGAAATGTTACTTATTAAGTATTTTGTGTGACATATCTCTGTGATTTAATTGCATAAAAATTCAAAGTTGGAAAATTGCGAAATTTTCATAATTTTCGCCAAATTTCCATTTTTTTCACAAATAAACGCAGGTACTATCAAAGAATTTTTACCATTGTCATGAAGTACTATATGTCACGAGAAAACAGTGTTAGAATCACTGGGATCCGTTGAAGCGTTCCAGAGTTATAACCTCATAAAGGGACAGTGGTCAGAATTGTAAAAATTGGCCCGGTCATTAACGTGCAAACCACCCTTGGGGGTAAAGGGGTTAAAGGTTAATTTTTATGAATCCTGTTTTTTTTTTGGTTTTTGAGCTTGAAAGGGTTCTAGAGTATATATGTTTGGTGGGTTTTTCCCTAAATTATTTTCCCACTTTCTTTTACAGCGTTCACTGTGTGGCCAAAATCACCTATGTAAGTATGATTACTGCAATACTAAATTTGTTAATTATTTATTTTAAAGGCGGAATATAAGTTAAAATGTAAAAAAACAAACTAAAAAAAAAAAATATGTTGCGGTTCTTTAAGGCCCATAACTTTTTTTTTGTATATTGATATACCCATGTATCCTTTGTAAGCGCATGTTTCTGTTCACCTTAAGCTGAATTTTCTATTGACATGATGTTAGGTTACCCATGACATTTTGATCACTTTTTATTGTATTTTATTGTGAAGCACTATAGCAGAAAAATGGCAATTCTGATGGTCTGATTAATTTTTTCTATTTAGCATTTACTCTACCATTTAAGTAATTTTATGTTTTGATCATTAGAATTATTTAGTGATTTCAATACCAAATATGTTTTCTTTAGTTTTGAAAGTAGAAAGGTGGGAATGATTGTAACTTTTATATATTTTAGATTATATGTTTTACTTTTTTTATTTTTACTTTACTTATTAATCTTTCAATCTTAAACTATCCAATCTCTTAAATTATATGCTGAAAGACCATAATATTGTAGCAAATAGTGAAACACTGATTCTACTGTAAAGCTAAGGCAGTGGCTGAGCTTCACAGGAGGGCTAAGATGGCAATTCACCATGCCCATGGCAGCCATGGTAACCTATTGTTCCCTGTGATCATATCACAGGAAGCCAATGGGGCCAATGACATCATTTAAAGGGAACCTTCTGACAGGTTCTCTTTAAATGCCACTGAGATTGACAGTAGCATTCAAATGTTTAAACTGCAACCAGCTTTTGCCTAGAAATAAGCGGGCTCAGCTCCTGAACCTGCTTCATATGTTTCTTATGACAAAAATGTATGCATTAAGGAGTAAATATTTTAGTATAAATTGTTGTTGAATATTTCATGTATAAAAGTAAGACAGTAAAACGTTACTGATTGCAATAACACGTTACTGATTGCAACTGTTACATCAGAAAAAGGGTCATTCAGGGTGACAGATGGAGTGTAAGAATGCTAAGGTTGGAGTGAAATAGAGTTTAAATGATTGAGATTCCGGTATGGAAAGTTAGGAATTTATCCTTTTATCTTGATGAACATCTCCTCGGGGCAGGATTGAAAAACACTGATGTAACGTGATCTGTTAATTGCATCATATTGCCATCTGTCTTCTAGTTTGTATTAGCTTCTTTTTTAACAAAACTGTCTCCCCATTTTTAAAACTAAATGCTGTCTTAAATGATGATCTGCACGTATTAAACAACATCTCCTTCCCCATCTATCCTCATGGAAAGATTACTTGGGTGGCCTTTCTATGTAGCATCACAATGCAAAAGTATAAATAATGCTTAAACATTTTAGAGATGAGCAAATTAAATTGTTGTGAATTGAATTAGAGTTAACTCTTTGGAAATTCAGTGTACCAGAAAATTCGAACAATTTACAATTCAATTCACAATAATCGCCAGAAAATGCACAGAGCCATTTTAGATGAAGAACAAAATTGCATCAGGTAAGGAAGGCTTAAATATTTTATTATTATTATTATTCCTTTTTATAGCGCCATTTCTTCCATGGCGCTTTACATGTGAAAAAGGGGCATGCATAGACAAGTACAATAAGCATGAGCAATACAAGGCACACACAAGTACAGAGGGAGAGAGGACCCTGCCCACAAGGGCTCACAGTCTCTCCAGATGCCGTCCTTCTGGTCTCACCACAATGCCTTGTAGCTATCACATCACATGATATCCTGCAGCCAACCAGGACAGACTAAAATAGCCTATATAAAAGCAGAGGCAAAGAATGTAGCAGCCCTTTAGGGTGATTCTGGCTGGTGAGAGATCATCAGAACTCACAGTCTCTCCAGATGCCGTCCCTGTGGTCTCACCACAATGCCATGTAGCTATCACATCACATGATATCCTGCAGCCAACCAGGACAGACTAAAAAAGCCAATATAAAAGCAGAGGCAAAGAATGTAGCAGCCCTTTTAGGGTGATTCTGGCTGGTGAGAGATTATCAGAACTCACAGCTCAGCAGTGGAGATAGGAAGAGAAAGAAGCTACTATTCCCGTTAGACAACAGCACATCTCCTTCCTGTCCATTATGTTTTATAGCTATATTGTACTGCTTCTACTGGAGATGTTGCTGGCTGTACACATCCACACCTTTCACTGCCACCCCATAATCTATCCTGTTTGGCTGCTGACACTGCCGTTGCTAATAGAAAGACACATCTTCTAACTGTGCATTTTGTTCTATAGCTGTACTGTACGTTTACTGGGAATTCTACTCTGTGCAAAGTCAATTATCTTAAAACTGCTCACAAAAAAAGATAATTTTAAACAATTTTTTAAGAAGACATAGTTTTTTATCTTTCTCAATAGCAAACCTGTTGCTGGTCTCAAAACTGGGATAAATTGTGGATGGTGTCTTAAAAAGCCATTGCTTCTTTTCTTTCCAAACAGCAAACCTATTGCATCTGTGCTTCTTAAAAAAAATATATGTTTTAAAAGGCTTGTTAACCCCTTTATGCAAAAACACATGTACATGATTACTGAGGTACTCATGTGTGGAGCTAATCTCTTTCCACCCATGGTAGATGTTGGCTATATAAAATAGCTTGCATATGTCTTTAACAACTGTGTCTGGAGTTGATCTCCTATCACTGCTATTTACCATTTAATTCTCTGACAGTGGCATTTAACTTGAACTTACACTGGTGCTTGTGTTCATCAGTTCCCAAAGGCCTCTTTAGCTCTTTTGCAGGGTACCCATGGCTTACCACAACAGCTTAGGGCCTGCTGAAGGCCCCTTGTTGCTGTGATCTTGGGAAAGATGTGAAGCCCAAATATAGTGCTCGCTCACACGAGCATGTACTGTAACTCCAACAAGTGCTATCTGATGTTTTATCAGATAGCACTTGGACTAATGTATACTATTGGGCAGTGCAGATCTGTATTTTTTTCTCATGCCGTTTCAGAAACTAAGCAATTATGTAAAAATTATAAGATATGTAAATAAAACCATAAACATTCAAATAGTTCTGTTTCCACATTAAACATAAAGAAATTAAATTAAATATGTAAACATATTTAGTGTCACCATGTCCATAAAAGTCTGATCTTTCAAAATATAAAATTAGTTAACTCAATCTTTTAACATCATAAGGAGTAAAGAAATAAAAATGGCAGATTAGCGTATTTTTAAGCACCTCACCTCCCTAAAAAAAAACACAATAATACAGATCAAAATAGCATATGCAATTCTGGCAAAAATTAAGAAACCACTGCAAAATGTTCAGTTTGCCTGTTTTAACTCAGGAATAGTCCAGAAATCAATATTTTGTGGAATGACCATGATTTTTACTCATAGCTTTCATGCGTCTTGGCATGCTTTCCACTAGTCTTTCACACTGCTTTTGGGTGACCTTATGCCACTCCTGGAACAAAAATGTAAGCAGTTCTTCTTAGTTTAATGGTTTGTGACTATCCATCATCCATTGATTACATTCCAGAGGTTTTCAATGGGGTTCAGGTCTGGAGATTGGGTTGGCCATGACAGGGATTTGATGTGGTGGTCTTTCATCTACACATTGATTGACCTTGCTGTGTGGCATGGCGCATTGTCCTGCTGGAAAAACCAGTCCTCAGAGTTGGGGAACATTGTCTGAGCAGAAGTAATCAACTGTTTTTCCAGGATAACCTTGTATGCAACTTGATTCATACATCCTTCGCAAAGATTAACCTGCCCAATTCCAGCCTTGCTGAAGCATCCACAGATCATCACTGAGCCTCCACCAAATTTCACAGTGGGTGCAAGACATTGTGGCTTGTACACCTCTCCAGGTCTCCATCTAGCCATTAGAAGACTAGGTGTTGGGCAAAGCTGAAAATTAGACTCATCAGAGAAGATTACCTTACTCCAGTCCTCTATGGTCCAATCCTTATGGTCTTTGGCAAACTTCAGCCTGGCTCTCCTTTGCTTCTCATTAATGGCTTTTTTCTAGCTTTACATAACTTGAGTCCTGCCTCTAGGAGCCTGTTACAAACTCTTCTTGCTGTGCACTTCACCCCAGTTGCCATTTGCCATTCCTTTTGAAGGTCATATGATGTCATCCTGCAGTTGCTTAGTGACATTCGAATAAGATGATGGTCATCAGTGGAGAGTTGTTTTCGCCCTCTGCCGGTCTATAGCTTTGTTGTCCCCAATGTCTGCTGCTTGACCTTGTTGTAATGGACTGCCATTTTAGAAATTTTAAGGATTGGAGGCAACATGACGCTCACTGTATCCCTCTGCTAGTTGAGCCAGAATTGAGCCCTTCTTTTCCTCACTCAAGACTTTTGTTTTGAACTCCTTTGGCATGGTTAAAAGTTATTTTTTCATTCCTAATACTTTTGGGATATTACTAGCACTTGTTTTGCCATCCAGCTTATCCTATTGCAAGAGGATTGTGAACACCACAGTAGGGTTTTTTATACTTTCCTTCATTAAATAAGATTTGGTTCAGGTGATCACCTAATCAGAAACACATTAAGTCGAATGAGGTGTACTCTGGTTGGAATTCAACTGACACTGGAATGGAATGGCTGTCAGACATGTAGAGAAGCTGATATTTATAAAACTGTGCGGTGGTCTATTAATTTTTGCCAGAGCTGTATATCACAAATTGGCATCAATAAAATTGTCAGTTTGCTATGCAAAATAATTAATTTTCACATAGCTCAACAATGGAAAAAAAATATGGATCTTGGAAAATGGTGACACAAGCCAAATATATATACAATTGATCTTTTTTCTACACTTAAATAAAAATATATCTATGCAAGTTTGGTTTCTCCATTATCATATGGACCTGAAGAATCATCTGTGAGTGCCATTTTTATAATGCTATTAAAATGACCGCATTAAAAACTAAAGCCAAGAAAGCATGGTGGAATTAAATTTGTTTAATAATTTCACCGCACAATATGTTTTCCATTTTCTAGTGAATTGAATGTTACATTTAATGGAGTCATTCAAAGTTTAAACTCTTCTTACAAAAAATAAGCTCTATATAGCTATATTGCCAGAAAAAAATAAGATGTCATGGCTCCTGGGAGCAGAGAATGTAAAAGTAAAAGTTGAAAAATTTGTCAGGTCGTTAAGTGGTTAAATTGCTATAGCTTTTTCGTTTAATATACGGTACCACAAACCTATTGCTATTCACTAAATTGGGATAATTTTTAGACCACCGCTTATCAAAAAAGTCATGGCTTCGCCCATGTACACCACTTCTCTATAAACACCAGCACGGCAGTCACCGGACTCCCAAAAGGGACAATATTTTAATTATTCTTACAGTTTTAACAGCATAAATAGTCTGTTAGTGCAGTGTGTTATTAGCTGGGCAGGTTTTGTGATTGGCTGAGAATTAATTGCAAAAGAAATTGGAAAAGTTTGAAGAAGCATGAGATATTACATTTTTAAACACTTACTATCTACTTTGGGTTTACATTCATGTTTTGCATGCTCCAAACCAGATTAGATATACAGTAGCATTTAAGAGTTTTGGCACCCCTGGTCAAAATTATTATTATTATTATTTATTATTATAGCGCCACAGTCAAAATGACTGTTATTGTGAACAGTTAAGCAAGTTGAAGATGAACTGATATCAAAAGGCCTAAAGTTAAAGACAAAACATTTCTTTTTTTTAGGAAAGAAAAGAAAACACTGTACATTTTTTTTTCATTTAAAAAAAATGCAAACAGGAAATTGGTCGATTCAAAAGTTTGGGCACCCTTGGAAATTTGTGTGCTCAGATAACTTTGACCAAGGTTTCAGACTTTTATTTAGCCAGTTAGAGTTATGGTTTGTTCACTATCATGGTTAGGAAAGGCCAGGTGATGCAAATTTAGCAGCTTTATAAAAACCCAGCAACCTCTAACTTTGTGGCAAAAAACAGCCGTGATGGGTTCTTCTAAGCAGCTGCCTAGCAATTTGAAAATAAAAGTGGTGGAGGCCCACAAAGCAGGAGAAGATAAAAAAAGCATTTTAAAGTTGCCCTTTCTTCAGTTTGAAATGTAATTAAGCAATGGCAGTTAACAAGAACAGTGGATGTCAAGATAAGGTCTGGAAGACCAAGCAACATTTCAGTGAGAGTTGCTCGTAGGATTGTTAGAGAGACAAATCAGAATCCCCACTTGACTTTAAAAAAAAACCTTCAGAAAGATTTAGCAGACTGTGGAGTTGTGGTACATTGTTCTACTGTTAAAAGACACTTGCAGAAATATGGCCTCCATGGAAGAGTCATCAGAAGAATATCTCTTCTACCTACCATAAAATTCAGAAGTATACAAAAGAACATGTAAACAAGCCCGATGAATTTTGGAATGAAGTTCAATGGACAGATGAAGATAAAATAGAACTATTTGGCTACAATGATCAAAGGTATATGTGTAGATAAAAGGGCACAGAAGTTCTGGAAAAGAACAACTCGTCAACCGTTAAGCATGGGGGTGGATCGGTCAAGCTTTGAGGTTGTGTTGTAGTCAATTGCACAGGGAACATTTCACAGGAGAGGCAAGAACAAACGGATTCAATGAAATTTCAACAAATTCTTGATGCAAACATAACACTATCTGTAAAAACACTGAAGTTGAAAAGAGGATGGCTTCTACAAATGGATAATTATCCTAAACACATGTCAAAATTGACAATAAACTATCTCAAAAGGCACAACCTGAAAGTTTTAAAATGGTCCTCACTGTCCCCTGATCTGAACGTTATTGAAAATCTGTGGCTAGACTTCAAAATAGCAGTGCATTCAAGACAACCCAGGAATCTCACAGACTTTGTTTGGTTATAAAATGCTTTTACAAGATGTAATACTTTCTAAAGGGGGTGCTACTAGATACTAACCATGAGCGAAGAAAGGACCAAATTTAAAACCCAAACTGAGTGAAACAAATATATTTTTATTGAATTACAAAGATAAAATAAGGTAAAGGTGGAACCAAATACCCAGGGAAAAGAGGGACGCAAACCACAAGGGATAGGCCAGGATAAGATGTTAAGAAACTAGTAGCAGCAAAAAAAGAGAATTGCGATATTAGAAATGAATCAAATATCTATCTATCTATCTATATACTGTATATATATGTTGTGTTCTTACATTTATCAAATATGCTACAAATTAACTTGGTTTGTTCTGAGCCTTCTAATTTGTGAACAGAATAGAAGATGGAAAATTCCACAATTTAGCTTCCCTAAAAAAATATATAATTAAAACAAAAAAACCCTTTACACCAGAGCACAACCTTAAGATTAGTCAATATCAGATTGATGGTAGCCTGACATCTGGCATCCTCCATCGATCAGCTGTTTCATGATGTAGATAGTGTATCAGGTGGGACACTACTGCTTCGTCATACACTGATTAGTGGCCACATATTCGCCGGACCACCACCGACTTGACATTAATAATTAATCCTAAAGATAGGTCATCAATATAAATGTAGTGCAAAACATTTTCAGGTCATTTTTGAGCCCCAAGTCATTCAATGTGTCTGGAGCCAGCAGCTTCAGAGAAGTGTTTTGTGTTAAACCATACTCAACCCGGTTGTTGTAACGAAAACGGGCGTATCCCTGCAGGCATATAGACTGTGCTATACCTTATCTTTTGTACTCCTATTATGCCTGAAATGCTGTTTTTATTTCGTGGAACCTGAAGTGGTTTATGCCGTATCTTAAACAAACCAGCAGAAGAAACGTGCCCATGTCTACATCTGTGAGCACCCGAATGAGCCAATCTTCCACAAGGCGTATTTGAATACTTATGCACAGGTCTATTTCAATAGGGCTAAGAGATAAAGATTGGTGAAGGTCAACGTTTTTGCCAATAGTAAGACCCAAAGAGCTGTCTAAGAACACCAGGGACAAAATTGTAGACCTGTACAAGGCTGGGATTGCCTACAGGACAATTGGGAAGCAGCATGGTGAAAAGTCAACAACTGTTGACACAATTACTAGGAAATAGAAAAAACACAAGATGACATTCAATTTTCCTTAGGTTGGGGCTGCATGCAAAATCTTGCCTCGGTGGGTAAGGATGATTATGACAAAAGTGAGGAATTAGACCAGTACTACATGAGAGGTCCTGGTCAAAGAAGTGAATAGAGCTGGAACCACAGTCTCAAGCATTACCGTTAGAAACACAATACGCTGTCATGGAAGAAAATCTTGCAGGGCATGCACATGTCCAGGCCTGTTTGAACTTTGTCAATGACCATATGGATTATCCAGATGAGGCATGGGAGAAGGTCATGTTGTCAGATGAGACCAAAATAGAACTTTATGGTATAAACTCCACATGCCGTGTTTGGAGTAAGAAGAAGGATGAGTACATCCTCAAGAACACTGTCCCAACCGTGAAACAGGG
Source organism: Ranitomeya imitator (assembly GCF_032444005.1). Classification (NCBI taxonomy): domain Eukaryota; kingdom Metazoa; phylum Chordata; class Amphibia; order Anura; family Dendrobatidae; genus Ranitomeya; species Ranitomeya imitator. The sequence continues at coordinate 171,680,698 of NC_091285.1, read as the reverse complement.
TGGGGGAAACATCATGCCATGGGGTTGCTTTTCTCCAAAGGGGACAGGACAACTGTACTATATTGAAGGGAGGTATGATGGGTTTATATATCTCAAGGTTTTGCCCAATAACCTCCTCTCAGTAAGAGCATCGAAGATGGGTCGTGGCTGGGTCTTTCAGCATGACAATGACCCAAAACACACAGCCAATGCAATTAAAGAGTGACTCCATAAGAAGAATTTCAATGTCCTGGAGTGGCCTAGCCAGTCTCCAGATCCGAACCCAAAAGAAAATCTTTGAAGGGAGCTGAAACTCAATGTTGCCCAACGACAGTCCCGAAACCTGAAAGACCTGGAGAAGATCGGTGGGCTAAAATTCCTGCTGCATTGTGTGCAACCTTGCTCAAGAACTAAGAAGTGTCTGTCATCTATAATTGCAAACAAAGGTTTCTGTATCAAATATTAACTTTTCTATTGTATGAAATACTTGTTTCATGCAATAAAATGCTAATTAATCATGTAAAATTCACTTCACCTATGTGACGTCAGCGCGAGAGCCGTGGGAAATTTAGCCATGGTGCTCATGCTGATGTCAGAAAGGTGTAGTGAGTTCACTGTCTGTGAACTCGCAGGACCTGGCAGACGGCACCGCAAGCAGGAGAACTTTCTCACGTTTGCCGTGCCCTCAGACAGGGAATAGAGGTTCACAGGCAGACACTGAGCACACAGTGCTCAGTGTCTACTGGATGACAGGCTCCATGGTCGCATCATGCAACCGTGCAGCCTGCCATCTAGATGTAGTAGAGCTAGACCCATCATGGGACAAATGGATTAAAAGCTTTTCTGCGGAATGTTGAGGAGTATTTTTTTTACCTCTTTTGCAATTGACAAGGGCTTCGGTGGAATAGGTGAGGTCGTAAGTATGGTTTAATTAAGATTCTTAAAAGAGTCTGTGTCTTTCATTTAATTAAAGAACTTTTTTTTCTATCTATCTATCTATCTATCTAATATATATACATATATAAATATATATATGTGTGTGTTTCACTGACATCTATATATCTATGTATTCTATGTGTATATATCTATCTATGAAATACTAGATTGTGGCCCGATTCTAGAATATGCATGTCCCTGTAATATATGGACAATGATGATTTCAGAATTCGCGGCAGACTGTGCCCGTCGCTGATTGGTCGAGGCAACCTTTATGACATCATCGTCGCCATGGCAACCATTATGACATCATCGTCGCTGTGCCCGGCCTGGCGGCCTCGACCAATCAGAGACGCCGGATTTCTACGTCAATGCTGTGCCGGTCTCTGATTGGTCGAGGCCTGGCGGCCTCGACCAATCAGAGAGCAGGGATTTCCAGGACAGACAGACAGACAGACAGACAGACGGAAAAACCCTTAGACAATTATATATATAGATATACATACAAATACAGTGGGTACGCAAAGTATTCAGACCCCTTTACTACAGAAATGTAGTAATTTTTGCAAATCTATTAAAAAAGAAATATCACATGGTCATAAGTATTCAGTTCCTTTGCTCACTATTGAGTAGAAGCACCCTTTTGAGCTAGTACAGCATTGAGTCTTCTTGGGAATAGTGCAACAAGTTTTTCACGCCTGGATTTGGGGATCCTTCACCATTCTTCCTTGCAGATCCTCTCCAGTTCCGTCAGGTTGGATGGTGAACGTTGGTGGACAGCCATTTTCAGGTCTCTCCAGAGATGCTCAATTGGGCTTAGGTCAGGGCTCTGGCTGGGCCAGTCAAAAATGGTCACAGAGTGGTTCTGAAGCCACTTCTTTCTTATTTAGCTGTGTTTTTAGGGTCATTGTCTTGTTGGAACGTTAACCTTCGGCCAAGTCTGAGGTCCAGAGCACTCTGGAAGAGGTTTTCATCCAGGATATCTCTGTACTTGGCTGCATTCATGTTTCCTTCAATGACAACCAGTGATCATGTATCTGCAGCTGAAAAACACCCCATAGCAACATGCTGCCACCACCATATTTCACTGTTGAATTGCATTGGGAAGGTGATGAGCAGTGCCTGGTGTTCTCCACACATACCGCTTAGAATTATCACCAAAAAGGTCTATCTTCATTTCATCATACTAGAGAATCTTATTTCTCATAGTCTGGGAGTCCTTCATGTGTTTTTTTTGCAAACTCTCATAAGTCTTGTACTGAGGAGAGGCTTCCATCGGGCCACTCAGTCATAAATACCTGACTGGTGGAGGGCTTCAGTAATAGTTGACTCTGTGGAACTTTCTCCCATCTCCCTACTGCATCTCTGGAGCTCAGCCACAGTGATCTTGGTGTTATTCTTTACCTCTCTCACCAATGCTTTTCTCCCACAATTGCTCAGTTTGGCTGGACGGCCAGGTCTAGGAAGACTTCTGCTGGTCCCAAACTTATGGAGGTCAATGTGCTCTTAGGTACCTTGAGCACTGCAGAAATTCTGTTGTAACCTTGTTCAGTTCCTTTGACCTCATGATTCTCATTTGGTCTGACATGCACTGTAAGCTGTGAGGTCTTATATAGACAGGTGTTTGCCTTTCCAAAAGTCCTATCAGTTTGGTTAAACACAACTGGACTCCAATGAAGGAGTAGAACCATCTCAAAGAGGATCACAAGGAAATGGACAACATGTGACTTAAATATGAGTGACTGAGCAAAGGGTTTGAATACTTATGACTATGTGATATTTCAGTTTTTCTTTTTTAATAAATTTGCAAAAATTACTACATTTCTGTTTTTCTTCCAGTCAAGATGGGGTACAGAGTGTACATTAATGTGAAAAAGAAATTAACTTTTTAGATTTTTCCAAATGGCTGCAATGAAACAAAGAGTGAAAAATTTTGAAGGAGTATGAATACTTTCAGTACCCACTGTATATATCTATTCTATGTACTCTATTCTAACCTGTCACTCTGTCATTTTACTGAGCGTGGCACATGGATTGCCCACTCTTTTCCAAATGTTACCGACTTTTTCCAATTTTAAGAAAAATGCTTGTGTTACCGATCACGAATCCGAATGTACCATATTTGTACCGAATTTATGTTTGGCGATCGTCTTCCGAATATATTCGCTCATCTCTACTTATGATATCTATGCTACTAAATTCATTTGAATGTATCTACTAGAAGTTGAACATGTAAAATACTACTTTTCTGATTATATTTGAAATAAATGGCTTTCCAGTTGCCCAATGTCTTCACACATAACCTAGTTTGTTATCTCCTAACTTCTAGATGGGGTCATATACTGTATATTTAAATATTAACAAAAAAAATCCCAATTTTCAAATCCATTATTATCATTATTTAATGCGTAATAGGATTTTTTAAAACTTTTATGACTAGATCAAATAAAATTCTAATGACATTACCAGTTCAAGCTATGTTTGATGTGTTTTTTTTTCCACTATTACTTAATAATGGGCTTAAATAAAATGGCCACCCACCATGGCATATTTATCTATCCTCTATGCCTGATGTGGTCAATGGAAGTATCCAAAAGGGCAGCCCTTTTTGGTTCACATTTTCCTAGATTAGATCATACATCGCTCACACACGAGTCCCAAAGGAGATTTGTGGCTTACCCATTGTAGATTATATATAAAACTGATAACGCACAAAACGGAATAGAGAACACTTTCCAGAGTACATTTTATTTTATAAAAATAAAATGCACTAAAGGAAAAGCCAACTTTTTGAGACTGCAAAATATCTAAAACAGATGCTATTAAATCACAATTCCAAACAATTTGCCAGAATTATAAATTCCCTTTTATCTTAAATGCTCAGTTAAAGAATGCATGGTTCACATTATTGATGGAAATAAACATAAAATGTTTTACTAATATAACTAATGCAGGATAGATGATGGGAAACAGACTGTGCTGGTGACTTGGAAGCAACAGCGTTATGAGGGATGAATGTGTGTTTTTCTTTTACTATTAAAAAATTACAAAGTAGTCCATGAACCACAGACTGTGTATAGGACTTTGGGTTGACTTCATCTTCTCCACATTTGTCTTAAAATAAAAGGTGGAAAACTACTGAGAATTACCGTAAATAGTTTTCCGCCAAAAATGTCTGGGTGACATCACATTCTTTTACTAATGAAAAAAATGTAATGGAACAGAATGGAAACATGTTCTCCTGCAAATATTAGGTACAATGAACTTTAAAAAAGAACACATTCTTTTTATCTTGACGTCTTTCAAAACTGACATTATTCACTTAGCTTATCAACAGGTCAATACAGGTCCAACAGATCAGAAAAGAGAACCGAGAGAACATGGATTACAGTTAGAATAATACATTTTCTTATAACAAAAATTATCATTTTATCCACCTTTTGTTTCTATCTTCTGATATATTGTGTATTGTAAGCAGTGGCCAAACCAGGGAGAGGGTTTAAAAAGGGTGCACATGGATGGTTGACCCCAGGGAAGTGCCTATGTTCAGGTATGGAGACATACATCCAGTCCATACATCATGGTTCATGGGTGAATGGACATATGAATTCAGCTTAATGGTTATAATCAGTAATAATTCCATTGTTTGTTTTCCACTCAAAATCTAGCAGCTCAGGGAATGAAAAATGGATAAAATACCTTTCCCCAGTATTTTCTATTACTGGAGAGACCAAATGGAGCTTTCATCACTGTAACAATGGCTTAACTTCCTCAAATTTTCAACAACTCTAGCAATATCAGTTTATAGAACAATATGTTTTATTCTCTACTACTTCTTTTCGTACTTTTCCTTTCCTAACAGAGGTGTCACATGCTAACCAACCTAAATGAAGGATTGGGGAGATTTAGAACATAACCAATGGAAATAGTATTATAGTATAAAAATAGGATAATAAAATACGGTTGGATAAATTTGTAGTTGAGATTTATGGATCTCAAGTGCCCTCATCACTATTAAGAAATGTTCTGGTGGGTTATCAATGCACAAGTATGCGGTTTCTTTAACCTCTTCATCACGATGCCTGTTTTAGCTTCCTGACCAGGTCAGTTTTTACAATTCTGACCACTGTCACTCATAACTCAGGAACACTTCGATGGATCCCACTGATTCTGAGTCTGTATTCTCACGACATGTTGTGTTTTATGATAGTGGTAAAATTTCTTTGATATGACGTGCGTTTATTTGTGAAAAACATGGAAATTTGGCGAAAATGTTGAAAATTTCGCAATTTTCAAACTTTTAATTTTTATGCCCTTAAATCAGAGAGTCATATCACACAAAATAGATAATAAATAACATTTCCCACATGTCTTCTTTACATCAGCACAATTTTGGAAACATTATTTTTTTGGCCAGGAAGTTATAATGATTAAAATTTGACCAGCGATTTATCATTTTTACCACAATATTTGCAAACCCATTTTTTTAGGGATCACCTCGCATTTGAAGAGACTTTGAGTGGCCTATATGACAGAAAATACCCCAAAATAACACCATTCTAAAAACTCCACCCCTCAAGGTGCTCAAAACCACATTCAAGAAGTTTATATACCCTTCAGGTGCTTCACAGGAATTTGGGGAATGTGAAAGTATAAAATAAACATTTACTTTTCTTTCACAAAAATTTTCCTTTAGACCGATTTTTTTTTACTTTCACAAGGGTGACAGGAGAAATTAGACCTTACATTTTATTGTGCAATTTCTCCTGAGCATGCCGATACCACATTGTGGGGGAAATCTATTGTTTGGGCACATGGCAGGGCTCGGAAGGGAAGGAGCGCCATTTGACTTTTTGAATGAAAAATTTGCAGGCATACAGTAATTAGCAGAAGACATACCATGTTTGGAGAGCCCCTAATGTGCCTAAACAGTGGAAACCCCCAACAAGTGACACCATTTTGGAAACTTGACCCCTTAGGGAACTTATCTAGTATTGAGCACCTTGAACCCACAGGTGCTTCACAGAAGATTACAACTAGTGATAAGCAGACATACTCGTTGCTTGGGTTCTCCCGAGCATGCTTGGGTGTCCTGCGAGTTTTTTGACATGCTTGGAGATTTAATTTTTGTCGATGCAGCTGCATTATTTGCGGATGCTAGACAGCCTGAATACATGCAGGGATTGCCTGTTTATTAGGGAATCCCTACATGTATTCAAGCTGTCTAGCATCCGCAAATAATGCAGCTACGGCGACACAAACAAAATCTCCGAACACAAGAAAATGCTCGGAGGACACCTGAGCATGCTCGGGAAAACTCGAGCAATGAGCATAGTCTCTCATCACTAATTATAAAATTAAGCCTTAAAAATAAAAAAAATCACATTTTTCCCAGATAAATTTTTTTAGCTCCAAATGTTGCATTTTCACAAGGGTAGCAGGAGAAATTGCTCCATACAATTTGTTGTGCAATTTCTCCTGAGTGTGCAGATACCTAATAGGGGAGCTGCGAATGCAACTGTTTCGCCGGGTACAAACAGAGGGGGAGACCGTGACGCAATATATGAATGCACTGCAGGAGCCTCATACTGCCATTATACGGAAGGACGGCGTAGGTGTGGGGTCAATTGATGTTGTGCTGTGAGACCAACTGGTGACAGGCTTGCAAGATGTGTTGATGAAACAGGCCCTGCGAGAGCGCATGTGCATAAAGCCAGATATGACCTTCTCTGAGGTCGAGAGTGAGGCACGCACACACGAGCAAGAGCAAGGGGTAGTAGTGCCAGTGGGGAAGGTATTGAGCGGGGAGGTAACAGCCCCTCAATGGGTAGAAGACTTGAAGAAGGAGGTTAAGCGGGTCCGTGAGGAACTGGCTGAATATAAGAAGACCCCTGCTGCAGAATACAGCCCTCCGGTGCAAGAAAGAGAGACCGCCCCCAAAGTGAGACTAGTGCCGCTCGGCGAAGAAGACTGTCGACATGCTACAATTGCGGAGCACCCAGTCAGAATGAAGAGGACTTCCTGGTTGAAGATAAAAAGAATCTGGGAAGAAGTTGAGAGTCTGGGGAAAGCCCTGACTGCCGTTTTGGGGACCAGCAGCATACCCCAAGGTAACGTGCGGAAGCAGCCAGAAAGAGATAGCGGAGAGGTGTGTAGCATGAAAAAGGCTTCAGTGGTGGCCCCGGAGTGTAACTCCGTATCCTGGGGTGAAGAGCAATCGCAGATGAGAGATGTCTCTTGCCGAGGTCGATGATTCAGACTAAAGCCCCCTCCAGACAGATGTAGACGTGAGTGCTGGTCGTGCAGAAGGGTGTGACACATGTCCAGAAATTGCCCTACCTGAGAAGAACGGTGGCAGAGATCCGCTCACCCCTCTGAGGGTCCTGCTAACTGGAGGGAGTGGTACGGCAGGAAGAGAAGAGCCCCACATAGAGCAAGCCAGTACCACAATGTCGGATGCCCAGGAGATGGGGAGAAATGCCAAGTCTTCCTGCAACGCTCGTTTTCAAGGTCCTAGTCGATGAGAAGGAGGAACCATTGATGTCGTCCCCCGAGGTGAAGAGTGTGCTGGCTGTCAGCTCACAAGTTCCTGATCGGACAGAGGAAATGGAACAGCTGTGTGAGACAGGGCGTGTGGCTGCCAAGCCCTGGGAAGTGATGCCCACAGAGCCTGGCATAGATGACGAAGAGTCCAGCCTGCTTGGTCTTAATTCATCTGATTCTAGTTTTGATGAGAATGCTCCTGTCCAAGAGAGGGGGAGCTATGGAGAAGAATTACTTGTACTAAGCCGACAAACTGAGGAGCCCAGGCAAGAAGTCCCTAAAGTTTCCGATAACGACAAGGAAAAGGATGAATTATCTATGCAAGCATCTGCTTGCGGCAAAGCCAAGAAGAAGAAGAAAAAGAAGAGGACAGTGGATGCCATTGGAAACTTTAATGTGACAACTGTTGTGAATTCTGTTATCGAACTCCCTCCTGTGGTCGTGAATGGTACTTCGGCGAGTTCTGTCTATGGGCTCCCTCTGGTGGCTGTGAGTGAAGTTGCTGCTTCTGAGGTTCCTTACACAGGTGACGTGGTTTATCCTTTGGTTGACTGCTCTATTTAACTCCTCTCAGATCATTACTCCATGCCAGCTGTCAATGTTTTTGCATTGGTTTAGTTCGCTCCTGGATCTCTCTGGTGACCTGCCTTCTCCTGCAGAAGCTAAGTTCCTGATAGTCATTATTTGTTCACTGTTTTCTTGTCCAGCTGGTTTTCATGATTTTGTCTTGCTAGCTGGTAGCTCTGGGATGCAGAGTGGCCCCTCCGCACCGTGAGTCGGTGCAGAAGTCTTTTTTGCACACTCTGCGTGGTCTTTTGTAGGTTTTTGTGCTGATCGCAAAGTTACCTTTCCTATCCTCTGTCTATTTAGTAAGTCTGGCCTCCCTTTGCTGAAACCTGTTTCATTTCTGCGTTTGTGACTTTCATCTTTACTCACAGTCAATATATGTGGGGGGCTTCCTTTACCTTTGGGGAATTTCTCTGAGGCAAGGTAGGCTTTATTTTCTATCTCTAGGGCTAGCTAGCTCTTAGGCTGTGACGAGGCGCCTAGGTCTGGTCAGGAGCGCTCCACGGCTATTTCTAGTGTGTGTGATAGGATTAGGGCTTGCGGTCAGCAGAGCTCCCACATCCCAGAGCTCGTCCTGTATGAGGTTTAACCATCAGGTCGTGCTGGGTGCTCCTAACCACCAGGTCCATAACAGTACAGCTGGCCCAAAGTATTAATGCATCTCAATAGAGGGATAAGAGAACTTCTGAGACCATTTTTTTTTCTTTGCACTGTGTTTTGTCTTTCTTTTCCCATAGACCTTTGGGTGGTTCAGGACACAGGTGTAGATATGGACATTCAAGGTCTGTCCTCTTGTATGGATCATCTCTCTGCAAGGGTACAAAACATTCAAGATTTTGTGGTTCAGAATCCTATGTTGGAGCCTAGGATTCCTATTCCTGACTTGTTTTCTGGGGATAGATTTAGGTTCTTGAATTTCAAAAATAATTGTAAACTGTTTCTAGCTTTGAAACCCCGCTCCTGTGGTGACCCCTTTCAACAGGTAAAAATCATTATTTCTTTGTTGCGTGGTGACCCTCAAGACTGGGCATTTTCCCTTGCGCCAGGAGATCCGGCATTGCGTGATGTTGATGCGTTTTTTCTGGCGCTTGGGTTGCTTTATGATTAACCAAATTCAGTGGATCAGGCAGAGAAAATCTTGCTGGCTTTGGGTCAGGGTCAGGATGAAGCGGAGGTGTACTGTCAGAAGTTTAGAAAGTGGTCTGTGCTTACTCAGTGGAATGAATGTGCCCTGGCGGCAATTTTCAGAAAGGGTCTTTCTGAAGCCCTTAAGGATGCCATGGTGGGATTTCCCACGCCTGCTGGTCTGAATGAGTCTATGTCTTTGGCCATTCAGATCGATCGGCGCATGCGTGAGCGCAAAGCTGTGCACCATCTGGCGGTATTCTCTGAGCATAGGCCTGAGCCTATGCAGTGTGATAGGACTTTGACCAGAGCTGAACGGCAAGAACACAGACGTCGGAATGGGCTGTGTTTTTACTGTGGTGAATCCACTCATGCTATCTCCGATTGTCCTAAGCGCACTAAGCGGTTCGCTAGGTCTGCCACCATTGGTACGGTACAGTCTAAATTTCTTTTGTCCGTTACTCTGATTTGCTCTCTGTCGTTCTATTCTGTAATAGCATTTGTGGATTCAGGCGCTGCCCTGAATTTGATGGACTTGGAGTTTGCCAGGCGCTGTGGTTTTTTCTTGGAGCCCTTGCAGTATCCTATTCCATTGAGAGGAATTGATGCTACGCGTTTGGCCAAGAATAAGCCTCAGTACTGGACTCAATTGACCGTGTGCATGGCTCCTGCACATCAGGAGGATATTCGCTTTTTGGTGTTGCATAATCTGCATGATGTGGTCGTTTTGGGGTTGCCATGGCTACAGGTCCATAATCCAGTGTTGGATTGGAAATCTATGTCTGTGTCCGGCTGGGGTTGTCAGGGGGTACATGGTGATGTTCCATTTCTCTCAATTTCACCTTCCACTCCTTCTGAAGTCCCTGAGTTTTTATCAGATTACCGGGATGTATTTGAAGAGCCCAAATCTGGTGCCCTACCTCCTCATAGGGATTGCGACTGTGCTATTAATTTGATTCCTGGTAGTAAGTTTCCTAAGGGCCGTCTGTTTAATTTATCTGTGCCAGAGCACGCCGCTATGCGGAGTTATATAAAGGAATCCTTGGAGAAGGGTCATATTCGTCCGTCGTCGTCACCATTGGGAGCAGGGTTCTTTTTTGTGGCCAAGAAGGATGGTTCTTTGAGACCTTGTATTGATTACCGCCTTTTTAATAAGATCACAGTCAAATTTCAGTATCCTTTGCCGCTGCTGTCTGATTTATTTGCTCGGATTAAGGGGGCTAGCTGGTTCACCAAGATAGATCTTCGTGGTGCGTATAATCTTGTGCGAATTAAACAGGGTGATGAATGGAAGATGGCATTTAATACGCCCGAGGGCCATTTTGAGTACCTGGTTATGCCATTCGGGCTTTCTAATGCTCCATCTGTGTTTCAGTCCTTTATGGATGACATCTTCCGAGAGTACCTGGATAGATTCATGATTGTATATTTGGATGACATTTTGGTCTTTTCGGATAATTGGGAATCTCATGCGAAGCAGGTCAGAATGGTGTTCCAGGTCCTTCGTGCGAATTCCTTGTTTGTGAAGGGGTCAAAGTGTCTCTTTGGAGTTCAGAAGGTTTCATTTTTGGGTTTCATTTTTTCCCTTTCTACTATCGAGATGGACCCTGTTAAAGTTCAGGCCATTTACGATTGGACTCAGCCGACATCTGTGAAGAGCTTGCAGAAGTTCCTGGGCTTTGCTAATTTTTATCGTCGCTTCATCGCTAACTTTTCCAGTGTTGCTAAGCCTTTGACTTATTTGACCAAGAAAGGTGCTGATGTGGTCAATTGGTCCTCTGCGGCTGTAGAGGCTTTTCAGGAGTTGAAGCGTCGTTTTTCTTCTGCCCCTGTGTTGTGCCAGCCAGATGTTTCGCTCCCTTTTCAGGTGGAGGTTGATGTTTCTGAAATTGCAGCAGGGGCTGTTTTGTCGCAAAGAAGTTCTGATGGCTCGGTGATGAAGCCCTGTGCCTTCTTTTCTAGAAAATTCTCGCCTGCTGAGCGCAATTATGATGTGGGCAATCGGGAGTTGTTGGCCATGAAGTGGGCATTCGAGGAGTGGCGACATTGGCTTGAAGGAGCTAAACATCGCGTGGTGGTCTTGACAGATCACAAGAATTTGACTTATCTCGAGTCTGCAAACGGTTGAATCCTAGACAGGCTCGATGGTCGCTCTTTTTCTCCCGTTTTGATTTTGTGGTTTCATACCTTCCGGGATCTAAGAATGTGAAGGCTGACGCCCTGTCAAGGAGTTTTGTGCCTGACTCTCCGGGTGTTCCGGAGCCGGCGGGTATTCTTAAAGAAGGGGTAATTTTGTCTGCCATTTCCCCTGATTTGCGGCGTGTGCTGCAAAAGTTTCAGGCTGATAGACCTGACCGTTGTCCTACGGAGAAACTGTTTGTCCCTGATAGATGGATTAGTAGAGTTATCTCGGAGATTCATTGTTCAGTATTGGCTGGTCATCCTGGAATCTTTGGTACCAGAGATTTGGTGGCTAGATCCTTTTGGTGGCCTTCTTTGTCAAGGGATGTGCGTTCTTTTGTGCAGTCCTGTGGGATTTGTGCTCGGGCAAAGCCCTGCTGTTCTCGTGCCAGTGGGTTGCTTTTGCCCTTGCCGATCCCGAAGAGGCCCTGGATGCATATTTCCATGGATTTTATTTCTGATCTCCCTGTTTCTCAAAAGATGTCGGTCATTTGGGTGGTTTGTGATCGCTTCTCTAAGATGGTCCATTTGGTACCCTTATCCAAACTGCCTTCCTCCTCTGATTTGGTGCCATTGTTTTTCCAGCATGTGGTTCGTTTGCATGGCATTTCAGAGAACATCGTCTCGGACAGAGGTTCCCAGTTTGCTTCGAGGTTTTGGCGGTCCTTTTGCGCTAAGATGGGCATTGATTTGTCTTTTTCTTCGGCTTTCCATCCGCAGACTAATGGCCAAACCGAACGAACTAATCAGACTTTGGAGACATATCTGAGATGCTTTGTTTCTGCTGATCAGGATGATTGGGTGTCTTTCTTGCCTTTGGCTGAGTTCGCCCTTAATAATCGGGCCAGCTCGGCTACTTTAGTTTGTCCTTTTTTCTGTAATTCTGGTTTCCATCCTCGTTTCTCTTCAGGGCAGGTTGAGCCTTCGGACTGTCCTGGTGTGGATGCGGTGGTGGACGGGTTGCAGCAGATTTGGACTCATGTGGTGGACAATTTGACATTGTCCCAGGAGAAGGCTCAACGTTTCGCTAACCGCCGGCGTTGTGTTGGTCCCCGACTTCGTGTTGTGGATTTGGTTTGGTTGTCATCTCGTCACGTTCCTATGAAGGTTTCCTCTCCTAAGTTTAAGTCTCGTTTCATTGGACCATATAAGATTTCTGAAGTTCTTAATCCTGTGTCATTTCGTTTGGATCTTCCAGCTTCTTTTGCCATCCATAATGTGTTCCATAGGTCGTTGTTGCGGAGATACGTGGCGCTTATGGTTCCCTCCGTTGATCCTCCTGACCCGGTGTTGGCGAGGGGGAGTTGGAGTATGTGGTGGAGAAGATTTTGGATTCTCGTGTTTCGAGACGGAAACTCCAGTACCTGGTCAAGTGGAAGGGTTATGGTCAGGAAGATAATTCCTAGGTTTTTGCCTCTGATGTTCATGCTGCCGATCTTGTTCGTGCCTTTCATTTGGCTCATCCTGATCGGCCTGGGGGCTCTGGTGAGGGTTCGGTGACCCCTCCTCAAGGGGGGGTACTGTTCTGAGTTCTGTTGTCGAACTCCCTCCTGTGGTCGTGAATGGTACTTCGGCGTGTTCTGTCTATGGGCTCCCTCTGGTGGCTGTGAGTGAAGTTGCTGCTTCTGAGGTTCCTTACACAGGTGACGTGGTTTATCCTTTGGCTGACTGCTCTATTTAACTCCTCTCAGATCATTACTCCATGCCAGCTGTCAATGTTTTTGCATTGGTTCAGTTCGCTCCTGGATCTCCCTGGTGACCTGCCTTCTCCTGCAGAAGCTAAGTTCCTGATAGTCATTATTTGTTCACTGTTTTCTTGTCCAGCTGGTTTTCATGATTTTGTCTTGCTAGCTGGTAGCTCTGGGATGCAGAGTGGCCCCTCAGCACCGTGAGTCGGTGCAGAGGTCTTTTTTGCACACTCTGCGTGGTCTTTTGTAGGTTTTTGTGCTGATCGCAAAGTTACCTTTCCTATCCTCTGTCTATTTAGTAAGTCTGGCCTCCCTTTGCTGAAACCTGTTTCATTTCTGCGTTTGTGACTTTCATCTTTACTCACAGTCAATATATGTGGGGGGCTTCCTTTACCTTTGGGGAATTTCTCTGAGGCAAGGTAGGCTTTATTTTCTATCTCTAGGGCTAGCTAGCTCTTAGGCTGTGACGAGGCACCTAGGTCTGGTCAGGAGCGCTCCACGGCTATTTCTAGTGTGTGTGATAGGATTAGGGCTTGCGGTCAGCAGAGCTCCCACATCCCTGAGCTCGTCCTGTATGAGGTTTAACCATCAGGTCGTGCCGGGTGCTCCTAACCACCAGGTCCATAACAGACAACACAAAATTTGTCTGAGGAACTTTCTTCTTTGGCTGCCGACGAAGTAGAGGAAGAATATCTCAACCTGACCAATGAACAACTTATAGACCATTTAGTTTGGCAGTATGTGAAAGAAGAAAGGCAGAAGGAGATGCAAGAATTGCAAGTATCTGACTCCCCCCAAAAGAACAAAGAGAAGCACAAAGAATTCTCGCCCATGGAATGGCGAGCTTCAAGAGAGGGGGGAATGTAAGGAGGTTGCTTTGCCTGCTCCTTACCTGGAACCACTTAGTCGGACAGCTGGGTTGTTGGGGGGAGGAATTTATGCCCTGGATAGAGGGGACCATGTGACTGCTGGGGACAGAGAGGAAGAGAGAGGGGTGTGGTCAGAAAAGAGCGGGAAAGCATAGCACGCGAGACAGGGGCCAGAGGGCCAGAGAGAAAGCAGGCTGCAGCGCCACGCTCCCCGAGAGAGAGTGCTTCCCATGAGAGCACTGAGGCTGAGATACCTGCCATAGTGAAGGCTGGATGTGAGAGTGTGGACTTGGAAGCCTCCGTAATCAGAGAAAACATATCCCCTGACAATGACCTAAGCGCGCAGCCCCGGTGGCTGCAGTGACAAGCCGGGACCCCTGAGTGTGACAAGTAAACTGCTCAGTGTGTGTGTAGCATTACTACTGCAGCGAGACTGCCAGGCTAATATCCAGAGACTTGTGCAGCATAGTGACTGTGTTACTTCCTGCTTCCAGCTTCACTGGGACAAAAAACTGCAAAGACTTAACCCCGGAGTCTCCAGTTCCCAGGAGACAGAGAGACTTCAGGTGTTATGACCTGGTGGTTAGGAGCACCCGGAATGACCTGATAGTTAAACCTCATACAGGACGAGCTCTGGGATGTGGGAGCTCTGCTGACCGCAAGCCCTAATCCTATCACACACATTAGAAATAGCCGTGGAGCGCTCCTGAGCAGACCTAGGCGACTTTGTCACAGCCTAAGAACTATCTAGCCCTAGAGAAAGAAAATAAAGCCTACCTTGACTCAGAGAAATACCCCAAAGGTAAAGGAAGCCCCCCACATATATTGACTGTGAGTAAAGATGAAAGTCACAAACGCAGAAATGAAACAGGTTTCAGCAAAGGGAGGCCAGACTTACTAAATAGACAGAGGATAGGAAAGGTAACTTTGCGATCAGCACAAAAACCTACAAAAGACCACGTACAGTGTGCAAAAAAGACCTCCGCACCGACTCACGAACTTAGGAGAGGAAACCTTCATAGGAACGTGACGAGATGACAACCAAACCAAATCTCCAGCACGAAGTTGGGGACCAACACAACGCCGGCGGTTAGCGAAACGTTGAGCCTTCTCCTGGGACAATGTCAAATTGTCCACCACATGAGTCCAAATCTGCTGCAACCTGTCCACCACCGCATCCACACCAGGACAGTCCGAAGGCTCAACCTGCCCTGAAGAGAAACGAGGATGGAAACCAGAATTACAGAAAAAAGGAGAAACTAAAGTAGCCGAGCTGGCCCGATTATTAAGGGCGAACTCAGCCAAAGGCAAGAAAGACAGCCAATCATCATCAGAAACAAAGCATCTCAGATATGTCTCCAAAGTCTGATTAGTTCGTTCGGTTTGGCCATTAGTCTGAGGATGGAAAGCCGAAGAAAAAGACAAATCAATGCCCATCTTTGCGCAAAAGGACCGCCAAAACCTCGAAACAAACTGGGAACCTCTGTCCGAGACGATGTTCTCTGGAATGCCATGCAAACGAACCACATGCTGGAAAAACAATGGCACCAAATCAGAGGAGGAAGGTAGTTTAGACAAGGGCACCAAATGGACCATCTTAGAGAAGCGATCACAAACCACCCAAATGACCGACATTCTTTGAGAGACGGGGAGATCCGAAATAAAATTCATAGAGATATGTGTCCAAGGCCTCTTCGGGATCGGCAAGGGCAAAAGCAACCCACTGGCACGAGAACAGCAGGGCTTAGCCCGAGCACAAATCCCACAGGACTGCACAAAAGAACGCACATCCCGCGACAGAGACTGCCACCAAAAGGATCTAGCCACCAAATCTCTGGTACCAAAGATTCCAGGATGACCAGCCAACACCGAACAATGAATCTCCGAGATAACTTTATTCATCCACCTATCAGGGACAAACAGTTTCTCCGCTGGGCAACGGTCAGGTCTATTAGCCTGAAATTTTTGCAGCACCCGCCGCAAATCAGGGGAGATGGCAGACAATATTACCCCCTCTTTGAGAATACCCGCCGGCTCAGGCAAACCCGGAGAATCAGGCACAAATCTCCTAGACAGGGCATCCGCCTTCACATTTTTAGAGCCCGGAAGGTACGAAACCACAAAGTCAAAATGGGAGAAAAACAGCGACCAACTAGCCTGTCTAGGATTCAACCGTTTGGCAGACTCAAGATAAGTCAAGTTCTTATGATCAGTCAAGACCACCATGCGATGCTTAGCTCCTTCAAGCCAATGACGCCACTCCTCGAATGCCCACTTCATGGCTAGCAACTCTCGATTGCCAACATCATAATTTCGCTCAGCAGGCGAAAACTTCCTGGAAAAGAAGGCGCATGGTTTCATCACCGAGCAATCAGAACTTCTCTGCGAGATAACCGCCCCTGCTCCAATTTCAGAAGCATCAACCTCGACCTGGAACGGAAGCGAAACATCTGGTTGGCACAACTCAGGGGCAGAAGAAAAACGACGCTTCAACTCCTGAAAAGCTTCCACAGCAGCAGAAGACCAATTGACCACATCAGCACCCTTCTTGGTTAAATCAGTCAACGGTTTAGCAATACTAGAAAAATTATTGATGAAGCGACGATAAAAATTAGCAAAGCCCAGGAACTTCTGCAGACTCTTCAGAGATTTTGGCTGAGTCCAATCATAAATGGCCTGAACTCTAACAGGGTCCATCTCGACAGTAGAAGGAGAAAAAATGAACCCCAAAAATGAAACCTTCTGAACACCAAAGAGACACTTTGACCCCCTCACAAACAAAGAATTTGCACGCAGGACCTGGAACACCATTCCGACCTGCTTCACATGAGACTCCCAATCATCCGAGAAGACCAAAATATCATCCAAGTATACAATCAGGAATTTATCCAGGTACTCTCGGAAGATGTCATGCATAAAGGACTGAAACACTGATGGAGCATTAGAAAGCCCGAATGGCATAACCAGGTACTCAAAATGGCCTTCGGGCGTATTAAATGCTGTTTTCCATTCATCGCCCCGTTTAATACGCACAAGATTATATGCACCACGAAGATCTATCTTGGTGAACCAACTAGCCCCCTTAACCCGAGCAAACAAATCAGACAGCAGCGGCAAGGGGTACTGAAATTTGACCGTAATTTTATTTAGAAGGTGGTAATCAATACAAGGTCTCAGCGAACCATCCTTCTTGGCCACAAAAAAGAACCCCGCTCCCAATGGCGACGATGACGGGCGAGTATGACCCTTCTCCAAGGACTCCTTCACGTAACTCCGCATAGCGGCGTGCTCAGGTACAGATAAATTAAACAGTCGACCCTTAGGAAACTTACTACCATGAATCAAATCGATAGCACAATCACAATCCCTATGCGGAGGTAGGGCATTGGACTTGGGCTCATCGAATACATCCCAGTAATCAGACAAGAACTCTGGGACCTCAGAAGGGGTGGATGATGAGATAGTCAGAAATGGAACATCACCATGTACCCCCTGACAACCCCAGCTGGACACAGACATAGATTTCCAATCTAATACTGGGTTATGGACTTGTAGCCATGGCAACCCCAACACGACCACATCATGCAGATTATGCAACACCAGAAAGCGAATATCCTCCTGGTGCGCAGGAGCCATGCACATGGTCAGCTGGGTCCAATACTGAGGCTTATTCTTGGCCAAAGGCGTAGCATCAATTCCTCTCAATGGAATAGGACACTGCAAGGGCTCCAAGACAAACCCACAGCGCCTAGCATACTCCAAGTCCATCAAATTCAGGGCAGTGCCTGAATCCAGAAATGCCATGACAGAATAGGAAGACAAAGAGCAGATCAAAGTAACGGACAAAAGAAATTTCGACTGTACCGTACCAATGGTGGCAGACCTAGCGAACCGCTTAGTGCGCTTAGGACAATCGGAGATAGCATGAGTGGAATCACCACAGTAGAAACACAGCCCATTCTGACGTCTGTGTTCTTGCCTTTCAGCTCTGGTCAAAGTCCTATCGCACTGCATAGGCTCAGGTTTATGCTCAGATAATACCGCCAAATGGTGCACAGATTTACGCTCACGTAAGCGTCGACCGATCTGAATGGCCAAAGACATAGACTCATTCAGACCAGCAGGCATAGGAAATCCCACCATGACATCCTTAAGGGCTTCAGCGAGACCCTTTCTGAAAATAGCTGCCAGCGCACATTCATTCCATTGAGTGAGCATGGACCACTTTCTAAACTTCTGACAATAAATCTCTATCTCATCCTGACCCTGACATAGAGCCAGCAAATTTTTCTCTGCCTGATCCACTGAATTAGGTTCTTCATACAGCAATCCGAGCGCCAGAAAAAACGCATCAATATTACATAATGCAGGATCTCCTGGCGCAAGGGAAAATGCCCAGTCTTGAGGGTCGCCACGTAATAAAGAAATAATGATCTTAACTTGTTGAACTGGGTCACCAGAGGAGCGGGGTTTCAAAGCCAGAAATAGTTTACAATTATTTTTAAAATTCAAAAACTTAGCTCTATCTCCAGAAAATAACTCAGGAATAGGAATTTTAGGTTCTAACATAGGATTCTGAACCACTAAATCTTGAATGTTCTGTACATTTATAGCGAGATTATCCATCAAAGAGAACAGACCCTGAATGTCCATGTCCACACCTGTGTTCTGAACCACCCTGATGTAAAGGGGAAAAGAAAGACAGAACACAGTGCAAAGAAAAAAAAATGGTCTCAGAACTTCTCTTTTCCCTCTATTGAGAAGCATTAGTACTTTGGGCCTCCAGTACTGTTATGAACAGGTAATTCAGAACCACAATGGACCTTGAAGTTCAGAGCACACAAAGTGACCTGACAATTACCCAAAAACATAGGACGAGCTCTGAGATGTGGGAACTCTGCTGACCGCAATCCCTAATCCTATCCAACCACACTAGAGGTAGCCGTGGAGCGCTCCTGACCAGACCTATGCGCCTCGAGCACAGCCTGAGAAACTAGCTAGCCCTAAGAAAGAAAAATAAGCCTAGCTTGCCTCAGAGAAATACCCCAAAGGAAAAGGCAGCCCCCCACATATAATGACTGTGAGTTGAGATGAAAATACAAATGCAGAGATTAAATAGATTTAGCAAAGTGAGGCCCAACTTACTGAACAGACCGAAGATAGGAAAGATTGCTTTGCGGTCAACACAAAACCCTACAAACAACCACGCAGAGGGGGCAAAAAGACCCTCTGCACCGACTAACGGTACGGAGGTGCTCCCTCTGTGTCCCAGAGCTTCCAGCAAGCAAGAAAAACCAATATAGCAAGCTGGACAGAAAAAATAGCAAACAAAAAATAACACAAGCAAAACTTAGCTTATGCAGGATAGACAGGCCACAGGAACGATCCAGGAGAAGGCAAGACCAATACTAGAACATTGACTGGAGGCCAGGATCAAAGCACTAGGTGGAGTTAAATAGAGCAGCACCTAACGATTTTACCTCAGCACCTGAGGAAGGAAACTCAGAAGCCGCAGTACCACTCTCATCCACCAAAGGAAGCTCATAGACAGAACCAGCCGAAGTACCACTCACGACCACAGGAGGGAGCTTGGCCACAGAATTCACAACAGTGGTGCACGTGTGTGGGGTCAGGCACGCGCATTCCTGCAGCAAAGCATTACGCAGCTAAGCATACAGACGCCGCAGTTATTTGATCGGCAGTTTGTCACGGCAGGAGTCAGAACTCCACTCTATGGATCTGTCTCTTTTGGGTATGTCTTCTGAGTTAGCACTTCTTATTACTTGGATCTAGCTTTTATATTAACCCATCTTACTCCTTCATCACGTTTACATATGCCCTTACAGTGTTTTCTCCACTAATCCTCTCTCTCCTTCGCTATCCACAAACCCCAGCACTCTCTAACCTAATAATCATCTCCCCTTCCCTCCTACCTACCCACCTGTCCTCTGCTGACCTGCTCCTCAACCTCAAATCTGTCCTAAAAAAACATAAAACAAGCCGGCCACTGGCCTTCTGCCACATGCTCTCCCTTTCTCTGCTTCTCCTCACTGCTGTCATATCTCCCAACCCTGGACCCCCACAGCTCATACCTCCCAATTTGCCCCCTCCTATCGCTCCCTATCTAATATGAACTACCACAATATTTCCAACATAAAACCCATGCCCCTGATGCCCACCTCCCTGCTCCCTCGCTCTGGAGCACTCTGGAATGCCCGCTCAATCTGTAATAATCTTCATGTAATTCATGACCTTTTACTCTCCCACAAGCTTGCCTTCCTTGGCCACACAGAAACATGGCTAACACCCTCTGACACCGCCTCCCCTGCTGCGCTGTGTTACGGCGGCCTCCACTTCACCCACACCCCTCGCCCTGGCAACAGACATGGTGGAGGAGTGGGTCTTCTCCTTTCTTCAAACTGCACCTTTAACTCAATCCCACCTCTTCCCTCCCTTATCCTCCTCTCTTTTGAAGTCCACTCTTTCTGCATCCACTCTCCCTCCAACCTCCAAGTGGCCATCATATACCGACCTCCAGGCCCGGCCATTGCCTTTATTGACCAATTCTCCACCTGGCTTCTTCACTTTTTCTCTGCTGACATTTCCACCATCATCATGGGTGACTTCAACATCCCCATTGATACCCTTCAGTCAACAGCCTCCAAACTTCTGTCTCTTACTTCATCTTTTGGACTTACTCAGTGGTCCGTCCTCCTCAGCCACCCACACAGACAGACATACACTAGACCTGGTCTTCACCCGTCTCTGCTCTCTATCTAACTTCACCACCTCCCCTCTCCCTCTATCTGACCACCACGACACAGACAGTGCCACTGCTTTCTACAATGCCACTCTTGCATCAGCTATTGACACGATTTCCCCTCTCGTCCATGGCAGAGTGCAATGTATCAATAGACAACCTTGGCACAATAACACCACTAAAAAGCTCCGGCAAGTGTCCAGGGTTGCAGAGCAGCGTTGGAAGAAAACACACTCACAAGATGACTTCGCTGCATTCAAACAGGCAACACTCGCTTTTAAATCTGCTCTCACCTCTGCTAAACAGGCCTACTTCACTACCCCCATATCTTCCCTATCCTACAACCCCAAACAGTTATTCAAAACCTTTAACTCCCTCCTCTGCCCCCCCCCCCACTGTCCCCTTTAACCTCCCTCATCTCTGCTGAGGACTTTGCCACACACTTTCAAAATAAGATCGACCAGACAATGCAAGTCTTCAATGTTCAACCACCACAACCCCTTTGTATGCCAGACCAATGCCCAAACCCCATAACCTCCCTCTCCAAGATCACTGAAGGGGGGGTTAATTGTCTCCTTTCCAAATCGCACATCACCACCTGTGCGCTCGACCCCATCCCATCCCATCCCACCTCCTCCCCAACCTCACCACCACACTTATCCCATCCCTAACCCACCTCTTCAACCTATCACTAACTTCTGGCACCTTCCCCTCTGCTTTCAAACATGCCACAATCACGCCTATTCTTAAAAAGCCAACCCTTGATCCAACTGCTAGGTCCAGCTATCACCCAATATCGCTGCTCCCATTCGCTTCCAAACTCCTGGAGCAGCATGCCCACACTGAACTTTCCTCCCACCTCTCATCTAACTTGCTCTTTGACAATCTACAATCTGGTTTCCGCCCCATCACTCAACTGAGACAGCCCTAACCAAAATCAATAACGACCTACTTACAGCCAAAGCTAACGGACAATACTCTGTACTCCTCCTTCTAGACCCATCCTCTGCTTTTGACACAGTTGACCACTGCCTCCTGCTACAGATCTTCTCCCTCTTTGGCATCAAAGACCTCGCCCTATCCTGGATCTTCTCATACCTTTCCAACCGCACATTCAGCGTCTCCCACTCCCACACTACCTCCTCATCCCACCCTCTCTCTGTTGGAGTCCCCCAAGGCTCTGTTCTAGGACCCCATCTCTTCTCAATCTATACACTTGGCCTGGGACAACTCATAAAGTTTCATGGTTTCAAGTACCACTTTTATGCTGATGACACTCAGATCTACCTTTCTGGCCCAGACGTCATCTCGCTGCTGTCCAGAATCCCAGAGTGTCTATCAGCTATATCTTCCTTCTTCTCCTCTCGCTTCTTCAAACTCAATGTGGACAAATCTGAACTCATCATCTTCCCTCCATTTCATAGATATTCCCTACCTGACCTATCTATCGCAATTAACAACATCATACTTTCCCCCGTACCGGAAGTCCGCTGCCTCGGAGTAACCTTTCACTCTGCCGTGTCCTTCAAACCGCACATCCAAGCTCTGACCGCCTCCTGTGACCTCCAGCTCAAAAATATCTCCAGAATCCGTCTTTTCCTCAACCGTCAATCTACTAAAATGCTTGTGCATGTCTTCATCATCTCCCGCCTTGACTATTGCAACATCCTTTTCTGTGGCCTCCCTGGTAACACCCTTGCACCTCTCTAGTCTATCCTTAACTCTGCTGCCCGACTAATTCATCTCTCTCCTCGCTACTCCTCTGCTTGCCCCCCTCTGCAAATCTCTTCACTGGCTCCCATTCCCTCAGCGTATCCAGTTCAAATAACTAATATTGACCTACAAAGCCATCCATAACCCGTCTCCAGCATATATATCTGAACTAATCTCCCAATATCTTCCCTCACGTAATCTCCGGTCCTCCCAAGACCTCCTCCTCTCCTCCACACTTTTTCGCTCCTCATCCATCTGCCACCAAGACTTCTCCAGAATATCCCCCATCCTCTGGAATTCTTTGCCCCAACACCTCAGACTATCAACCACATTCGGATCCTTCAGATGGAACCTGAAAACCCATCTCTTCAGGAAAGCCTACAGCCTGCATTGACCCCGCTGCCTCCTCATCACTACTGGAGATAGTGCCTCACCAACACCGGAGCTCCTGCAACTTTCATCCTATTGTCTACTTCCCCATAATCCTTTAGAATGTAAGCCTGCAAGGGCAGGGTCCTCGCCCAGGTACGGACTGGGGTCAAAATTCAGTCCTGGCATTGGAAATCACACAGACCCATGTTGTCCCCGTCCCCAAGCACCGGATGGGATATATTACTAATAATACCTTGGAAGGACGAAAGGAAGCTTTTCCACAAGACCAATATTTCCAATGATACCCATGGCTGCTGGGGTAAGCGACGGAGTCAGCGACTTTGAGCTCCGTCACAACTCTTAATAGCATGTAAGAACATATAGAGACTGAAGCGTATTAAGAATAAACATATAACAATCTTTATTAGGACAAAATATACAAACATCTAAAAAAGTACCCACAAAAGGTGTTAAGGTAGATGAGCCAAAAAAACAAAAAGTGGCACCATAACTGAGCAGATGGTCAGACGATACCCAGTAACCCACATGTAGCATGGTACACTACTATACCCATATTACCACTGCATCAGAGAACGTAATGACACTAAATAATAGAATTGCTAAAAGCACATAAGTAAAGCCAAATTGCTTAATTTATGGTGCCAATTTTTGTTTTTTTGGCTCATCTACCTTAACACCTTTTGTGGGTACTTTTTTAGATGTTTGTATATTTTGTCCTAATAAAGATTGTTATATGTTTATTCTTAATACGCTTCAGTCTCTATATGTTCTTATATAACTTAGCGTAGAACAGGTGCTAATTATCAATTGGTTTGGATAGATATTTTAGGACTAATGATTGTAGTTAATTTGACATCTATTAAGTATCCTTCCAGTTTCTAGGGGTATTGTCTGATTTTCTTAATAGCATGTGTATCTTGAGAACACCAATTCTGTTAACAACGTAACAGACAAGGCAGCCCACGAACAGACAGGCCCTTCTAGCATTTGCCAGAATTGCCAGATGGCCAGTCCGGCCCTGTCCTCGCCCCTCTGGATCAGTCTGTCATTGTTAGTTTGTTTACTGTAAGTGATATCTGTAACTTGTATGTAACCCCTTCTCATGTACAGCACCATGGTGTGAAATATAAAATACAGTCTGTATAGAGTCTTGTGCTTGGGTGCAAGGAAACACAGAAGACACAGGCTTGTTTAAGTAGTTCTTGTATTACTTCATACAAGTAAGGGTTAACATAGTTGCAGGCACGAGACAAGACAGGCAGGAAGAAACCTTAAGTCCATCTAGCCACAGAAACAGGTTAAAGGTTCTCTCTCTACTTCCCTTGCCAATGTTGATGTTAAGCTGAGGGATTCCTGAGTCCACACATGTCCAAGGATCTGAAGTAGAAGGTGGTTAGGATAATAAGTCCAAGTCTTCCAGGAGCAAGGTGACAGGTAAGGCCTCTTTCACACTTCAGTTGTTTGGCGTCAGTCTAAAACCGCCATTTTCCTCAAATAACGGATCCGTCATTTTTTTTAACGGATCCGCTATTTTCTCATAGGCTTGCATTAGCGACGGATTGTGATGGATGGTCGTCCGTTCCATCCGCCATGCGACGGATCCGTCGAAATTTGGCGGACGTCATCTAGACTTAGACGGACATTATAAAGTTTTTTGTCAACGCCGAAATGGCGGATCACGATGGATCCGTCGCGTCCGCCATTCCATAGAATGGCCGCCTATGGGCGACGGATCCGTCGGGCCCGTCATTTCGGCGGATCCGTCGCCCAAATTCGCTTTTTCAATTGCGCATGCTCCAAAAAGTAGATACTTTTCCCAGACAACTCCCAAGTAATGGATCCGTCAAAAAAACGGATCCGTTAGAACCGGTTTCTCAACAATTGTGACGGATCCGTCGATCCATCACTAAGTCGGAAGTGACTGACGCCAAACAACTGAAGTGTGAAAGAAGCCTAAGCTGCAGACTTGATTCTGAAGCACTGATTAAACAGCTGATGCTGCTTAAAAGTGCAAGTGGCAGAGAACAGGGTGGAAACATAGAAACTGAGAACTCCATGCTGGTTAAGGGCAAAGTAGATACAGCAGAACAGAAAGCAAAATGGCCGACAGGGAAAACTAGGTTCTATTTAAAAAAAAACAGCAGATATAGCAAATTGTCTAAAACCTGGAGTTAATGGTGCTATATAAATAATAATAACAATAATGTTGCAGAGTGAAAATTGCAAACTTCCATTGTAGTGACCACTACGCTGTAGTGAAAAGTATATTATGCCCAGCTCATGCTTCTGGAGACATGCCAATTCCAAAAAGTGGACGCTATATGTAGTTTACGCACACTAGGGTTCAGAAGGTAGGGGGGCATTTGGATTTGAACGAAAAACATTTGCTGAATTTCTTTTTGGGAGCAAGGAGCCATTTAGCTTTTCTAAAGCCTTTGTGCTACCAGTAACTCGGAAGCCTCCTATAATTCTGTTAACAGATGACAGACCAGAGTGGGGACTTTTTTTTGTGGATTGAGTTGAAGATTTCATTAGGAACATTTTCCATAACATTTGGGATCACATTTATCCGGCGCTCTATTGTATGCTCACCACTTACTTTGGGATTTCCATCTAAATCTCGAGTGACTTGGATCAGATGAAACCCCAGAGGGATCCATTCACTACAATGAGGCAGGAGATTTACTCTGGACTCCGTCTGGCCTCTGTTCTGCGGTGTCCTTTTCAGAAGCGCACAAAACTGTGGCCGACGTCACTTTTATGCAATCCTAAAAAGACACAGCCGGATCACAGGTCAGACGGCATCCACAGTTCCTCCATCTGCCTCATTATAGGGAATTTTCTGCCGGGCGTTCTGTTTGAAACACGTATTTCAGAGATTTACACAGAAACCCCAATGTAAGCGCTCAGCGTAGGGCACAGGATAAATGTGCATCAAGCCCTACTGCGATCTTTGAGAAGCAGAATGAAAAAACAACAGCATGTGAAGAATTGGTTTTATTTATTTTTTTGCATACGTTCCTCATGCGGTATAAGTGATTAGCTGACTTTATTTTTCAGGTCGGTATGATTACAGTAATGCCAGATTTATATCGGGTTTTTATTTTTGGCTGCTTTCACACACTAAAAGACACTTTTTATTGTGAAAAATAGGTTTTGCATCACTATATTTTGAGAGCTATAATTTGTTCAGAGTCATATGAGGCCTTGTTTTGTGCTGAACGAGCTGATGTTTTTATTGGTACCATTTTTGAGTACATGACATTTTTTGATCACTTTCTATTTGGATTTTTGTGAGACAGACTGAACAAAAAACAGCAATTCAGGAATTGCTTTTTTATTTTTTGGCTGATGGAGCTGTATGGTGACCTGTTTTTTGCAAGACAAGATGATGTTTTCAGAGGTACCATTTTTATTTACATCCGTCTTTTTAATCGTGTTTTTTTGCACTTTTTGTTCGGGCGGCTATGATGATAAAGCATTGTTTTTTGCCTCTTTTCTTTTTACGGTGTTCACTGAAGGGGTTAACTAATAATACAGTTTTATAGAGCGGGTAGTTACAGACGCGGTGATGCCAAATATGTGTACTATTATTATTTTTTTTATTTACATAAATAAATGTATTTATTGGAAAAATATTTATTTATTTATTTTTTTTTTAGGGATTTTAAAAATGTATATTTTTACACCTTTTAATTTTTTTTTTACTTTTTTACATTGCTCCAGGATGGGACATCACTGTGTAGTGTCAGATCACTGATCTGATACTCCTCACTGCACTGGTGCCAGCAGGCACTCGCAAGCCACCTTTCCTGCAGGATCCTGCGGCCATCTTGGGGCCGTGGGTCTCCAGGGAGACCATCAGGACAACGTGATCATATTGTGTTGTCCTGATGGGAGTGTGCAAGGGGCCCACTCCCTGCGCGATGCCCCTCTATGTCGCTGTCACTACTGACAGCAGCATCAGAGGAGTTAAATGCCCGTGATCGGTGTTAGCACTGATCATAGGCATTGCTGCGCGGTGTCAGCTGTCACATACAACTGAAACCAGCACCCAATCGCCACGGTGCTTATCATGAGGCCGTGCGATTGGTGCATCATACTAGCACTGCTGTTTGCAGGAACGCAGTTCCCGCAGAGCAGTACCAGTATAGTGCATGTTGGCAAGGGATTAAAGCTAAATTTCCATGCATACCAGAATAAGGATGAAGAGCCATGCATACCAGGATGGGGTTGAGGAGCCATACATACCAGGATAGGGATGAGGAACTATGCATACCAGTATAGGGATGAGGAGACATGCATACCAGGATAGGGATAAGGAGACCATGCATACCCGGATGGGAATGAGGAGCCATACATATCAGGTTAGGGATGAGGAACCATGAATACCAGGATGGAGATGGTGAGTCATGCATACCTGGATAGGGATGAGGAGCCATGCATACAAGGATGGGGATGAGGGGGGCATGCATGCAAGGATGCAAGGACAGGAATGAGGAGCCATGCATACAAGAATGGGGATGAGGGGTGCATGCATGCAAGGATGGGGATGATGGGGCCATGCATACAAGGATGGGAATGATAAGCTATCTTCTACAGGAGTATTTTCCGAGTAAGCTCAGGTTTGACAAAAGCAAATATGAACAAAAATTTGGTAAATGCTACTGCGCAGGTGCTACCGGCGCCATCTTGGTGGAGACAAATGTTTTTCTTTCCTCTTGCAAAATGGTGCCGGCGATGGCGCAGTAGCATCTATTGCATTCCGAATTATGCTACTACGCTGATGCAATCGGGGCCATTTTGAGGAAGAATTTTTTTTAATCAACAAATTTATTTCAATAAATAAAATGCATATATGGATATTATAGATTTGATCATGCTACAGCGCAGGCGCTGACGCCGACGCCTGCATGATAAATGTATTTTTCCCCATACAATAAGGTATACATTATGTAAAATAGGGGCAGGCCCCTGATGGATCAGTGACCTGTCATAAGCTGTACTGATGAATATGTAAGCAGAGCACCAAATAAAGACCACCCCCACACAAGCCTGCCGCGAAGCATGAGAATCTCATTAGCAGAAAACTGAAAATAAAGAGTAAAAAACAACCCCAAGACCGATTTCATCAATCAAGGTATCATTTTAATCAGTATAACAGCACCAACCTGACAGTGTCTCTAGGTTACTCAGCACAATCCTACTGACAGTTTCTCTTTAACCATTTCTTATCTGGATGGTGTTCCATGCACCTGTTATCTACGGACTTCTATTGGGTGAGCTAGCTTTTTTCCTTTTGCTCTGCTTGACAATACCAGAAATGTACTAGAAGTGACTAGAAGGTTAGAGCTACACCTGTTTACTAACTTGACTACTGCAATATCCTCCTCTGGCCTGCCTTCTAACAGTCTCACACCTCTTAAGGTCTTCCTTATCTCTGTTGCCCAACTAATCCACCTCTCTCCTTGCTGCTCTTCCGTTTCTCCCCTCTACAGATCTCTTCTTTGGCTCCCAAAAGTATCCAGTTCAAACTATTAACATTGGCCTACAAAGTCATTCATAATCTGTCTCCTCCATATATCTCCAAACTAATCTCCCGATTTCATCCCACACGTACTCTCTCACCCTACCAAGACCTCTTTCTCTCCTCCACGCTTGTATGTGCCTTACCCAATCCCCTCCAATACTTCTCCAGATTATTCCCCGTCTACTGGAACTCTGTGCCCCAAGAAGGCCAATTATCCACCACATTCAGAAGTTTCATATGGAACTTAAAAACCCATCGCTTCAAGAAAGCTTACAGCCTGCAATGACCCCGCTACAACCTCACCACCATTGAAGCTACCGTGATCCTCTAACCAACGGTCTCCTTCCTCATTATCCTGTAGAATGTAATATCACCAAGGTAGGGTTTTCTACCCTCCGTACCAGTCTGTCATTTTTCATTTGTTCATTGTAATTTATTTGTATTTTTATGTGTTTTGTAAAAATCTATAAATAATTATAAGAATTATAATAATATTAAAATTGTTTGGGATGAGTATAGCTCATTATTGTCCTGTGCTATTATTTTTGTGTATTTTCTTATTCTATATATTTATATATGTTTGTACTTTACTTGACTACCAACATAAGTAAATGGTGGATCTACAGAAGAGCAATGCAGGTACAGGTGCTGCAAAGGATGTGTTAAAAAAAAACATACTGTAGAAAACGCTGAATGGACAAGACTCATCCAATTTTTCTCTGGCAGAAGGAAAATAAATGACATTAGCTAAATTATAGAGAAGGAATCCATACATGGTCACTTGTACCATTTGCCGGGCTTTGTAACTTAGATGTTTAGTAATCAAGCAATAAAGTAGCATTGTAAAGTCAACCTCTTATTCTCAGCTGATTTATGAGAACACATGGCAGGTTTTTAGATATCTTGTATTAACTTGTTTCACATACAGTAAAATAGGAAAAAAGAAACAACAAATTGGAAAATCACTTAGAATTGCAATGAGTTGTCCCAAGGGGGAGCTGGCACTAGTCTTGAACCAGGAGTTCCCGCGTTCACAGGCCTATGCCTGACACAAAGATTTTTTCCTTCTTTCCTGGGAACTTCCAAATGTGGTTTAGTTTTTTGCCAGCTGTAGAATCCAACATCTGATAAAGTTACAAGCAGAATGAATATGTTTAGATTCCAGTGAGCGTGGGCGCAGCATCACTTGACCTGAAGATCTTGCTTGACCTCCATGTACAGGGTCAGAACTGGAGGCCATTACAGGTACGTGATGCAAACTATTGTGTTCAAAACTCTATCTATCTATCTATCTATCTATCTATCTATCTATCTATCTATCTATCTATCTAATATCTATCTATCTATCTATCTATCCATCATCTATCTATCTATCTATCTATCTATCTATCTATCTATCTATCTATCTATCTATCTATCTATCTATCCAATATCTATCTATCCAATATCTATCTATCTATCTATCTATCTATCTATCTATCTATCTATCTATCTATCTATCCAATATCTATCTATCTATCCAATATCTATCTGTCTATCTATCTATCTATCTATCTATCTATCTATCTATCTATCTATCTATCTAGCAAACTGACTGAATCTTAGTACAATGGTGCTTGAAAGTTTGTGAACCCTTCTGAATGTTCTATATTTCTGCATAAATTTGTCCTAAAACTACAAAATTGCATCACATTTTCACACAAGTCTTAAAAGTAGATAAAGAGAACCAAATTAAACACATGCCATGAGTCAAAATGATCCAATATCACATGTCTGTCCTTTGCAAACTTTCAGACTCCAAACTTTCACACCCCATTGTGTATCCATATAAGGAGAAATGCTTCATGGGTTTTTTTTTACCCACACTAATCTCAATACACTTCCATTTCTGGGGTAACTGTCCAAAGGATATTACGGTAAGCTATGTTTGCCCTTTTGTGGCCACTGCATAGGCATTCATGTAATGCATAGACAAGCCATGTGAACAGGGCCGGCTCCAGATTTTCGTGGGCCCCAGGTGAAAAAGTCTCAGTGGGACACCTACCACAATTTATGATATGCAGCGCCCCAGAGATCTGGTCGTTGCAGTATGACACTCTGCCACTAAGGGGAGTGATGGTACGTCTGATGGCACTGAAGGAATTCTCCTGACCAGGTATCACCAGAACACATTACACTTCACACTCCGGCCACTAGGGGGAGAAAAAGGCTTTATTTATTGGGCCACTCCTCACACTGGTAAAACTAGGGGCTGGGGAGGAAGTTAGTGAGAAGCTGACTGGGTTGGATTCAGGCAGCATCCCATGGCAGGGGGTGTTACAGGGAGAAGGCACAGGGGGGTCCCTGTCAGGCGTGGGAACCTGGCAGGTGCCTAGCAAACAGAACACAACGTTACGGAACCGCGCCTGCACTACCTTGTGGCGGTATCATAAGAAAGAGATAAGAAAGGAAGGATATTGTGGAACAGTGTAAACGAGATCAAGCAAAAAGGAGTACCAGTAGGAGTCGTGCCGTGAGACCGAGGCAACATCCTACTGAGGCATGTAGCCGGTGGCCGGAACACCACGGGAGTAACTGACTTCAGGCCCTACTTCAAACTCCGCAGGACAGTTAATTATAGGTTGGCTGTCTACCTTAAATTTCCTAAGAAGACATAGGGGGCAACATTGGGAGAGGGGCGTCTCTAGGGTCCCGGAAGACCTCCAAGCCTTCCCGTCATACGGGTGCGTCCTAGCCAAAATATACCTGGGGGACGAGAAACTAGTAACATCTGGAACTAAAGAGAGAGAGAGCTGTAGAGAACGAACGAACGAGAACAGCAGTTGTGAGGACTATACCGAATGCTCAGCAGGGTGGGACCACAACACACAGGCGCTAGTGGTGGGCAACGATTTCCATCTGCGAGGGAAACTCTGGAAGTGCCCATCAGACTGGCCGGTCTCTGATAGCCCTGTTAAACGTGCTCTGGATTGAGGATCCTGAAGTCTTCAGTAAAGAGGTAAAGAGACTGCAACCTTGTGTCCTTGTTATTGCCTGCACCTCACACCATCACCACCTATACGACTGGGAAGCCCTGGGGACATACTTCACCTGTGGGATGGTATACCATCCAGCTGCCATTCCATCACCCCAGCGGACCCCACAGCAGCATCGGTCACCCTGACCGAACACCACAGGTGGCGTCACGAACCCCTGACAAACTGTTCCACCTTTATTGGACGCCCCTTAGCAGGGTCGCGGACCGGGTCTAGCCACCGTGACAGCCTCAGAACCGAACCAGAGAGGCCGGGACCGAAACGCGTGGCCCTGTGTCTGGGGGCGATCCAGATACACAGAAACGGCAGAGAAATATAGATATAGTACAATGCCAAAGATTTAACTTCTTACATTACATGAGTTATATCTATTGTACATTCTACAATAGCTCAGAAAACGGATAGTATAGTCCTCTATACAGTATTATGGGCACAACATAGTGCTCCATACAGTATTCTGGGCAACACATAGTGCTCCATACAGAATAATGAGCCCCATATATTGCTCAATACAGTACTATGGGCACAACATAGTGCTCCGTACAATATAATGAGCACCATATATTGCTCTATACAGTATTATGGGCACCACATAGTGCTCCATAGAGAATAATGAGCCCCATATATTGCTCCATAAAGTATCATGGGTACTACATAGTGCTCCATACAGAATAATGGACCCGATATAATGCTTCATACAGAATAATAAGCCACATGCATTGCTCCATGCAGTACAATGAGTCCCATATATTGCTTGATACTGTATAATGGATTCCTTATAATGTTCCAAACAGTATAATGAACCCCATATATTTATCCATACAGAATAATGAGCTACATATATTGCTCCATATTGAAAAATGGACCCCATATAATGATCCACACAGTATAATAGACCCCATATTATTCTTCATACAGAATAATGAGCTCAATATAATGTTCCATACAGAATTGGCCTCATATTGTGCTCCATACAGTATATGATGGGCCCCATATATTGCTCCAAACAGAATGGGTACCATATAATGCTCCATATATAATGGGCCCCATAAGATGTTCCATATATAATGGGCCTGATATGATGATTAATATATAACGGGCCCCATATGATGATCCAGTATGTGATGGGCCACATATGATGCCCCAGTATATGATGGATTTCATATAATGCTCCATATATAATGGGCCCCATATGATGATCCAATATATGATGGGCCCCATGTGATGCTCCATATACAGTATAATGTGTCCTATATGAGGCTCCAGTATATTATGGACCCCATATTTTGCTCTAAACTATAACAAATAAATGAAATACTCACCTCTCCTCACTGATTGCTGCTCTGCTGCGGACTCCACAGAGTAGCCGTCTTCTGGCTCTCTGCATTGTGACTGTTCAGGCAGAGGGCACACACTAGTGAAGCCTCACAGAGTCAGGAGATGCAGAAGACATCGCAGCAGAGGAATAGGGAGAGTTATGTGTTGGAAATACTGAGGCCCTTAGCAAGTGGGGAGATCATTCACGGGCGCTGGCACTGGGCCCCCATAGCCCACCAGTTTCCATGATGGTGAGTTGCCCCCCCCCCCACCTGCTCAGGGCCATGGCACTTGCACGGATGCGCCAGGTGCTGACGCCGGCCCTGCGTGTGAATTTTATGACTGAAAATTCTGCTTCTGCTCAAACTATATTTTTAATGGAAGATGCACAGACACATTCTGTTTTATCCTGATTACTTACTTATTCTTAATAATTACGTATGTAATGAATACAGTTTTTGTTAAAGTAACACTCAAGTGTTTTTTTTATTGCAGCGCTGGAGTGGTGCTACTATTCTAAGTTCTCTGTCTAGTCTTATACTTACCAGATGCCATCTCCATCTTTAATCTATTTCGCTCCGGTTGGTCCCAAGCAGTTTGTGACCAGCCGGTTCACTCAACTGTTTGCTGGAGCAATGCAGAAATCACAACTCAGTGCAAGTCTATGAGAACTAGAACGAACCCAGGACAATTCTCTCTCATAGACTTACAATAACCCCTTTCTGACATTGGGTGCAATAGTATGCCCACTTCGGACTCCTTCATTTTGATGTGGGCTCCTGCGGTAAGCCAACATCTTTATGGCACTTGACAGCCGTTTTGAGCAGCTGACATGTGCCCGGAATAGCGGTGAGTGGAATCGCGATCCACCCATAGATATTAACCCCTTAAATGCCGCTGTCAAATGCTGACAGCGGCATTTAACTCGTGCTTCCAGCCATCGGGCCAGAAATCTGCCCAGCTGTGACCCCGTCACGTGATCGCGGGTCACCGGTTCATTGGCATGACAACCTGGAGACTTCTATGGTTGTCACTGCCAGATTGCTATGAGTTCCACCCGGTGGTTGGTGCTCAAAGCAAGTGACTAATTCTACTGCATAGAGGTGATCTGATCATCGCCTCTATGTAGCAGAGCCGATCATGTTGTGGCAACTTCTAGTCTCCCATGGAGACTATTGACACAAGGATATCGGAAGGAGATATAAAAAGGGATACAAGGGGCGCAGAGTCTAAGTGTAGATGTATATTCACAGCAAGAAATATATATTGTTGCACTCACCCTTTGGATGTCTTGTATGTACATTCAATTGATCCATATGATGGATCCACGCCTTATAATATTCCGGTACATATAATACCTGATGAAGGCCGTTGTGGGCTGAAACGCGTTGTTTTGTTCTTATTAAAGTGTCCTAATAAATTTGGTACTGAGCAAATTATCTCAACCTTCAAACTATCCTTGTCTTCCGGAAGCGCCTAGAAAGGAAATTTTTTTTTTTCTAACCATGAAGACTATTGAAGCATGCCAAAAGTTTAAAAAAGTTTTTAAAAATACAAAAAAATGAAAAAATAAAATAAAAGTTAAATTCAACCCCCCTTTGCCCAATTCAAAGTAAAACAATAAAAAAAAATCAAACATACACATATTTGGTATCGCCGCGTTCAGAATCGCCAATCTATCAAGTAAAAAGTTTTAACCTGATTGCAAATAGGCTTAGCGACAAAAAAAGTCAAAACGACAGATTTACATTTTTTCGGTCGCCACAACATTGCATTAAAATGCAATAACGGGTGATCAAAAGATCATATCTGCACCAAAATGGTATCATTAAAAATGGCAGCTCGGCACACAAAAAATAAGCCCTCACCCAACATGAGATCACGAAAAATGGAGACACTACGGGTATCAGAAAATGGCGCAATTTTTTATTTTTTTTAAACAAACTTTGGAGTTTTCTTACCTAGATATGTTTGTTATATACAAACTTGTAATGACCTGGAGAATCATAATGGTAGATCAGTTTTAGCATTTAATGAACCTACTAAAAAAGCCAAACAGAAAACAAGTGTGGAATTGCACTTTTTTGCAATTTCACCGCACTTGGAATTTTTTTTCCGCTTTCTAGTACAAGACATGGTAAAATCAATACTGTTGTTCAAAAGTACAACTTGTCCCACAAAAAACAAGCCCTGACGTAGCCATTTTGACCAAAAAATAAAAATGTTATTGCTCTGGGAAGAAGGAGAACAAAATATGAAAATGCAAAACCAAAAATACCTCTGGTCATTAAGGGTTTAAGAACGTGTGACTAGGGTTGAGCGAAACGGATTGTTCATTTTCAAAAGTCGCCGACTTTTAGCAAAGTCGGGTTTCATGAAACCCGACCCCTGTGCGGGGTCGGCCATGCGGTACGCGACTTTCGCGCCAAAGTCGCGTTTCAATGACGCGAAAAGCGCCATTTCTCAGCCAATGAAGGTGGACGCAGAGTGTGGGCAGCGTGATGACATAGGTCCTGGTCCCCACCATCTTAGAGAAGGGCATTGCAGTGATTGGCTTGCTGTCTGCGGCGTCACAGGGGCTATAAAGGGGCATTCCCGCCGACCGCCATCTTACTGCTGCTGATCTGAGCATAGGGAGAGGTTACTTCTTCAGAAGCAGGGATAGTGTTAGGCAGGGTCCATTAACCACCAAACCGCTTGTGCTCTAGCGATTTCCACTGTCCAACACCACTTTTGTTTGCAGGGACAGTGGAAGCTACATTTTTTTTTCTCAGCGCTGTAGCTCATTGGGCTGCCCTAGAAGGCTCCCTGATAGCTGCATTGCTGTGTGTACGCCGCTGTGCAAACCAACTGCTTTTTTCAAAGCACAAATCCTGTTGTTACTTCCTTTCTGCATAGCTATCTTGTTTGTTTGTCCACACTTTTTATTTAATTTGTGCAGCAGTCTACTCCTTATTGCTGCCTGCCATACCTGGCTGAGATTACTGCACGGAGATAGTAATTGTAGGACAGTCCCTGTGTGTTTTTTTTTTTTTTATTCTCCCTAAAAAAAAAAGCTGTGGGAGATTAAGATTGGCATTTCTGCTCGAGTGCCATCCCTGTGTGTGCCATCTCACATAGTGGGCCATAGAAAGCCTAATTTTTTTTTCTGTTTTTTTTTTGTGGGGCTTCTAAATTCTCCCTGAAAAAAAAAAAACAGTGGGAGATTAATATTGGCCTTTGGGCTTGTGTGCCAGTCCTGAGCGTGCCATCTCTCTCTCAAATAGTGGGCCATAGAAAGCCTATTTGTTTTTGTTTTTTTATTTGGTTTCTAAATTCTCTCTGAAAAAATAACTTTTTTTTTAATTTGTTTTCTAAATTCTTCCTTAAAAAATCATTTTTTTGGGGGGGGGTTTCTAAATTCTCCCTGAAAAAATAAAAAAAAAACAGTGGGAGATTAATATTGGCCTTTCTGCTTGTGTGCCAGTCCTCCTGACTCCTGGGTGTGCCATCTCTCTCTCTCAGATAGTGGGCCATAGAAAGCCTATTTGTTTTTTGTTTTTTATTTGGTTTCTAAATTCTCTCTGAAAAAATCACTTTTTTTAAATTTGTTTTCTAAATTCTTCCTTAAAAAATCATTTTTTTGGGGGGTTTCTAAATTCTCCCTGAAAAAATAAAAAAAAAACAGTGGGAGATTAATATTGGCCTTTCTGCTTGTGTGCCAGTCCTGACTCCTGGGTGTGCCATCTCTCTCTCTCAGATAGTGGGCCATAGAAAGCCTATTTGTTTTTTTTTGTTTTTTTGGTTTCTAAATTCTCTCTGAAAAAATCACTTTTTTTTAATTTGTTTTCTAAATTCTTCCTTAAAAAAATCATTTTTTTTGGGTTTCTAAATTCTCCCTGAAAAAATAAAAAAAAAACAGTGGGAGATTAATATTGCCCTTTCTGCTTGTGTGCCGGTCCTGACTCCTGGGTGTGCCATCTCTCTCTCTCAGATAGTGGGCCATAGAAAGCCTATTTGTTTTTGTTTTTTTATTTGGTTTCTAAATTCTCTCTGAAAAAAATCACTTTTTTTAAATTTGTTTTCTAAATTGTTCCTTAAAAAAATCATTTTTTTTTTTTTTTTGGGGGGGGGGGGGGGGTTTAAATTCTCCCTGAAAAAATAAAAACAAACAGTGGGAGATTAATATTGACATTTGTGCTTGAGTGACAGTCCTGCGTGTGTGGCATCTCTCTCATTTGGTGCCACCAAAAACAGAGTGTGTAACATTGTGCCTGCTTTTCCTTGCGGTCTCACCCACCTGTAAAGGGGTATCTAAATCATACTGAAGTTATAGCTCACCGTGTAAGTTGTTTGACAGCAACAAATACCGTTAGTTTGGTTACGTTTTTAAAACAATGAGGAAGTCTGGTGGAAGAGGTCGTGGCCGGGGGCGTTCATTGTCAGCTGGTAATGAGGGTAGTGGTAGTGGTGGAGCATCAGGTGGTCGTGGGAAAAAAAATATTGCACCTAAGTCTGGAGCTGTGGAGCCAGGTTCATCGTCTGGCTACACAAGGCCTCGAATGCTCCCTTTTCTGGGAGTAGGAAAACCGCTTTTAAAGCCGGAGCAGCAAGAGCAAGTTTTGGCTTACCTTGCTGACTCAGCCTCTAGCTCTTTTGCCTCCTCTTTTGAAACTGGTAAATGTAAAAGCAGCGCGTCGTTAGTGGATGTTCACGGTCAGGGACAAGTCGCTTCCTTGTCCTCTTCAGCAAAAACAACAACAGAGAAGGATGCAGCAGGCGACACAACGGGTTACTCCATGGAGCTCTTTACACATACCGTCCCTGGCTTAGAAAGTGAAGCAGTTAACAGGCCATGCCCATTACAAGTTGAATCTGACATGGAGTGCACTGATGCAAAGCCACAGCCAGACTACTATGCTGGTCCTTTGACTCAGACCACAACATTGCCCTCGCAGGGTACTGATCCAGAATCAGACCCTGATGAGACTATGTTGCCCCGTCACGAACGCTCTACCACCGACTTACACGGTGACACAGACGAAGTTGCGCACGAGCTAGAAGAGGAGGTTATAGATGACCCAGTTGTTGACCCCGATTGGCAGCCATTGGGGGAACAGGGTGCAGGCGGCAGTAGTTCTGAAGCGGAGGAGGAGGGGCCACAGCAGGCATCAACATCGCAACAGGTTCCATCTGCCGGGCCCGTATCTGGCCCAAAACGCATGGCAAAGTCAAAACCTGTTGGAGGACAGCGTGGCCATCCAGTTAAAGCTCAGTCTGCAATGCCTGAAAAGGTATCCGATGCTAGAAAGAGTGCAGTCTGGCATTTTTTTAAACAACATCCAATTGATCAGCGCAAAGTCATCTGTCAAAAATGTTCAACTACCTTATGCAGAGGTCAGAATCTGAAAAGTCTCAATACAAGTTGCATGCATAGACATTTAACCACCATGCATTTGCAAGCCTGGACTAACTACCAATCGTCCCTTAAGGTTGTAGCACCCTCGGCCAATGAAGCTAGTCAGCAACGCAACATCCCTTCCGGCAGTGTAGGGCCACCATTTTCCGCACCACCTGCAGTATCTGTGCAGGTTTCTTTGCCAGGCCAAAGCAGTCAGGGTCAGGGAATCACCAGTTTCGTAGTAGGAAACACTGCATCTAGGGCACCGGCGGCAACAATACCATCTCCCACCGTCTCTCAGTCTGCCATGTCCACCGGCACCCCCGCTAGTTCCACGATCTCCAGCTCTCCAGTCCAGCTCACCCTACATGAGACTATGGTTAGAAAAAGGAAGTACTTAGCCTCGCATCCGCGTACACAGGGTTTGAATGCCCACATAGCTAGACTAATCTCGTTAGAGATGATGCCCTACCGGTTAGTTGAAAGCGAAGCTTTCAAAGCCCTGATGGAGTACGCTGAACCACGCTACGAGCTACCCAGTTGACACTTCTTTTCCAGAAAAGCCATCCCAGCCCTCCACCAGCATGTTAAAGAGCGCATCGTCCATGCACTCAGGCAATCTGTGAGCACAAAGGTGCACCTGACAACAGATGCATGGACCAGTATGCATGGCCAGGGACGTTACGTGTCCATCACGGCACACTGGGTGAATGTTGTGGATGCAGGGTCCACAGGGGACAGCAATTTTGGGACAGTTCTGCCTAGCCCATGGTCTAGGAAACAGTTGGCTGTAGCCATTCGCACCCCCTCCTCCTCCTCCTCGTCCTCCTGCAGAAGCGAGAGCTCGTCCACAGACCGCAGTCGCACAACCACTCCATCCGCAGCTGCCACTGTTGCACACCAGGTCTCCCATTATGGGGCAGCTACTGGCAAGCATCAGCAGGCTGTATTGGCTATGAAGTGTTTGGGCGACAACAGACACACCGCG
Organism: Ranitomeya imitator; assembly: GCF_032444005.1. Taxonomy (NCBI): domain Eukaryota; kingdom Metazoa; phylum Chordata; class Amphibia; order Anura; family Dendrobatidae; genus Ranitomeya; species Ranitomeya imitator. The sequence goes on along the minus strand of NC_091285.1, from coordinate 171,641,694 downwards.
GAAGTCTGTCCAAGTTCTTGCAGAAAGAAACGCAGTCGTGGCTGGGCACTGTAGATCTTGAGGCAGGCAAGGTAGTGAGTGATAACGGAAGGAATTTCATGGCTGCCATCTCCCTTTCCCAACTGAAACACATTCCTTGCCTGGCTCACACCTTAAACCTGGTGGTGCAGTGCTTCCTGAAAAGTTATCCGGGGTTATCCGACCTGCTCCTCAAAGTGCGCGGACTTTGCTCACATATCCGCCGTTCGCCCGTACACTCCAGCCGTATGCAGACCTATCAGCGGTCTTTGAACCTTCCCCAGCATCGCCTAATCATAGACGTTGCAACAAGGTGGAACTCAACACTGCACATGCTTCAGAGACTGTGCGAACAGAGGCGGGCTGTTATGTTTTTGTGGGAGGATACACATACACGGGCAGGCAGTAGGATGGCAGACATGGAGTTGTCTGGTGTGCAGTGGTCGAAGATACAAGACATGTGTCAAGTCCTTCAGTGTTTTGAGGAATGCACACGGCTGGTTAGTGCATACAACGCCATAATAAGCATAAGCATCCCCCTAATGCGTCTGCTGATGCAAAGTTTGATGCACATAAAGGATCAGGCGTCTGCAGCAGAGGAAGAGGAAAGCCTTGATGACAGTCAGCCATTGTCTGGCCAGGGCAGTGTACAGGACGAGGTAGCGGGCGAAGAGGAGGAGGAGGACGAGGAGGATGATGGGGATGATTATATTTTTAATGAGGAAGCTTTTCCGGGGCCACTGGAAATTGGTGGCGTGGCAAGGCCGGGTTCTGGTTTTTTGAGGGACACAAGTGACGTAGATTTGCCTGAAACTGCCCCTCAACCAAGCACAACCGCAGATTTGACAACTGGTACTTTGGCCCACATGGCGGATTATGCCTTAGGTATCCTCAAAAGGGACACACGCATTACTAAAATGATGAACGATGACGATTACTGGTTGGCCTGCCTCCTTGATCCTCGCTATAAAGGCAAATTGCAAAATATAATGCCACATGAGAACTTGGAACTAATATTAGCAACCAAACAATCAACTCTTGTTGACCGTTTGCTTCAGGCATTCCCAGCACACAGCGCCCGTGATCGTTCTCACACGAGCTGCAGGGGCCAGCAGACCAGAGGTGTTAGAGGGGCAGAAATCAGAAGTGGCGTTGGACAGAGGGGTTTTCTGACCAGGTTGTGGAGTGATTTTGCTATGACCGCAGACAGGACAGGTACTGCAGCATCAATTCAAAGTGACAGGAGACAACATTTGTCCAGTGTGGTTACTAACTATTTTTCATCCCTTATCGACGTTCTCCCTCAACCGTCATTCCCATTTGATTACTGGGCATCCAAATTAGACACCTGGCCAGAATTGGCAGAATATGCATTGCAGGAGCTTGCTTGCCCGGCAGCTAGTGTCCTATCAGAAAGAGTATTCAGTGCTGCAGGTTCAATATTAACTGAAAAAAGGACTCGTCTGGCTACCCAAAATGTAGATGATCTAACCTTCATTAAAATGAACCACAACTGGATTTCGAAATCTTTTGCCCCACCTTGCCCGGCCGACACCTAGCTTTCCTATGAAAAGGTCTTGCCTGTGGACTATTCTGAATGACTTTTCCAATCTCGTAATTTGCAGCACCTGATTGTCCAGCATACGACATGTTTACACCTCCCTAAATGGCCAAACTCCCTACACGGGGCCGTGGTATCGCCACTTGGCGCCAGCACCCGTGAGAGTGCTGTTTGTCTGAAGAGGTGGGTGTGCCCGCTTTTGGTCGACGGCACTGCCACTGGGTCCCTCATAGTACAATAAAGTGTCTCTGGCGGTGGTGGTGCGCACCCAACGTCAGACACACTGTTGTAACATGAGGGGCCCTGGGCCTGTACCGCCGGCCACAAGAGAGTTCCCCCACCCCCAGATCAAACATTGCTAAACCACTTGCACAATTATCTCTCACAGTTCCACCAATGTTTAGTCTATGCGCTGACATCCTTAAATTCCAGCCACTGACAATACCATTGTATTGACATGTATGATGGTACTTAACATAGTCCGGGGCAGTGTCCTATATTTACCCAAGTAAATACTTTGCGCCAAATTACTAGGTCTGAAACTCCGCAGAGAAGCCTACACCAGTACCGAATGATTGCACCCTTTGGTGGTTTCGTTTTGTTGTCATGCGAGAGATTAACATCTATTTATTGTTTGGGACTACTAACTGGCAGACACTCATTACAATCGGCCTCCGCTGACAACACCAATGCTGCCCGTGTACCCCTGGAACCAATTATAAAGTGCCTACAGCCCAATTTTATTATGTTAGGCCTTCGAAGCCTGTCTGCAGTCCGTTCTTTCTACTACTCCTCCACTGACCAGACCACTGCTGCCCGTGTACCCCTGGAACCTATTTAAAAGTGCCTACAGCCCAATTTTTTTTATGTTAGGCCTTCGAAGCCTGTGTGCGGTCCCTTCTTTCCACTACTCCTCCACTGACCAGACCACTGCTGCCCGTGTACCCCTGGAACCTATTTTAAAGTGCCTACAGCCCAATTTTTTTTATGTTAGGCCTTCGAAGCCTGTCTGCGGTCCCTTCTTTCTACTACTCCTCCACTGACCAGACCACTGCTGCCCGTGTACCCCTGGAACCAATTATAAAGTGCCTACAGCCCAATTTTATTATGTTAGGCCTTCGAAGCCTGTCTGCGGTCCGTTCTTTCTACTACTCCTCCACTGACCAGACCAATGCTGCCCGTGTACCCCTGGAACCTATTTTAAAGTGCCTGCAGCCCAATTTTTTTTATGTTAGGCCTTCGAAGCCTGTCTGCGGTCCCTCCTTCCACTAGGCCTCCACTGACCTGTCTACTGCTGCCTATGTACCCCTGGAACCTATTTTAAAGTGCCTACAGCCCAATTTTTTTTATGTTAGGCCTTTGAAGCCTGTCTGCAGTCCCTTCTTTCTACTACTCATCCACTGACCAGACCACTGCTGCCCGTGTACCCCTGGAACCAATTATAAAGTGCCTACAGCCCAATTTTATTATGTTAGGCCTTCGAAGCCTGTCTGTGGTCCATTCTTTCTACTACTCCTCCACTGACCAGACCACTGCTGCCCGTGTACCCCTGGAACCTATTTTAAAGTGCCTACAGCCCAATTTTTTTTATGTTAGGCCTTCGAAGCCTGTCTGCGGTCCCTTCTTTCTACTACTCCTCCGCTGACCCGACCAATGCTGCCCGTGTACCCCTGGAACCAATTATAAAGTGCCTACAGCCCAATTTTTTTTTATGTTAGGCCTTCGAAGCTTGTCTGCGGTCCCTCCTTCCACTAGGCCTCCACTGACCTGTCTACTGCTGCCCGTGTACCCCTGGAACCTATTTTAAAGTGCCTACAGCCCAATTTTTTTTATGTTAGGCCTTCGAAGCCTGTCTGCGGTCCCTTCTTTCTACTACTCCTCCGCTGACCCGACCAATGCTGCCCGTGTACCCCTGGAACCAATTATAAAGTGCCTACAGCCCAATGTTTTTTATGTTAGGCCTTCGAAGCCTGTCTGCGGTCCCTTCTTTCTACTACTCCTCCACTGACCAGACCAATGCTGCCCGTGTACCCCTGGAACCAATTATAAAGTGCCTACAGCCCAATTTTATTATGTTAGGCCTTCGAAGCCTGTCTGCGGTCCGTTCTTTCTACTACTCCTCCACTGACCAGACCAATGCTGCCCGTGTACCCCTGGAACCTATTTAAAAGTGCCTACAGCCCAATTTTTTTATGTTAGGCCTTCGAAGCCTGTCTGCGGTCCCTTCTTTCTACTACTCCTCCACTTACAAGACCAATGCTGCCCGTGTACCCCTGGAACCAATTATAAAGTGCCTACAGCCCAATTTTATTATGTTAGGCCTTCAAAGCCTGTCTGCGGTCCCTTCTTTCTACTACTCCTCCACTGACCAGACCAATGCTGCCCATGTACCCCTGGAACCTATTTAGGAGTGCCTACAGCCCAGTTTTATTATGTTAGGCCTTCGAAGCCTGTCTGCGGTACCTTCTTTCTACTACTCCTCCACTGACCAGACCAATGCTGCCCGTGTACCCCTGGAACCTATTTAAAAGTGCTTACAGCCCAATTTTTTTATGTTAGGCCTTCGAAGCCTGTCTGCGGTCCTTTCTTTCTACTACTCCTCCACTGACCAGACCAATGCTGCCCGTGTACCCCTGGAACCAATTATAAAGTGCCTACAGCCCAATTTTATTATGTTAGGCCTTCGAAGCCTGTCTGCGGTCCGTTCTTTCTACTACTCCTCCACTGACCAGACCACTGCTGCCCGTGTACCCCTGGAACATATTTAAAAGTGCCTACAGCCCAATTTTATTATGTTAGGCCTTCGAAGCCTGTCTGCGGTCCCTTCTTTCTACTACTCCTCCACTGACCAGACCAATGCTGCCCGTGTACCCTTGGAACCAATTATAAAGTGCCTACAGCCCAATTTTATTATGTTAGGCCTTCAAAGCCTGTCTGCGGTCCATTCTTTCTACTACTCCTCCACTGACTAGACCAATGCTGCCCGTGTACCCCTGGAACCTATTTAAAAGTGCCTACAGCCCAATTTTTTTATGTTAGGCCTTCGAAGCCTGTCTGCGGTCCCTTCTTTCTACTACTCCTCCACTGACCAGACCAATGCTGCCCGTGTACCCCTGGAACCAATTATAAAGTGCCTACAGCCCAATTTTATTATGTTAGGCCTTCGAAGCCTGTCTGCGGTCCGTTCTTTCTACTACTCCTCCACTGACCAGACCAATGCTGCCCGTGTACCCCTGGAACCTATTTAAAAGTGCCTACAGCCCAATTTTTTTATGTTAGGCCTTTGAAGCCTGTCTGCGGTACCTTCTTTCTACTACACCTCCACTGACCAGACCAATGCTGCCCGTGTACCCCTGGAACCAATTATAAAGTGCCTACAGCCCAATTTTATAATGTTAGGCCTACTACGCCTGTCTGCGGTCCCTCCTTCCACTAGTCCTCCAGTGACCAGTCCACTGCCGCCCGTGTACCCCTGGAACCTATTTCAAAGTGCATACAGCCTACTTTTTCTTTAATTTATAATTATAAAGCCCAGATGGACTACGCTGTACCACGGTAAGAGCTACCCAGTCGTCACTTCTTTTGCGAGAAAAGCCATCCCAGCCCTCCACCATCATGTAAAAATCCGCATTGTCCATGCTCTCAGGCTATCTAATAGTAGAAAGGTGCACCTGACAACAGATGCATGGACCAGTAGGCATGTCCACAAAAGGTTATATGTCCATTACGGCGCACTGGGTTAATGTTGTGGATGCATGGTCCACAGGGGACAGCCTACTAAGTCTGTCTGCAGTCCCAAATAGAAATTGTCCTCCGCTTACCACACCAATGCTGCCTTTGTACCCCTGGAACGTTTTATAAACTCCATTGACCAAAATTTTGGGTTTAAAGCCTACTACCATTGTCTGCCGCTCCAAGGTGTTCTCCGGGTTGCCTTTTCTGAGCTTTGATCTTCAGGCTCTCGTTTAGTAGTTTTTTTAAATCTAACTGCAGTGGGGCTAGTACTTGGGTTGGGGCCTACTACCAGTGTCTGCCGCTCCAAGGTGTTCTCCGGGTTGCCTTTTCTGAGCTTTGATCTTCAGGCTCTCGTTTAGTATTTTTTTGTAAATCTAACTGCAGTGGGGCTAGTACTTGGGTTGGGGCCTACTACCAGTGTCTGCCGCTCCAAGGTGTTCTCCAGGTTACCTCTCCATTGCTTCAATCTTCTGGCTCTCGTTTAGTAGTTGTGGAAAACAACACTGCATGCGGCCTACAAGTTGGGTCAGGGGTGTAGAGACGGTGTGTTCCACTCCAAGGTGTTCCCCAGGTTGCCTCTCCATTGCTTCAATCTTGAGGCTCTTCTTAAGTAGTTGTTGAAAACAACACTGCATTCGGCCTACAAGTTGGGTCTGGGTTGTAGAGACGGTGTCTTCCGCTCCAAGGTGTTCTCCAGGTTGCCTTTCCTGAGCTTCTATCTTCAGGCTCTTGTTAAATAGTTGTTAAATGGAAGAACTGCATTTGGCCTACTAGTTGGGTTGGGGCCTACTAACAGTGTCTGCCGCTCCTTGCTGTTCTCCTGGTTTCCTGTCCTGAAATTCCATTTTCAGGCTCTCGTTAAGTAGTTGTTAATGTTAGACTGCATTTGGCCTACTAGTTGGGTTGGGGCCTACTATTGGTGTCTGCCGCCCCTTGCTGTTCTCCTCCACTGAACAAAGCTGTGCCGCCTGTTTACTACTGTTGCCAATTTCGAACTGCATTTAGACTAATTACTGATTTGGGCCTACTCTCTGTGTCAGCCTCTCATTACAGTTGTCCTCCACTGGACAAAGCAATGCCCCCTGGTTAGTCCTGTTACCAATTTTGAACTGCATTTAAACCACTTTATTCTTTGGGCCTATATCTGTGTTTCCTCCTCATCCTGCCCATAGCCCAGCCAGTGATAGATGAGTCTGCTTGTACATTGACCCATAATGCAACATTCCTCGTGTACGCTACATAGCAAGATTGTGACCCTGCTGAAAGTCAGGTTCCTCTTCCCGCATACCATACCACCTTACAGCGGGACAAAGAGGAAGGTGCAGATGAAAGTGCAGGTTCCTTCATCAGGTGGGGGGAGGAATACTCGTTGGCAACGTCACTGGCACAGGGCCCTTCATAGTACGCAAAAGTGTCGCTGCCGGTGGGAGGCGCCCCCGCTGTGCAAACACACCGCCGTACTTTGAGGGGCCCTGTGCCAGGGCCAATGCCAACGAGTGGGCCCCCCCTGCTTGCTCAGGATCACAGCACTTGCAAAGTTTAAATACTTACCTTACCTTAACTATTATTATAAGGGAAATTAAGATTGACAAGCTTCATTAAGAAGAATGCATGGTTTTGGCATTAAAATGGGCACTCTAGGTGTTTTCCTGGCCCCCACTCACTGCCGACTATGCTGCCCCATTGACTTGCATTGGGTTTCGTGTTTCGGTCGATCCCGACTTTACGTCATAATCGGCCGATTTCACTCGACCCGACTATTGAGATAGTCGGGTTTTGCGAAACCCGACTCCACTCTAAAAAAGTAAGGTCGCTCAACCCTACGTGTGACCATTACCTCTGACTCAGTGAGACGTTGCAGTCACAAGATGGCGGAGCAGGACCGGAGCAGCACCGATAATAGACGAAGATGGTGGTTGATGAGTAGAATACTAGGGTCAGCAACAGGTACGGACTGGGACTGAAATTCAGCCCTGGCATTTAAAAAACACAGGCCCATGTTGTCCCCGTCCCCAAGCACCAGATGGGGACATATTACTAATATTACCCTCGATGGAGGAAAGCAAGATTTACTACAAGAACAATATTTCTAATGATTCCTGTGGCCTGCTGGGGGAAGTGACAGAGTCAGTGACTTTGTGCTCTGTCACATCTCTTAACAGTATGGGTGTCTTGAGAACACCAATTCTGTTAACAATGTAGCAGACAAGGTGGCCCACGACCAGACAGGCTCTTCACATTTGAACACTTCACATTTGGACAGGGAGGTCAGGGACCCATCAGTTTTTTATGAGACCACCTTGACGATGGTTGATGGGCTCACACTATTTGATCAAATTCTGTGCAAAGCGTCTCTCAAATATTTTCCTAATGTTCAATTGTGCTATTCATATTTCATGTATTTCATATTAGACAATGCTTTGACACGATAGAGTGCATCCTGTTTTGTATATTGTGTATGGAGGTAGCTTGTCCTGGTAAGCTCCTATTCACACTAGTTTGGATGTGCCAGTCTTTTTTCTGTCATTTCTATGGACGAACTGGAGACTCTAGAGTCTTCAATTCTTCCATTATGGGTCGGCGGCTGCGCAATAATCAGTTGGACCTACCACCACCACATCAGCTTCCAGGCTCCAATCAAGATTCTGTGCCTTATGTCCTTGTTGCAGATGAGGCCTTTCAATTAACTAGGCATGTAATGAGGTCATATCCCCATCAAAGCCAGAACCACCATCCTAGGATCTTTAACTTGCGCCTATCACGCGCACGGCCACTGGTGGAGTGCACCTTTGGCATTCTTTGTGCCTAATAATGGGTCCTCCAGTCAGCCATTCAGCTGATTGAAGCAAATGTAAATGAGGTCATCAAAGCATGTGTGGTCCCACATAACTTCACCCGACTTCATGACTGCTCCGTCCTCATCTGATGGTGCTGAAGGTGTGTTGGGCAATGTGGGTAGGCCTAGACCAAATGTGGTCCCTCACCGTCGTCCGCTCTCCGGACTGAAAGTACGTGATATTTTCACTAATTATTTTACACCTCAGGGTGCTAAGTTTAAAATGTTTGCGTATATAAATATCATTCTTTAATTTAATTTGTTGTGTGTGTTCAGTTACTTTATTTATTTGATGCTTTTGTTTTGGATCTTTTAGTAATAAGAGACAAAACTTGGCATTTTGAAATTTTTTATAAAGCCACACTAGAACTTGAGTTACGAAAAACCATATTTACATCATATGGCTTTTGTGCCCAGACAAATTTGGGCATACCTTTTTTTCAAGATTTGTTCAACCAAATAATGGAACATAAACATAAATTTGCTAAAGCAAAAACAGAAAATACCAAAATTTATAAATCTTGGTACGTTGGTGGAGGTGATGGCGGGAGCAGTGGCATATCTAGGGGGGGCAGCCGGGGCATTTGCCCCAGGCGCAGCTGGCAGGGGGTGCAGTCGGGCTGCCAAATGCGGCGGTCCGCAGTGTCTCCCTTGGCAGCTGCATTCTGGGAGTCAGCTGTTCTCTGTGTCGTGTCGGACTGTCAAGCTGACAGCCGGCACAGAGAAGCTGCAGCGCGCCAGCTCCCAGTATTCAATTGTACTCATATCTTACAGACATGAGTACAATTGAACATCTGACTGCAGTGACTAGAATGGAGGTGATTTCAGGAGGTAATCATGTCACCGGAAGGGGCGGGGCCTCCTTTAGTCCAGGGAAGACAGATAGCAGGAAGCTGCTGGAGCCCTGTGAGGAGAGGACTGAGGGTCTGCAGCATGCAGCCATGTGAGGAGATTACCGAGGTGTGTGAGGAATGGGGGGATGATGATGAGGGGCTGTGTAGTGGATGATGAGAGGCTGTGGGGAATGGAGGGATAATGATGAGGGGCTGTGTAGTGAATGATGAGGGGCTGTGTTGGGAATGGAGGGATAATGATGAGGGGGTGTGTAGTGGATGATGAGAGGCTATGTGGGGAATGGGGGAATGATGATGAGGGGCTGTGTAGTGGATGATGAGGGGCTGTGTGGGGAATGGGGGGATGATGAGAGGCTGTGTGGGGAATGGAGGGATAATGATGAGGGGCTGTGTAGTGGATGATGAGAGGCTGTGTGGGGAATGGAGGGATAATGATGAGGGGCTGTGTAGTTGATGATGAGAGGCTGTGTGGGGAATGATGATGATGGGCTGTGTAGTGGATGATGAGGGGTTGTGTGGGGAATGGGGGGGATGATGAGGGGCTGTGTGGGGAATGGGGGGATGATGAGGGGCAGTGTGGGGAGAAGGGGGATGATGAGGGGCTGTGTGGGAGAAGGGGTGATGAGGGGCTTTAGGGGAGAAGGGGGGTGATGAGGGGCTGTATGGGGGTGATGGGGGGCTGTGTGGGGAATAAGGGGATGTGAGGCTGTGTGGGTGATAATGAGGGCCTGTGGGGAATGGGGGGATGATGAGGGGCTCTGTGCAGAAGCGGGGTGATGAGGGCCTTAGTGGGGAATGGGGGATGATGAGGGCCTGTGGGGAATGGGAGGATGATGAGGGGCTGTGTGGGGGTGATGAGGGGCTGAGGGGCTGAGGGGGAGATGGGGTTGATGAGGGGCTGTGTGGGGGATCAGGAGATGGGGGTGATGAGGGGCTGTGTGGGGAATGGGGGGATTTATTGTGTGGGGTTGAATTGGAGTGGAGATGGGGGATTTAATGTGTGGGGGAGATTTGAGGACAGAAAATGAACAGCAAAGGGGGAGATGGGGCACAGAATAGAAACTGAGTAGTTGGTTTGTAGCATGGGGGGACAGTGTAAGGGCACAGCCAGGAGAGGACAGTATACCAAGGAGGGGGAGTGTGATGAGAGAGTACAGTATAAATACTGGGCCCTATAAGGGGGACACTGTGTGATAGGACAGTGCGAAGAGGGGTCGGTATGGAAAGGAGAGGTCAGTGTGAAGAGCATGTACCATAAGCAGGACAACGTGGGGGTCATATTTTGTGCAGACAATAATAGTGAGGGGCAATTTTTTATTCAGGAGCATTATAATGACACTTGTATCTTTAAGGGCACCATGTGGAGATTTTCTGAAAAAGACCGGAGAAAATGGAAGTCTGCAGAGATGGCTGTGGATGAGAAAACTCATCATGGGGTCTGGACAAGATGAAGAAAAGAAGAACGACTCCAGAGACGACATCATCTATAAGGTACCTGGATGTAAATGTTATTTGTGATACTAACAAACTCATGTTTTTATTTATGTAAGGAGCATTAAAGGGAATGTCCAGGTTTGTAATGAGTCTGCAGTCATTCTTCATGACTGAATAATGGGCATCCCTCTGGTCCCAAAGTTCGGGCCTTTCTTCGACCACAAAGATAAGCATCTCTACATTTATATAGGTAGACATACTGCAGGACTCCGTGGAGGCGTTATTCTGGGATGTCTGGAGTGGTTTTTGAGCTAATTAGCATGTCTAAGCTTCCTGATTAATGGCTTGGCCCATTTCCTGTCACCTGGAAAAGTCATGCGTATTTCTCGCAAGTCACACATGTGGTCCGTGTGTAATCCGTATTTTTCTCACCCACATAGACTTGCATTGGTGTATTTTTGAATGAATACACTGACAATGGCAGTATCCTGCGATTTTCTCAGCCCGTAAAATACGGCCGAGAAATATACGGCTGATGGGAGATGCCCCATAGAGAAACATTGGTCCGAGTGCAATGCGTTGTTTTTGCGCCTCTCTCCGTATTTCTCTCTAGTGTGATGCCGGCCTAATAGGCTGCCGCCAAGAAACCTCTAGCAACAGCTTAGCTTATGCGAGAACAAAAGATGTGGGCATGTCTCTCACATCATCGTGCCTGTCCTTTCTTTGTTCAGTCATGTTAACTGTGGACCCTCTCCAGGCTATTAATATCTGCCCTCAGTCACTGGCTTTACTACTCTGGCGGAGAAAATTGCGCGGGAGCTCACGCCAATTTTTTCCGCCATTTAACCCTTCAATTTAATAGCTAGAACGGCCAAATTTTGCATATACACACTAATAACATTAGTAGTGTGGAATATGCAAAAAAAATGGTGATATGAGATGGTTTACTGTATGTAAACCATGTCTCATATCATGTCGGGTTTTAGGAAGGAGATAGCAAAAGCCGGCAATTGAATTACCGGCTTTAAAGCTATCTAGCGCTGTATGAAGTAATAATATATATACATATATGTGTCTCACTGACATATATATATACACCTATTCTATGTGTACACATTTATTCTACCTATTCTACTGTAAGTTGTCAGTGTGATTTTACTGTACACCGCACTGAATTGCCGACTTTTCTCTCTAACACCGCTGCATATTTCTCGCAAGTCACACTGCTGGTCCGTGTGTAATCCGTATTTTTCTGGCTTCCATAGTCTTTCATTGGCGTTTTTTTTGCGCAATACGGTGACAAACGCAGCATGCTGCGATTTTCTATGGCCCTAGAAAGCCGTATAATACTGATCAGTATAATACGGCAGATAGGAGCAGGGGCATAGAGAATAATTGGGACGTTTGCTAGGCGTGTTTTACGGACGTATTTTATGCGCTCATACATCCGTAAAACTCGCTAGTGTGACGCCGGCCTAATAGCCACAGTAGACCAAGCTGCACGGTAGAGTAGTCAGACAGGGGAGTCCCCAGCTTTTTCTTCCCACCCAGGTCTCTCCCTGCATCTGCATATAGGGAAAAATCTATCACTCAAAGGGAGTGGGCATGGATAAGCCGTCAGTGGCCCTCCTGTCTAACTAGTCTTCCATGCGGCTCGGTTCCCAGAGGCCATTAACTCCTTCACCACCTCAGGTTTTTCATTTTTGCATTTTTGTTTTTTGCTCCCATTCTTCCCACTTTTTTACTTTTCTGCTAATATGACCATGTGAGAGATTGTTTTTAGGCAGGATGAGTTATACTTTTGAACGACACCTTTGATTTTACCATATAGTGTACTGGAAACCTGGAAATAAATCAAAGTGCGGTGAAATTGCAAAAAAGTGCAATTTCACAATGGTTTTTCTCTTTTTTTTTACCATGTTCACTAAATGCTAGAACTGACCTACCATTATGATTCTACAGGTCATTACGAGTTCGTAGATACCAAACATGTGTAGGTTCTTTTTCATTTAAATGACGAACAAAAAAATCAAACATTTTTCAGGATTTGGGGCTGGGTGTTGGCTTACTTTTTGTGTGCTGAGCTAATAATGTTTTTATCAATACCATTTGGGGTAGATACAATGTTTTTATCACATGCTATTGCAGTTTATTGCAATGTTGCGGTGACCTGTTTGCCAATGAGAATCATGTTTTTTATATTTTGATAGATTGGGTGTTTATGAACTCGGCAATACCAAATATACCGTATATACTCGAGTACAAGCCGGCCCGAGTATAAGCTGACCTCCCTAATTTTGCCACAAAAAACTGGGAAAACTTAATGAGTCGAGTATAAGCCTAGGGTGGGAAATGCGGCAGCTACCGGTAAATGTCAAAAGTAAAAATAGATACCAATAAAAGTAAAATTAATTGAGACAGTAGGTTGTGTTTTTGAATATCCATACTGAATCAGGAGCCATATATAATGCTCCATAAAGTTTATGATGGCCCCATAAGATGCTCCATATTAAAATATGGCCCATATAATCCTGCATAAAGGTTAATAATGGCCCCATAAGATGCTCCATAGACACATTTGCCCAATATAATGCTGCACAAATGTTGATTATGGCCCCATAAGATGCTCCATAAAGATATTTGCCCCATATAGTGCTGCACAAACTTTGATTATGGCCCCATAAGATACTCCATAAAAACATTTGCCCCATATAGTGCTGCTCAAACGTTAATTATGGCCCCATAAGATGCTCCATAAAGATATTTGCCCCAGATAGTGCTGCACAAACGTTGATTATGGCCCCATAAGATGCTCCATACAGACACTTGCCCCATATAGTGCTGCACAAACGTTGATTATGGCCCCATACAGACACTTGCCCCATAAAATACTGCACAAACATTGATTATGGCCTCATAAGACAGACACTTGCCCCATATAGTGCTGCACAAATGTTGATTATGGCCCCATACAGACACTTGCCCCATATAGTGCTGCACAAACGTTGATTATTGCCCCATACAGACACTTGCCCCATATAGTGCTGCATACCATGAGATACGGCCTTCCCAAAACCCTGTCTGATGACAAATGCACACTAAGCAGGATGCAGCAGGCCTCCACTGATAAAGGCTAGGGGCGGCACAGGTGCAAACTACTTGATAAAAACAGCCACCCCAACCAAACATTGCAGGGGTTGGCTGCCTAGCAGAAAAAATGCACATTGATATGACTCACATAGGACGCCAGTCACACTGATAAGTGTAGTGCACAGTGTCTGTATGCAACCTATTGATGACGCCCCTTGTATTAACAGGCGGGCTGCCCAGCACTAAAAAAATGCAGCACACAGTGACAGACGCCCCAGAAAAACCTAGCCAACATAAAGAGGCCTGGCCACATCCTGCAAAAAAGGATATGATAAAGTGCAAAAAAATGCATGCATATGATAAATGCATACACTATATGGGGTATTGGTTTAATATTTTGGCCAAAATAAAGTAAGCCCGCAACCCAACGGCAAGGGTCCCCATAATATTGCGGGTCCTACCACTAATATCAAAAACAGCTAACATAGAAAAAACTCAGTCCTATGTGAGTCATATCAATGTGCATTTTTTCTGCTAGGCAGCCAACCCCTGCAATGTTTGGTTGGGGTGGCTGTTTTTATCAAGTAGTTTGCACCTGTGCCGCCCCTAGCCTTTATCAGTGGAGGCCTGCTGCATCCTGCTTAGTGTGCATTTGTCATCAGACAGGGTTTTGGGAAGGCCGTACTTCTGAGTTTTTTCCATATAGTGCTGCACAAACGTTATGGCCCCATAAGATGCTCCTTACAGATACTTGCCCCATTTGCTGTTGCTGCGATAAAAAAAATCACATACTCACCTCTCCGTCGCTCAGGCCCCTGGCACTTTCTATAGTCACCTGACTTCGTTTTGGCGCCGCTCCATCTTCAGCATCTTCTGCACTGACGTTCAGGCAGAGGGCACGCACTAACCACGTCACCGTGCCCTCTGACCTGAGCGTCACTGCAAAAGACGCTGAAGACAGAGCCGGGTCGGAACGGGGAGCAGGTGAATATCACGCAGCGCAGCGCTCCCCCTCCCCGTTATACTCATGCTCCTGGCGCTATGCAGTCCCTGTTTGCCCAGCGCCGCAGCTTCTTCCTGTACTGAACGGTCACAGATACCGCTCATGACAGTAATGAATATGCGGCTCCACCCCTATGGGAGATGGAGCAGCATATTCATTACTGTAATGAGCGGTACCATGTGACCGCTCAGTACAGGAAGAAGCTGGGGCGCCGGGCAAACGGACCTGCAGGGACCGCGCCAGCAGCAGGTGAGTATGCTTAGACAGCCCAAGCTCCCCCTCCCCTGCCGACCCCTGGGTATGACTTGAGTATAAGCCGAGAGGGGGACTTTCAGCCCAAAGAAATGGGCTGAAAATCTTGGCTTATACTCGAGTATATACGGTATGTATTTTTTTAATTGTTTTATTGTTTTATTTTGAATGGGGCAAAGAGGGAGTGATTTGAACTTTTATATTTTTTTTAAATTATTTAAATATTTTTAAAAACATTTTTGCTTTTCACTTGCTTCAATAGCTTGAAACTGCGATCATCCGATTGTATGTGCTATATGTAGCAGTTCTTCAGCCTGCTATGTGTAGGATAAATGATCATCCGGTATGAACGCCAGTCATTAGGTGGCGCTCTTAGCAGATCGGCAATGACAAGCACAGGCGTCCCCTGCAGACCCCCGATGGTCATGCCAACCCATCGATGCCCTGTATTCATGTGACATGTGAAAAATAAATAGCTAATTTAGAAATTGATTGCAGCAGCACATCTCAAAAAAGTTGGGAAAGTGTTAACAAAAGTCTAGAAAACTATGTGGTGCTAGTGAAAAACAGCTGGAGGGTCAAATTTCAACCAAGTCACATGACTGAATAAAAAAAAGCATGTTAGAGAGGCAGAGCCTCAGAAGCAAAGATGGTCAGAGGTCACCAAGATTTTGTATATCCCCACATCTACAGGGAACAACATCCTCAAAACATTCAGAGATTCTGGAGAAATCCGTATACACAAGGGACGAGGTCGATGGCCAGTACTGGATGCCTATGATCTACGGGTGCACAGGCAACACTGCATTAAAAACATACAGGATCCAGTGATGTAAATCACTGCATGGGCTTAGGAATATTTCCTAAAATCATTGTCTGTGATCACAGTTCACAGCACAATCCTCAATCATCATGCAAGTGACAGCTCTAGCCAGTGTTTATGGCTTGCATCATTAGAACAGCTGTCATGTGCCTGAAAAGATGAGGGCTCAGCGCCAGAGCCCACATCAAAGAATGGGGGGGACGACCTATGATGCTATAGGTCATAAAGGGGTTAAAATATGTTTTTCTCTGTAATGCCACTGCATTTCAGCGTTAACCCCTTTTTGACATTAGATGCAATAATCCGTCCATGTGCCCTGGGCCTATTTGACCAGGATAGATTATTACATCTGCGCGATCGCCCGCTCACAAAGGGGTGTGATTCTGACAGCTGACACCTGGCACTAGGTGCCAGGAGTGGTCACAGACCGCTCCTGGCACTTTAACCCCTGAAATACTGCGATCAAACAAGATCGCAGCATTCCGGGAGCCGGCACAGGGCTGACAACCCCTCTGCCTTTGGATTGGAGACCCCATGGTGACCTAATGTCATGATGACGACATCCGGGTTACCAGACCTAGAAAACTTGCTGATCATGGTCAGCACATGATGAGCAAGTTTGTCAGTGCAGAGTTGACGGTTTCTACCGCATGGGGATGCTGCTGATTTTTTCATTCTGCCTCCTAAAGTTGCAGTAAGGCTCGGCCCACATTTATCCTGCGCCTATGCTGAGCGTTTACACCAGGATTTCCATATAAATCTCTGAAATGCATGAATCAGACAGAACCCCTGCAGAAAATTCCCTATAATGAGGTAGATGGAGGCACTATGGATGCTGTCTGACCTGTGATCCAGTGATGTCCATCTTTTTAGGATCGTATAAAAGTGCGGTCAGCCATAGTTTTGTGCACTTCTGAAAAGAAATACACTGCTGAACAGAGGCCAGACGGAGTACAGAGTAACTCTGCTGCCTCATTATAGAAAATGGATTCCTTCGGGATTTCATCTGAATCACGTCACTCAAGAGATTTAGATGGAAGCCACAAATAAGTGCTCAGCGTAGAGCGCCGGATAATTGTGATCCCAAACCTTATGTAGAATGTTCCTAATAAAAGCTTCAACTCAATCCACAAAAAAAGCAAGTTCCCACTCAGTTCTGTCATATGTTAATGGAAATATAGGGGGCTTCCACACCTCTTACAACACAAAGGTTCTGGAAAAGAGAAATGGCTCCTCATCCGCCAAAAGAAATTCAACATTTTTTGCGCTCCCAAATCCAAATGCCCCCCTCCCTTTTGAGCCCCACAGTGTACCTAAACCACATATTGCATCCACTTTTGGCATTTCTGAAGCCATGAGAGCTCACCTAACTTACATGTGCATGCCTCCAGTTCATGGGTTGAGCATAACGTACTGGTGACTGCAACGTACTGGTGACTGCAACGTACTGGTCACTACAGCTTACTGGTCATTAGCGTACTGGTCTCTACAACTGTGATTTTCACTCGGCAACATTCATTTCTGCTTGTTTCTGGAAAACACCCATGGAGTCAAAATCATCACTATACCTGTAGATAAATTCCCCAAGGGGTATAGTTTCCAAAATAGGGGAATTTGAATGGGGATTCTGCTCTTCTAGCAATTAGGGTCTCTATATAGGGAGTCCACAAACTGTCCTAGGAAAATCTGAGGTCCAGGAGGTAAATAGCGCTATGTTCCTCCTGAGTCTCTCCGTATGGCTAAGTAGTATTGTACAGTCACATATGGGGTATTGCCACGTTCAGTAGAAATTGTGAGACAAACTTTTGTGCCATTTTACCCACTTCTTCTGTGAAAATGTAAAATCTGGGGCTAAAGGTAAATTTTGGTGGTAAAAATGTAGTTATTTTGTCTCCACTGCCCTATGGTATAAAATTCTGTGACACACCTGTGGTGTCCATATGATCACTGCACCCCTACATAAATTCATTGAGAGGTGTAGTTTGTAAAATGGGGTTACTTATGGGGGTTCTGCTGTTGTGGCACCTCATGAGCTCTTACAGTGGGTCACCAGCAAAACTTAACAGTAAAATCTGGCACTCCTTTCCTTCTGAGCTTTGCACCGTGCCTGAAAAATATTCCACGATTACATGTAGGGTATTGTGTTGTGAATTCTGTTGTCAAGCTCCCTCCTGTGGTCATGAATGGTACTTCGGCTGGTTCTGTCCATGGGCTTCCTCTGGTGGTTGTGAGTGGGGTTGCGGCTTCTGAGTTTCCTTCCACAGGTGACGAGGTTAATTCGTTAGCTGGCTGCTCTTTTTAACTCCACTTAGATTATTGCTCCATGCCACCTGTCAATGTTCCAGTATTGGTCTAGTTCGCTCCTGGATCGTTCTTGTGACCTGTCTTCCCAGCAGAAGCTAAGTTCCTGCTTGTTTTTCTCTGGTTTGCTATTTTTCAGTCCAGCTTGCTATTTTGATTTTTGTCTTGCTTGCTGGAAGCTCTGGGACGCAGAGGGAGCGCCTCCGCACCGTGAGTCGGTGCGGAGGGTCTTTTTGCGCCCTCTGCGTGGTCTTTTTGTAGTTTTTGTGCTGACCGCAAAGTTACCTTTCCTATCCTCTGTCTGTTCAGTAAGTCGGGCCTCACTTTGCTAAATCTATTTAATCTCTGTGTTTGTATTTTTCATCTAACTCACAGTCATTATATGTGGGGGGCTGCCTTTTCCTTTGGGGAATTTCTCTGAGGCAAGGTAGGCTTTATTTTTCTATCTTTAGGGCTAGCTAGTTCCTTAGGCTGTGACGAGTTGCATAGGGAGCGTTAGGAGCAATCCACAGCTATTTCTAGTGTGTGTGATAGGATTAGGGATTGCGGTCAGCAGAGTTCCCACGTCTCAGAGCTTGTTCTGTATTATTAGTAACTATCAGGTCATTCCGTATGCTCTTAACCACCAGGTCCATTATTGTCCTAACCACCAGGTCATAACAGTACAGGTGGCCCAAAGTATTAATGCATCTCAATAGAGGGATAAGAGAAGTTCTGAGACCATTTTTTTTTCTGTGCAGTGTGTTTTGTCTCTCTTTTCCCCTTTACCTCTGGGTGGTTCAGGATACAGGTGTAGATATGGACATTCAAGGTCTGTCCTCTTGTATGGATAATCTCACTGCAAGGGTACAAAACATTCAAGATTTTGTGGTTCAGAATCCGATGTTAGAGCCTAGGATTCCAATTCCTGATTTGTTTTTTGGGGATAGATCTAAGTTTCTGAATTTCAAAAATAATTGTAAATTGTTTCTTGCTTTGAAACCTCGCTCCTCAGGTGACCCTGTTCAACAAGTGAAAATCATTATTTCTTTGTTACGTGGCGACCCTCAAGACTGGGCATTTTCCCTTGCACCAGGAGATCCGGCATTGCGTGATGTTGATGCGTTTTTTCTGGCGCTTGGATTGCTTTATGATGAACCAAATTCAGTGGATCAGGCAGAGAAAATCTTGCTGGCTCTGTGTCAGGGTCAGGATGAGGTAGAGATATATTGTCAGAAGTTTAGGAAGTGGTCTGTACTCACTCAGTGGAATGAATGTGCCCTGGCAGCAATTTTCAGAAAGGGTCTCTCTGAAGCCCTTAAGGATGTCATGGTGGGATTTCCCATGCCTGCTGGTCTGAATGAGTCTATGTCTTTGGCCATTCAGATCGATCGACGCTTGCGTGAGCGTAAAGCTGTGCACCATTTGGCGGTATTATCTGAGCATAGACCTGAGCCTATGCAATGTGATAGGACTTTGACCAGAGCTGAACGGCAAGAACACAGACGTCGGAATGGGCTGTGTTTTTACTGTGGTGATTCCACTCATGCTATCTCATAGTAACATAGTAACATAGTAACATAGTTAGTAAGGCCGAAAAAAGACATTTGTCCATCCAGTTCAGCCTATATTCCATCATAATAAATACCCAGATCTACGTCCTTCTACAGAACCTAATAATTGTATGATACAATATTGTTCTGCTCCAGGAAGACATCCAGGCCTCTCTTGAACCCCTCGACTGAGTTCGACATCACCACCTCCTCAGGCAAGCAATTCCAGATTCTCACTGCCCTAACAGTAAAGAATCCTCTTCTATGTTGGTGGAAAAACCTTCTCTCCTCCAGACGCAAAGAATGCCCCCTTGTGCCCGTCACCTTCCTTGGTATAAACAGATCCTCAGCGAGATATTTGTATTGTCCCCTTATATACTTATACATGGTTATTAGATCGCCCCTCAGTCGTCTTTTTTCTAGACTAAATAATCCTAATTTCGCTAATCTATCTGGGTATTGTAGTTCTCCCATCCCCTTTATTAATTTTGTTGCCCTCCTTTGTACTCTCTCTAGTTCCATTATATCCTTCCTGAGCACCGGTGCCCAAAACTGGACACAGTACTCCATGTGCGGTCTAACTAGGGATTTGTACAGAGGCAGTATAATGCTCTCATCATGTGTATCCAGACCTCTTTTAATGCACCCCATGATCCTGTTTGCCTTGGCAGCTGCTGCCTGGCACTGGCTGCTCCAGGTAAGTTTATCATTAACTAGGATCCCCAAGTCCTTCTCCCTGTCAGATTTACCCAGTGGTTTCCCGTTCAGTGTGTAATGGTGATATTGATTCCCTCTTCCCATGTGTATAACCTTACATTTATCATTGTTAAACCTCATCTGCCACCTTTCAGCCCAAGTTTCCAACTTATCCAGATCCATCTGTAGCAGAATACTATCTTCTCTTGTATTAACTGCTTTACATAGTTTTGTATCATCTGCAAATATCGATATTTTACTGTGTAAACCTTCTAAGCGCTCTAAGCGTTTCGCTAGGTCTGCCACCATTGGTACGGTACAGTTGAAATTTCTTTTGTCCGTTACTCTGATTTGCTCTTTGTCATCCTATTCTGTTATGGCATTTGTGGATTCAGGCGCTGCCCTGAATTTGATGGACTTGGAGTTTGCTAGGTGCTGTGTTTTTTTCTTGGAGCCCTTGCAGTATCCTATTCCATTGAGAGGAATCGATGCTACGCCTTTGGCCAAGAATAAGCCTCAGTACTGGACCCAATTGACCATGTGCATGGCTCCTGCACATCAGTAGGATATTCGCTTTTTGGTGTTGCATAATCTGCATGATGTGGTCGTTTTGGGGTTGCCATGGCTACAGGTCCATAATCCAGTATTGGATTGGAAATCTATGTCTGTGTCCAGCTGGGGTTGTCAGGGGGTACATGGTGATGTTCCATTTTTGTCTATTTCGTCATCCACCCCTTCTGAAGTCCCGGAGTTTTTGTCGGATTACCAGGATGTATTTGATGAGCCCAAATCCAGTGCCCTACCTCCTCATAGGGATTGCGATTGTGCTATCAATTTGATTCCTGGTAGTAAGTTTCCTAAGGGCCGAATGTTCAATTTATCTGTGCCAGAACATGCCGCTATGCGGAGTTATATAAAGAAATCCTTGGAGAAGGGTCATATTCGCTCGTCGTCGTCACCATTGGGAGCAGGGTTCTTTTTTGTGGCCAAGAAGGATGGTTCTTTGAGACCTTGTATTGATTACCGCCTTCTTAATAAGATCACAGTCAAATTTCAGTACCCTTTGCCGCTGCTGTCTGATTTATTTGCTCGGATTAAGGGGGCTAGTTGGTTCACCAAGATAGATCTTCGTCGTGCGTATAATCTTGTGCGTATTAAACAGGGCGATGAATGGAAAACAGCATTTAATACGCCCGAGGGCCATTTCAAAGTGTCTCTTTGGAGTTCAGAAGGTTTCATTTTTGGGTTTCATTTTTTCCCCTTCTACTATCGAGATGGACCCTGTTAAAGTCCAGGCCATTTATGATTGGACTCAGCCGACATCTGTGAAGAGTCTGCAAAAGTTCCTGGGCTTTGCTAATTTTTATCGTCGCTTCATCAGTAATTTTTCTAGTGTTGCTAAACCGTTGACTGATTTGACCAAGAAGGGTGCTGATGTGGTCAATTGGTCTTCTGTGGCTGTGGAAGCTTTTCAGGAGTTGAAGCATCGTTTTTCTTCTGCCCCTGTGTTGTGCCAGCCAGATGTTTCGCTCCCGTTTCAGGTCGAGGTTGATGCTTCTGAGATTGGAGCAGGGGCTGTTTTGTCGCAAAGAAGTTCTGATGGCTCGGTGATGAAACCATGTGCCTTCTTTTCTAGAAAGTTTTCGCCTGATGAGCGCAATTATGATGTTGGCAATCGAGAGTTGTTGGTCATGAAGTGGGCATTCGAGGAGTGGCGTCATTGGCTTGAAGGAGCCAAGCATCGCGTGGTGGTCTTGACGGATCACAAGAATTTGACTTATCTCGAGTCTGCCAAACGGTTGAATCCTAGACAGGCTCGTTGGTCGCTATTTTTCTCCCGTTTTGATTTTGTGGTTTCGTACCTTCCGGGCTCTAAGAATGTGAAGGCTGATGCCCTGTCAAGGAGTTTTGTGCCCGACTCTCCGGGTGTTCCTGAGCCGGCGGGAATTCTCAAAGAGGGGGTAATTTTGTCTGCCATCTCCCCTGATTTGCGGCGGGTGCTGCAAAAATTTCAGGCTGATAGACCTGACCGTTGCCCAGCGGAGAAACTGTTTGTCCCTGATAAATGGACTAGTAGAGTTATCTCTGAGGTTCATTGTTCGGTGTTGGCTGGTCATCCTGGAAACTTTGGTACCAGAGATTTGGTGGCTAGACCCTTTTGGTGGCCATCTTTGTCGCGGGATGTGCATTCTTTTGTGCAGTCCTGTGGGACTTGTGCTCGGGCTAAGCCCTGCTGTTCTCATGCCAGTGGGTTGCTTTTGCCCTTGCCGGTCCCGAAGAGGCCCTGGACGCATATTTCTATGGATTTTATTTCGGATCTCCCTGTCTCTCAAAAGATGTCGGTCATTTGGGTGGTTTGTGATCGCTTCTCTAAGATGGTCCATTTGGTACCCTTGTCTAAATTGCCTTCCTCCTCTGATTTGGTGCCATTGTTTTTTCAGCATGTGGTTCGTTTACATGGCATTCCGGAGAACATCGTTTCGGACAGAGGTTCCCAGTTTGTTTCGAGGTTTTGGCGATCCTTTTGTGCTAGGATGGGCATTGATTTGTCTTTTTCCTCGGCTTTCCATCCTCAGACAAATGGCCAAACCAAACGAACTAATCAGACTTTGGAAACATATCTGAGATGCTTTGTTTCTGCTGATCAGGATGATTGGGTGTCCTTTTTGCCTTTGGCTGAGTTCGCCCTTAATAATCGGGCCAGCTCGGCTAGCTAGTTCCTTAGGCTGTGACGAGTTGCATAGGGAGCGTTAGGAGCAATCCACGGCTATTTCTAGTGTGTGTGATAGGATTAGGGATTGCGGTCAGCAGAGTTCCCACGTCTCAGAGCTTTTTCTGTATTATTAGTAATTATCAGGTCATTTCATGTGCTATTAACTCCCAGGTCCATTATTGTCCTAACCACCAGGTCATAACAGTATTGATGCAGGAAAAAAATGGGCCTCAGTTTGTTGTAAAAAAAAATCCTATTAGCCCTTATAAAAATTTAAAATTCGTGGCTAAAACAACATTCTAGTGGTAAAAATGTACCTTATATACTCGAGTATAAGCCGACCCGAGTATAAGCCGACCCCCCTAATTTTGACACAAAAAACTGGGAAAACTTATTGACTCGAGTATAAGCCTAGGGTGGAAATGCAGCATTTTCCAGTGAATTTCAAAAATAAAAATAGATCATTATTTCCCCATAGCTGTGCCATATAGTGCTCTGCACCTTTCATATTTCCCCATAGCTGTGCCCCATATAGTGCTCTGCACCGTTCATTTTGACCCATAGCTGTGCCCCATACAGTGTTCTGCACCGTTCATTTTGTCCCATAGCTGTGCCCCATATAGTGCTCTGCACCGTTCATTTTGTCCCATAGCTGTGCCACATACTGTGCTCTGCACCGTTCATTTTGTCCCATAGCTGTGCCCCATACTGTGCTCTGCACCGTTCATTTTGTCCCATAGCTGTGCCCCATACTGTGCTCGGCACTAGTGTTGAGCGATACCGTCCGATACTTGAAAGTATTGGTATCGGATAGTATCGGCCGATACCCGAAAAATATCGGATATCGCCGATACCGATATCCGATACCAATACAAGTCAATGGGACACCAAGTATCGGAAGGTATGCTGATGGTTCCCAGGGTCTGAATGAGAGGAAACCCTCCTTCAGGCCCTGGGATCCATATTAATGTGTAAAATAAAGAATTAAAATAAAAAATATTGATATATTCACCTGTCCGGCGGCCCCTGGACATCACGCTGCTAACCGGCAGGCTTCTTTGTTTAAAATGCGCGCGTTTAGGACCTGCGAATGACGTCCCGGCTTCTGATTTGTCGCGTGCCGCCCATGTGACCGCCACGCGACCAATCAGAAGCCGTGACGTCATTCACAGGTCCTCAATTCCTAGAATTAGGAGTTTAGTGAATGAGAATGACGTTGCGGCTTCTGATTGGTCGCGTGGTGGTCACATGAGCGGCACGCGACCAATCAGAAGCCGCGACGTCATTCTCATTCACTAAACTCCTAATTCTAGGAATTGAGGACCTGCGAATGACGTCACGGCTTCTGATTGGTCGCGTGGCGGTCACATGGGCGGCACGCGACCAATCAGAAGCCAGGACGTCATTCGCAGGTCCTAAACGCGCGCATTTTAAACAAAGAAGCCTGCCGGTTAGCAGCGTGATGTCCAGGGGCCACCGGACAGGTGAATATATCAATATTTTTTATTTTAATTCTTTATTTTACACATCCCTATGGATTCGATACCGATACCCGATACCACAAAAGTATCGGATCTCGGTATCGGAATTCCGATACCGCAAGTATCGGCCGATACCCGATACTTGCGGTATCGGAATGCTCAACACTACTCGGCACCGTTCATTATTGCCCCATATCTGTGCCCCATATACAATGCTCTGCACCGTTCATTTTATCCCATAGCTGTGCCCCATACTGTGCTCGGCACCGTTCATTATTGCGCCATATCTGTGCCCCATATACAATGCTCTGCACCGTTCATTTTGTCCCATAGCTGTGCCCCATACTGTGCTCTGCACCGTTCATTTTGTCCCATAGCTGTGCCCCATATACAATGCTCTGCACCGTTCATTTTGTCCCATAGCTGTGCCCCATACTGTGCTCTGCACCGTTCATTTTGTCCCATAGCTGTGCCCCATACTGTGCTCTGCACCGTTCATTTTGTCCCATAGCTGTGCCCCATACTGTGCTCTGCACCATTCATTTTGTCCCATAGCTGTGCCCCATACTGTGCTCGGCATCGTTCATTATTGCCCCATATCTGTGCCCCATATACAATGCTCTGCACCGTTCATTTTGTCCCATAGATGCTCCACATAAATCTGTGTCGCCGCTGCTGCTGCAATAAAAAAAAAAAAACACATACTCACCTCTCTTGCTTGCAGCTCCCAGCGTCCGGTCCGGCGCCTCCATCTTCCCGGCGTCTCTGCACTGACTGATCAGGCAGAGGGCGCCGCGCACACTATATGCGTCATCGCGCCCTCTGATCTGCACAGTCAGAGTGCAGAGACGCTGGGAAGATGGAGACGCCGGGAAGATGGAGCGGCGCCCGGCGGCTGGAACGCGGACAGGTGAATATTACATACTTACCTAGTCCCAGCGATCCTGACGCTCCCTCTGCCTGTCACAGCTGGTCTTCGGTGCCGCAGCCTCTTCCTCTATCAGCGGTCACCGGCACCGCTGATTAGAGAAATGAATACGCGGCTCCACCCCTATGGGAGGTGGAGCCGCCTATTCATTTCTCTAATGAGCGGTCCCACGTGACCTCTGAAGAGGGGAAGAACTGCAGCACTGAAGACCGTGGGACGGCAGGGACAGCGCCAGGATCGCTGGGACTAGGTGAGTATGCCTCAGCGCCCTCACCCCCTCACCCGCCGACCCTGCCACCCGCCTTGACTCGAGTATAAGCCGAGAGGGGCACTTTCAGCCCAAAAATTTGGGCTGAAAATCTTGGCTTATACTCGAGTATATACGGTAATTTATTCTTTCTTCACTGCTTAGTGGTATAAAACTCTGTGAGGCACATGTGGTGTCAATATGATCACTGCACCCCTAGATGAATTCAATGGGGAGTGTAGTTTGTAAAATGAGTTCACATATAGGGGATTGCTGTTCTGGCACCTCAGGGGCTCTGCCAATGTGACATGACACCTTCAAACCATTCCAGCAAAAACTGAACTATAATGTGGCGCCAAATCCCTTCTGAGCTTTGCAATGTGCCTCAAAAGTAGTATTCCCCCACATATGGGGTATCGGCATAATCAGGAGAAATTGCACAACAAATTGTATGGTGCAATTTCTCCTGTTACCCTTATGAAAATGCAAACTTTGTGGAGAAATAACATTTTTGTGAGGAAAATGTGATTTTATTATTTTCACGGCTCAACGTTATAAACTTCTGTGAAGCACCTGGGGGTTTGAGGTGCTCATCATGCATCTAAATACATTCCATGAGAGGTTTAGTTTCCAAAATGGGGTCACTTGTGGGGGGTTTTCACTGTTTAGGCACATCAGGGGCTCTCCAAACAGGACATGTCGTCTGCTAATGATTCCAGGAAATGTTACATTCAAAAAGTCAAATGTCGCTCCTTCCCTTCCGAGCCATGATATGCTCCCAAACAGTAGTTTTCTCCCTCATATTGGGTTTCATCATACTCAGGAGAAATTGTCCAACAAATTGTATGGTGCAATTTTTCCTGTTACCCTTATGAAAATGCAATATTTTGTGCTAAAAACATATTTGTGGGGAAATTGGTATTTTTTGTATTTTTACGGCTCAACGTTATAAACTTTTGTGAAGCACCTGAGGGTTCAATGTGTTCACCACACATCTAGATCAGTTCCCTTAGGGGTCTATTTTCCAAAATGGCACCACTTCTGAGGGATTTTCACTGTCTAAGCACATCAGATGCTCTTGAAACGTGACATGTAGAGTTGAGCGACCTTGACCTTTTTAGAGTCGAGCCGGGTTTTGCGAAACCCGACTATGTCCAAAGTCGGGTCGAGTGAAATCGGCCGATTATGACGTAAAGTCGGGATCGACCGAAACACGAAACCCAATGCAAGTCAATGGGGCAGCATAGTCGGCAGTGAGTGGGGGCCAGGAAAACACCTAGAGTGCCCATTTTAATGTCAAAACCATCCATTCTTCTTAATGAAGCTTGTCAAGCGTAATTTACCTTATAATAATTGGAAGGCATTTGAAATTGGGGGTCATTTGGCTAAAGTTGTGGGGGGTAGGGCTGGTTCAAGTAATTAGTGGGCCCAGGAAATCTGGACCACGTCACGGCAGTGGAGCAGGGAGAGGTAAGTATTTCAACTTTGCAAGTGCTGTGAACCTGAGCAAGCAGGGGGGGGCCCACTCGTTGGCATTGGCACTGGCACAGGGCCCCTCAAAGTACAGCGGTGTGTTTGCACGGCGGGGGCGCCTCCCACCGGCAGCAACACTTTTGCGTACTATGAGAGGCCCTGTGCCAGTGACGTCGCCAACTAGTATTCCTCCCCCCACCTGATGAAGGAACCTGCACTTTCGTCTGCACCTTCCTCTTTGTCCCCGTGTAAGGTGGTATGGTATGCGGGAAGAGCAACCTGACTTTCAGCAGGGTCACAATGTTGTTGTGTAGCGTGCACGGGGAATGTTGCGTTATGGGTCAATGTACCAGCAGACTCATCTATCACTGGCTGGGCAATGGGCACGATGAAGTGGAAACACAGATATAGGCCCAAAGAAGAAAGTGGGCTAAATGCAGTTCAAAATTGGTAACACAGGAATAACCAGGGGGCATTGCAGTGGAGGACAACTGGAATGAGAGGCTGACACAGAGAGTAGGGCCAAATCAGTAAGTAGTCGAAATGCAGTTCAAAATTGGCAACCGTAGTAAACAGGCGGCACAGCTTTGTTCAGTGGAGGAGAACAGCAAGGAGTGGCAGACACCGATAGTAGGCCCCAAACCAACTAGTACGCCAAATGCAGTTGTTCCATTTAACCACAATTTAATGAGAGCCTGAAGATAGAAGCTCAGGAAAGGCAACCTGGGGAACACCTTGGAGTGTAACACACCATCTCTCTCCACCCCATACCCATTTTGTAGGCCTAATGCTGTGTACTTTTCTACAACTACTAAACGAGAGTCGGAAGACCGAAGCAATGGCAAGGAAACCTGGGGAACACCTTGGAGTGTAACACACCATCTCTCTCCACCCCATACCCAATTTGTAGGCCTAATGCAGCCTACTTTCCGACACCTACTAAACGAGAGCATGAAGATCGAAGCTCAGGAAAGGCAACCTGGGGAACACCTTGGAGTGTAACACACCATCTCTCTCCAACCCATACCCATTTTTTAGGCCTAATGCAGTGTACTTTTCTACAACTACTAAACGAGAGTCGGAAGACCGAAGCAATGGCAAGGAAACCTGGGGAACACCTTAGAGTGTAACACACCCTCTCTCTACACCCCATACCCAATTTGAAGGTCTAATGCAGTGTAGTTTCCAAGAACTACTAAACGAGAGCCGGAAGATCGAAGCTCAGGAAAGGCAACCTGGGGAACACCTTGGAGTGTAACACACCCTCTCGCTACACCCCATACCCAATTTGAAGGCCTAATGCAGCGTAGTTTCCAACAACTACTAAACGAGAGCCGGAAGATCGAAGCTCAGGAAAGGCAACCTGGGGAACACCTTGGAGTGTAACACACCCTCTCTCTACACCCCATACCCAATTTGAAGGCCTAATGCAGTGTAGTTTCCAAGAACTACTAAACGAGAGCCGGAAGATCGAAGCTCAGGAAAGGCAACCTGGGGAACACCTTGGAGTGGAACACACCATCTCTCTACACCCCATACCCAATTTGAAGGCCTAATGCAGCGTAGTTTCCAACAACTACTAAACGAGAGCCGGTAGATCGAAGCTCAGGAAAGGCAACCTGGGGAACACCTTGGAGTGTAACACAACGTCTCTCTACACCACGGAAGGGATGATTCTTAGGAAGGAAGGCTGTTGGAAATAAGCATTGCGCGTCCGAGGGTGATTA
Source organism: Ranitomeya imitator (assembly GCF_032444005.1). NCBI lineage: Eukaryota > Metazoa > Chordata > Amphibia > Anura > Dendrobatidae > Ranitomeya > Ranitomeya imitator. The sequence goes on along the minus strand of NC_091285.1, from coordinate 171,612,990 downwards.
GATTCTTATTAGGTATATACTCACCCTCGGACGCGCCCTGCTTCTTTATTTGGAATGAATGTTTATTTGCAATGTGGTGTTGACTTTCTCTATTATTTTGGTAATTAATGATTTTATTATTTTCATTATTTTGCATCTTCTCGGCAATAATATAAAGAAGACGCGACAGGACAACACTCGGTGGATGCCATATGTGTGTTTTCAATTTAAAAAAACTTTCAGTTAACTACTTGCAGGAGAAAGTAATTGTAGCTGGTGGCCATTTTTAGTACTGTACCAGATTTTAGTTGTGTGTTTGTTTTTAATGTTAAAATGTCTGCATTTGATATCTCACCAGTATTTTCTTTTTTATAAGCAAAATACTTATTTTTATATTTTCTGATGTTGGTTCCAGGGGTACACGGCCAGCAGTGCCCTGGTCAGTGTAGTAGTAGTTGAAAGAATGGACCGCAGACAGGCATCGAAGGCCTAAAATAAAAACACATGGCTGTAGGCAATTTTAAATTGGTTCCAGGGGTACACGGACAGCAGTGGTGTGGTCAGTGGAGGCCTAGTGGAAGGAGTGACCGCAGACAGGCATCGAAGGCCTAAAATAATAACACATGGCTGTAGGCAATTTTAAATTGGTTCCAGGGGTACACGGGCAGCAGTGACCTGGTCAGTGTAGTAGTAGTTGAAAGAATGGACCGCAGACAGGCATCGAAGGCCTAAAATAAAAAAATTGGGCTGGCTGTAGGCAATTTTAAATTGGTTCCAGGGGTACACGGACAGCAGTGGTGTGGTCAGTGGAGGCCTAGTGGAAGGAGTGACCGCAGACAGGCATCGAAGGCCTAAAATAATAACACATGGCTGTAGGCAATTTTAAATTGGTTCCAGGGGTACACGGACAGCAGTGGTGTGGTCAGTGGAGGCCTAGTGGAAGGAGTGACCGCAGACAGGCATCGAAGGCCTAAAATAATAACACATGGCTGTAGGCAATTTTAAATTGGTTCCAGGGGTAGACGGGCAGCAGTGACCTGGTCAGTGTAGTAGTAGTTGAAAGAATGGACCGCAGACAGGCATCGAAGGCCTAAAATAAAAAAATTGGGCTGGCTGTAGGCAATTTTAAATTGGTTCCAGGGGTACACGGGCAGCAGTGACCTGGTCAGTGTAGTAGTAGTTGAAAGAATGGACCGCAGACAGGCATCGAAGGCCTAAAATAAAAAAATTGGGCTGGCTGTAGGCAATTTTAAATTGGTTCCAGGGGTACACGGGCAGCAGTGGTCTGGTCAGTGGAAGTCTAGTGGAAGGAGTGACCGCAGACAGGCTTCCAAGGCCTAACATAACAAACTTGGGCTGGCTGTAGGCACTTTTAAATTGGTTCCAGGGGTACACGGGCAGCAGTGACCTGGTCAGTGTAGTTGTAGTTGAAAGAATGGACCGCAGACAGGCATCGAAGGCCTAAAATAAAAAAATTGGGCTGGCTGTAGGCAATTTTAAATTGGTTCCAGGGGTACACGGGCAGCAGTGGTGTGGTCAGTGGAGGCCTAGTGGAAGGAGTGACCGCAGACAGGCATCGAAGGCCTAAAATAATAACACATGGCTGTAGGCAATTTTAAATTGGTTCCAGGGGTACACGGGCAGCAGTGACCTGGTCAGTGTAGTAGTAGTTGAAAGAATGGACCGCAGACAGGCATCGAAGGCCTAAAATAAAAAAATTGGGCTGGCTGTAGGCAATTTTAAATTGGTTCCAGGGGTACACGGGCAGCAGTGACCTGGTCAGTGTAGTAGTAGTTGAAAGAATGGACCGCAGACAGGCATCGAAGGCCTAAAATAAAAAAATTGGGCTGGCTGTAGGCAATTTTAAATTGGTTCCAGGGGTACACGGGCAGCAGTGACCTGGTCAGTGTAGTAGTAGTTGAAAGAATGGACCGCAGACAGGCATCGAAGGCCTAAAATAAAAAAATTGGGCTGGCTGTAGGCAATTTTAAATTGGTTCCAGGGGTACACGGGCAGCAGTGACCTGGTCAGTGTAGTAGTAGTTGAAAGAATGGACCGCAGACAGGCATCGAAGGCCTAAAATAAAAAAATTGGGCTGGCTGTAGGCAATTTTAAATTGGTTCCAGGGGTACACGGGCAGCAGTGGTGTGGTCAGTGGAGGCCTAGTGGAAGGAGTGACCGCAGACAGGCATCGAAGGCCTAAAATAATAACACATGGCTGTAGGCAATTTTAAATTGGTTCCAGGGGTACACGGGCAGCAGTGACCTGGTCAGTGTAGTAGTAGTTGAAAGAATGGACCGCAGACAGGCATCGAAGGCCTAAAATAAAAAAATTGGGCTGGCTGTAGGCAATTTTAAATTGGTTCCAGGGGTACACGGACAGCAGTGGTGTGGTCAGTGGAGGCCTAGTGGAAGGAGTGACCGCAGACAGGCATCGAAGGCCTAAAATAATAACACATGGCTGTAGGCAATTTTAAATTGGTTCCAGGGGTACACGGACAGCAGTGGTGTGGTCAGTGGAGGCCTAGTGGAAGGAGTGACCGCAGACAGGCATCGAAGGCCTAAAATAATAACACATGGCTGTAGGCAATTTTAAATTGGTTCCAGGGGTAGACGGGCAGCAGTGACCTGGTCAGTGTAGTAGCAGTTGAAAGAATGGACCGCAGACAGGCATCGAAGGCCTAAAATAAAAAAATTGGGCTGGCTGTAGGCAATTTTAAATTGGTTCCAGGGGTACACGGGCAGCAGTGACCTGGTCAGTGTAGTAGTAGTTGAAAGAATGGACCGCAGACAGGCATCGAAGGCCTAAAATAAAAAAATTGGGCTGGCTGTAGGCAATTTTAAATTGGTTCCAGGGGTACACGGGCAGCAGTGGTGTGGTCAGTGGAGGCCTAGTGGAAGGAGTGACCGCAGACAGGCATCGAAGGCCTAAAATAATAACACATGGCTGTAGGCAATTTTAAATTGGTTCCAGGGGTACACGGGCAGCAGTGACCTGGTCAGTGTAGTAGTAGTTGAAAGAATGGACCGCAGACAGGCATCGAAGGCCTAAAATAAAAAAATTGGGCTGGCTGTAGGCAATTTTAAATTGGTTCCAGGGGTACACGGACAGCAGTGGTGTGGTCAGTGGAGGCCTAGTGGAAGGAGTGACCGCAGACAGGCATCGAAGGCCTAAAATAATAACACATGGCTGTAGGCAATTTTAAATTGGTTCCAGGGGTACACGGACAGCAGTGGTGTGGTCAGTGGAGGCCTAGTGGAAGGAGTGACCGCAGACAGGCTTCCAAGGCCTAACATAACAAACTTGGGCTGGCTGTAGGCACTTTTAAATTGGTTCCAGGGGTACACGGGCAGCAGTGGTCTGGTCAGTGGAAGTCTAGTGGAAGGAGTGACCGCAGACAGGCTTCCAAGGCCTAACATAACAAACTTGGGCTGGCTGTAGGCACTTTTAAATTGGTTCCAGGGGTACACGGGCAGCAGTGACCTGGTCAGTGTAGTAGTAGTTGAAAGAATGGACCGCAGACAGGCTTCGAAGGCCTAACATAACAAACTTGGGCTGGCTGTAGGCACTTTTAAATTGGTTCCAGGGGTACACGGGCAGCAGTGGTCTGGTCAGTGGAAGTCTAGTGGAAGGAGTGACCGCAGACAGGCTTCCAAGGCCTAACATAACAAACTTGGGCTGGCTGTAGGCACTTTTAAATTGGTTCCAGGGGTACACGGGCAGCAGTGGTCTGGTCAGTGGAAGTCTAGTGGAAGGTGTGACCGCAGACAGGCTTCCAAGGCCTAACATAACAAACTTGGGCTGGCTGTAGGCACTTTTAAATTGGTTCCAGGGGTACACGGGCAGCAGTGGTCTGGTCAGTGGAAGTCTAGTGGAAGGAGTGACCGCAGACAGGCTTCGAAGGCCTAACATAACAAAATTGGGCTGGCTGTAGGCACTTTAAATTGGTTCCAGGGGTACATGGGCAGCAGTGTATGGTCAGTGGAAGTCTAGTGGAAGGAGTGACGGCAGACAGTCTTCGAAGGCCTAACATAACAAAATTGGGCTGACTGTAGGCACTTTTAAATTGGTTCCAGGGTAACACGGCCAGCAGTGGCCTGGTCAGTGTAGTAGTTGTAGAAAGAAGGGACCGCAGACAGGCTTCGAAGGCCTAACATAACAAAAATGTCAAAACAATGGTATTGTCAGTGCCAGGCATTGAATGATGTCAGCGCCTAGACTACACATTGGTGAAGCTGTGAGAGATAATTTTGCTAGTGGTAGAGCACTGTTTGAGCTGGGGGGGGGAACTGTCTTGTGGCCGGCGTTACAGGCACAGGGCCCCTCATATTACAACGGTGTGTCTGACGTTGGGTGCGCACCACCACCGCCAGAGACACTTTATTGTACTATGAGGGACCCAGTGGCAGTGCCGTCGACCAAAAGCGGCCACACCCACCTCTTCAGACAAACAGCACTCTCAAGGGTCCAAGCGCAAAGTGGCGATAGCACGGCCCCGTGTGGGGAGTTTGGCCATTTCGTGAGGTGGAAACATGTCGTATGCTGGACAATCAGGTGAAGAAAATTACGAGATTGGAAAAGTCATTCAGAATAGTCCACAGGCAAGACCTTTTCATAGGAAAGCTAGGTGTCAGCCGGGCAGGGTGGGGCAAAAGATTTTGAAATCCAGTTGTGGTTCATTTTAATGAAGGTTAGATCATCTACATTTTGGGTAGCCAGACGAGTCCTTTTTTCTGTTAGTATTGAACCTGCAGCACTGAATACTCTTTCTGATAGGACACTAGCTGCCGGGCAAGCAAGCTCCTGCAATGCATATTCTGCCAATTCTGGCCAGGTGTCTAATTTGGATGCCCAGTAATCAAATGGGAATGACGGTTGAGGGAGAACGTCGATAAGGGATGAAAAATAGTTTGTAACCATACTGGACAAATGTTGTCTCCTGTCACTTTGAATTGATGCTGCAGTACCTGTCCTGTCTGCGGTCATAGAAAAATCACTCCACAACCTGGTCAGAAAACCCCTCTGGCCAACGCCACTTCTGATTTCTGCCCCTCTAACACCTCTGGTCTGCTGGCCCCTGGAGCTCGTGTGAGAACGATCACGGGCGCTGTGTGCAGGGAATGCCAGAAGCAAACGGTCAACAAGAGTTGATTGTTTTGTTGCTAATATTAGTTCCAAGTTCTCATGTGGCATAATATTTTGCAATTTGCCTTTATAGCGAGGATCAAGGAGGCAGGCCAACCAGTAATCGTCATCGTTCATCATTTTTGTAATGCGTGTGTCCCTTTTGAGGATACGCAAGGCATAATCCGCCAAGTGGGCCAAAGTTCCCGTTGTCAAATCTGCGGTTGTGCTTGGTTGAGGGGCAGTTGCAGGCAAATCTACGTCACTTGTGTCCCTCAAAAAACCAGAACCCGGCCTTGCCACGCCACCAATTTCCCGTGCCCCCGGGAAAGCTTCCTCATTAAAAATATACTCATCCCCATCATCCTCCTCATCCTCCACCTCCTCTTCGCCCGGTACCTCGTCATGTACACTGCCCTGACCAGACAATCGCTGACTGTCATCAAGGCTTTCCTCTTCCTCTGGTGCAGACGCCTGATCCTTTATGTGCGTCAAACTTTGCATCAGCAGACGCATTAGGGGGATGCTCATGCTTATTATGGCGTTGTCTGCACTAACCAGCCGTGTGCATTCCTCAAAACACTGAAGGACTTGACACATGTCTTGAATCTTCGACCACTGCACACCTGACAACTCCATGTCTGCCATCCTACTGCCTGCCCGTGTATGTGTATCCTCCCACAAAAACATAACAGCCCGCCTCTGTTCGCACAGTCTCTGAAGCATGTGCAGTGTTGAGTTCCACCTTGTTGCAACGTCTATGATTAGGCGATGCTGGGGAAGGTTCAAAGAACGCTGATAGGTCTGCATACGGCTGGAGTGTACAGGCGAACGGCGGATATGTGCGCAAAGTCCACGCACTTTGAGGAGCAGGTCGGATAACCCCGGATAACTTTTCAGGAAGCACTGCACCACCAGGTTTAAGGTGTGAGCCAGGCAAGGAATGTGTTTCAGTTGGGAAAGGGAGATGGCAGCCATGAAATTCCTTCCGTTATCACTCACTACCTTGCCTGCCTCAAGATCTACAGTGCCCAGCCACGACTGCGTTTCTTGCTGCAAGAACTCGGACAGAACTTCCGCGGTGTGTCTATTGTCGCCCAAACACTTCATAGCCAATACAGCCTGCTGACGTATGCCAGTAGCTGCCCCATAATGGGAGACCTGGTGTGCAACAGTGGCAGGTGCGGATGGAGTGTTTGTGCGACTGCGGTCTGTGGACGAGCTCTTGCTTCTGCAGGAGGACGAGGAGGAGGAGGAGGAGGAGGAGGGGGTGCGAACGGCTACAGACAACTGTTTACTAGACCGTGGGCTAGGCAGAACTGTCCCAAACTTGCTGTCCCCTGTGGACCCTGAATCCACCACATTTACCCAGTGTGCCGTGATGGACACGTAACGTCCCTGGCCATGCCTACTGGTCCATGCATCTGTTGTCAGGTGCACCTTTGTGCTCACAGATTGCCTGAGTGCATGGACGATGCGCTCTTTAACATGCTGGTGGAGGGCTGGGATGGCTTTTCTGGAAAAAAAGTGTCGACTGGGTAGCTCGTAGCGTGGTACAGCGTAGTCCATCAGGTCTTTGAAAGCTTCGCTTTCAACTAACCGGTAGGGCATCATCTCTAACGAGATTAGTCTAGCTATGTGGGCGTTCAAACCCTGTGTACGCGGATGCGAGGCTAAGTATTTCCTTTTTCTAACCATAGTCTCATGTAGGGTGAGCTGGACTGGAGAGCTGGAGATCGTGGAACTAGCGGGGGTGCCGGTGGACATGGCAGACTGAGAGACGGTGGGAGATGGTATTGTTGCCGCCGGTGCCCTAGATGCAGTGTTTCCTACTACGAAACTGGTGATTCCCTGACCCTGACTGCTTTGGCCTGGCAAAGATACCTGCACAGATACAGCAGGTGGTGCGCTAAATGGTGGTCCTACACTGCCGGAAGGGATGTTGCGTTGATGACTAGCTTCATTGGCCGAGGGTGCAACAACCTTAAGGGACGTTTGGTAGTTAGTCCAAGCTTTCAAATGCATGGTGGTTAAATGTCTATGCATGCAACTAGTATTGAGACTTTTCAGATTCTGACCTCTGCTTAAGGAAGTAGAACATTTTTGACAGATGACTTTGCGCTGATCAATTGGATGTTGTTTAAAAAAATGCCAGACTGCACTCTTTCTAGCATCGGATACCTTTTCAGGCATTGCAGACTGAGCTTTAACCGGATGGCCACGCTGTCCTCCACCAGGTTTTGGCTTTGCCACGCGTTTTGGGCAAGATACGGGCCCGGCAGATGGAACCTGTGGCGATGTTGATGCCTGCTGCGGCCCCTCCTCCTCCTCTGCTTCAGAACTGCTGCCGCCTGCACCCTGTTCCCCCAATGGCTGCCAATCGGGGTCAAGAACTGGGTCATCTAATAACTCTTCTTGTACCTCCTGCGCAACTTCGTCTGTGTCACCGTGTCGTTCGGTGGTATAGCGTTCGTGATGGGGCAACATAGTCTCATCAGGGTCTGATTCTTGATCAGCACCCTGCGAGGGCAATGTTGTGGTCTGAGTCAAAGGACCAGCATAGTAGTCTGGCTGTGGCTGTGCGTCAGTGCACTCCATGTCAGATTCAATTTGTAATGGGCATGGACTGTTAACTGCTTCACTTTCTAAGCCAGGGACGGTATGTGTAAAGAGCTCCATGGAGTAACCCGTTGTGTCGCCTGCTGCATTCTTCTCTGTTGTTGTTTTTGCTGAAGAGGACAAGGAAGTGACTTGTCCCTGACCGTGAACATCCACTAACGACGCGCTGCTTTTACTTTTACCAGTTTCACGAGATGAGGCAAAAGAGCTAGAGGCTGAGTCAGCAAGATAAGCCAAAACTTGCTCTTGCTGCTCCGGCTTTAAAAGCGGTTTTCCTAATCCCAGAAAAGGGAGCGTTCGAGGCCTTGTGTAGCCGGACGACGAACCTGGCTCCACAGCTCCAGACTTAGGTGCAATATTTTTTCCCCCACGACCACCTGATGCTCCACCACTACCACTACCCTCATTACCAGCTGACAATGAACGCCCCCGGCCACGACCTCTTCCACTAGACTTCCTCATTGTTTTAAAAACGTAACCAAACTAACGTTATTTGTTGCAGTCACACAACTTACACGGTGAGCTATAACTTCAGTATGATTTAGCTACCCCTTTACAGGTTGGTGAGACCACAGCGAAAATCAGGCCCAATGTTACACACTCTTTTTTTGGTGGCTGCAAATTAGAGAGATGCCCCACACGCAGGACTGTCACTGAAGCACAAATGTTAATATTAATGTCACACTATTATTTTTTTTTTATTTTTATTTTTTTCAGGAACACTTTAGAAACCCCCCCAAAAAAAAAAAAAAGATTTTTGCAGGGAGAATTTAGAAAACAAATGTAACAAACTATATGCTTTCTATGGGCCACTGAGTGAGAGATGACGCACACAGGAATCAGGAGTGGCACACAAGCCCAGAGGCCAATATTTTTCTACCAATGATTGATGGAGTTATTTTCTCTGGTAGATTTTGGAACCCAAATCAAGGAAAAAAAATGTAGGCTTTCTATGGACCACAATTGGAGAGAGAGAGAGAGAGAGAGATGGCACACCCAGGAGTCAAGACTGGCACACAAGCAGAAAGGCCAATATTAATCTCCCACTGTTTTTTTTGGTTGTTTTTTTTTTTTTTTTTTCAGGGAGACTTTAGAAAAAAAAATAATAAAAAAAATATGATTTTATCAGGAAGAATTTAGAAACCAAATAAAATAAAATGATTTTTTCAGGGAGAATTTATAAAACAAATAAAACCAAAAATAGGCGTTCTATGGCCCACTGACTGAGAGATGACGCACCCAGGAGTCAAGACTGGCACACAAGCAGAAAGGCCAATATTAATCTCCCACTGTTTTTTTTTTTTTTTTTCAGGGAGACTTTAGAAAAAAAAATAATAAAAAAAATGTGATTTTATCAGGAAGAATTTAGAAACCAAATAAAATAAAATGATTTTTTCAGGGAGAATTTAGAAAACAAATAAAACCAAAAATAGGCGTTCTATGGCCCACTGACTGAGAGATGACGCACCCAGGAGTCAAGACTGGCACACAAGCAGAAAGGCCAATATTAATCTCCCACTGTTTTTTTTTTTTTTTTTCAGGGAGACTTTCGAAAAAAAAATAATAAAAAAAATGTGATTTTATCAGGAAGAATTTAGAAACCAAATAAAATAAAATGATTTTGTCAGGGAGAATTTAGAAAACAAATAAAACCAAAAATAGGCGTTCTATGGCCCACTGACTGAGAGATGACGCACCCAGGAGTCAAGACTGGCACACAAGCAGAAAGGCCAATATTAATCTCCCACTGTTTTTTTTTTTTTTTTTCAGGGAGACTTTAGAAAAAAAAATAATAAAAAAAATGTGATTTTATCAGGAAGAATTTAGAAACCAAATAAAATAAAATGATTTTTTCAGGGAGAATTTATAAAACAAATAAAACCAAAAATAGGCGTTCTATGGCCCACTGACTGAGAGATGACGCACCCAGGAGTCAAGACTGGCACACAAGCAGAAAGGCCAATATTAATCTCCCACTGTTTTTTTTTTTTTTTTTCAGGGAGACTTTAGAAAAAAAAATAATAAAAAAATGTGATTTTATCAGGAAGAATTTAGAAACCAAATAAAATAAAATGATTTTTTCAGGGAGAATTTAGAAAACAAATAAAACCAAAAATAGGCGTTCTATGGCCCACTGACTGAGAGATGACGCACCCAGGAGTCAAGACTGGCACACAAGCAGAAAGGCCAATATTAATCTCCCACTGTTTTTTTTTTTTTTTTTCAGGGAGACTTTAGAAAAAAAAATAATAAAAAAAATATGATTTTATCAGGAAGAATTTAGAAACCAAATAAAATAAAATGATTTTTTCAGGGAGAATTTATAAAACAAATAAAAACAAAAATAGGCGTTCTATGGCCCACTGACTGAGAGATGACGCACACAGGAGTCAGGAGTGGCACACAAACCCAGAGGCCAATATTTTTCTACCAATGATTGATGTAGTTATTTTCTCTGGTAGATTTTAGAACCCAAATCAAGGAAAAAAAATATAGGCTTTCTATGGACCACAATTGGAGAGAGAGAGAGAGAGAGAGAGAGAGAGAGAGAGAGATGGCACACCCAGGAGTCAAGACTGGCACACAAGCAGAAAGGCCAATATTAATCTCCCACTGTTTTTTTTTTTTTTTTTCAGGGAGACTTTAGAAAAAAAAATAATAAAAAAAAAAAGATTTTATCAGGAAGAATTTAGAAACCAAATAAAATAAAATGATTTTTTCAGGGAGAATTTATAAAACAAATAAAACCAAAAATAGGCGTTCTATGGCCCACTGACTGAGAGAGAGAGAGAGAGAGATGGAACGCTTAGTACTGGCACACAAGCCCAAAGGGCAATATTAATCTCCCTTTTTTTTTCCAGGGAGAATTTCTAAAACCCAAAAAAAAAATAAAATAGGCTTTCTATGGCCCACTATTTGTGAGAGAGATGGGACGCTCAGGACTGGCACAGATGGCACGCTCAGGACTGGCACAGAAGCCCAGAGGCCAATATTAATCTCCCTTTTTTTCTGGGAGAATTTATAAAACCAAAAAAATATTTAAATAGGCTTTCTATGGCCCACTATTTGTGAGAGAGATGGCACGCTCAGGACTGGCACAGATGGCACGCTCACAACTGGCACACAAGCCCAGAGGCCAATATTAATCTCCCTTTTTTCAGGGAAAATTTATAAAACAAAAAAAAAAAATAAATAGGCTTTCTATGGCCCACTATTTGTGAGAGAGATGGCACGCTCAGGGCTGGCACAGATGGCACGCTCAGGACTGGCACACAAGCCCAGAGGCCAATATTAATCTCCCTTTTTTTCAGGGAGAATTTATAAAACCCCCAAAAAAAATAAAATAGGCTTTCTATGGCCCACTATTTGTGAGAGAGATGGGACGCTCAGGACTGGCACAGATGGCACGCTCAGGACTGGCACAGAAGCCCAGAGGCCAATATTAATCTCCCTTTTTTTCTGGGAGAATTTATAAAACCAAAAAAAAATTTAAATAGGCTTTCTATGGCCCACTATTTGTGAGAGAGATGGCACGCTCAGGACTGGCACAGATGGCACGCTCACAACTGGCACACAAGCCCAGAGGCCAATATTAATCTCCCTTTTTTCAGGGAAAATTTATAAAACAAAAAAAAAAATTAAATAGGCTTTCTATGGCCCACTATTTGTGAGAGAGATGGCACGCTCAGGGCTGGCACAGATGGCACGCTCAGGACTGGCACACAAGCCCAGAGGCCAATATTAATCTCCCTTTTTTTCAGGGAGAATTTATAAAACCAAAAAAAAAAATAAATAGGCTTTCTATGGCCCACTATTTGTGAGAGAGATGGCACGCTCAGGGCTGGCACAGATGGCACGCTCAGGACTGGCACACAAGCCCAGAGGCCAATATTAATCTCCCTTTTTTTCAGGGAGAATTTATAAAACCCCAAAAAAAATAAAATAGGCTTTCTATGGCCCACTATTTGTGAGAGAGATGGCACACTCAGGACTGGCACACAAGCCCAAAGGCCAATATTAATCTCCCACTGTATTTTTATCAGGGAGAATTTATACACCCCACAAAAAAAAATACAGAAAAATGAAAAGGCTTTCTATGGCCCACTATGTGAGAGAGATGGCACACACAGGGATGGCACTCTAGCAGAAATGCCAAATTGCCAATCTTAATCTCCCACCAAAAAAAAAAAAAAAAAAAAAACAGGGAATGTCCTACAATTACTATCTCCCTGCCTGCAGTAATCTCAGCCAGGTATGGCAGGCAGCTACTATCTCCCTGCCTGCAGTAATCTCAGCCAGGTATGGCAGGCAGCAATAAGGAGTGGACTGATGCACAAATGAAATAAAAAGTGTGGACAAACAAAAAAGATAGCTGTGCAGAAAGGAAGGAACAAGAGGATTTGTGCTTTGAAAAAAGCAGTTGGTTTGCACAGCGGCGTACACACAGCAATGCAGCTATCAGGGAGCCTTCTAGGGCAGCCCAATGAGCTACAGCGCTGAGGGGAAAAAAAAAAAAAAAAAAACTTCCACTGTCCCTGCACACCGAGGGTGGTGTTGGACAGTGCAAATCGCTGCAGCACAAGCGGTTTTGTGGTTAATGGACCCTGCCTAACGCTATCCCTGCTTCTGACCAAGTGGCAGCAACCTCTCCCTAAGCTCAGATCAGCAGCAGTAAGATGGCGGTCGGCGGGAACGCCTCTTTATAGCCCCTGTGACGTCGCAGACAGCAAGCCAATCACTGCAATGCCCTTCTCTAAGATGGTGGGGACCAGGACCTATGTCATCACGCTGCCCACACTCTGCGTTTACCTTCATTGGCTGAGAAATGGCGCTTTTCGCGTCATTGAAACGCGACTTTGGCGCGAAAGTCGCGTACCGCATGGCCGACCCCGCACAGGGGTCGGATCGGGTTTCATGAAACCCCGACTTAGCCAAAAGTCGGCGACTTTTGAAAATGTTCGACCCGTTTCGCTCAACCCTAGTGACATGGCATTTGCCAATTGTTACAGCAAAGATTGCATTCAAAAAGTCAAATGGCGCTCCTTTCCTTCTGAGCTCTGCCATGCTCCCAAACAGTGGTTTTCTCCCTCATATGGGGTATCAGCATACTCAGGAGGAAATTGCACAACAAATTGTCTGGGGTAATTTCTCCTGTTACCCTTATGAAGATGCAATATTTTGTGCTAAAAACATATTTGTGGGAAAAATTTGATTTTTTTTTAATTTTTACAGCTCAACGTTATAAACTTCTGTGAAGCACCTGAGGGTTCAATGTGCTCGCTACACATCTAGATAAGTTCCCTTTGAGGTCTAGTTTCCAAAATTGTGTCAATTGTGGGGGATTTTTAGGTATTAGGCACATCAGAGGCTCTCCAAACACGACATGGCGAACGCCAATTGTTCCAGCAAATTTTGCATTCAAAACGTCAAATGGAGCTCCTTCTTTTCCGAGCTCTGCCGTGCGCCAAAACAGTGGTTTTCTCCCTCATATGTGGTATTGACATGCTGACGAGAAATTATACAACACATTGTGGGGTCCATTTTTTCCTGTTATCCTTGACAAAATAACAAAGTTTGGATCTGAAGTAAATATTTGGTGAAAAAAAAGTAAAATAATTTTTCCACATTCCAAAAATTCCTGTGAAGCACCTGAATGGTTAATAAACTTCTTGAATGAGGTTTTCACCATCGTGAGGGGTGGTGTTTTTAGAATAGTGTCACTTTTGGGTATCTTCTATCATATTGGCTCCTCAAAGTGACTTCAAATGTCAAGTGGTCCCTAAAAAAAATAGTGTTGTAAAAATGAGAAATTGTTGGTCAACTTTTAACCCTTATAACTACTTAACAAAAAAAAATTTTGGCTGCAAAATTGTGGTGATACAAACTATTCATATCAAAGAAATAATTTTACCTCTGTCTTGAAGTGCAATATGTCACGAAAAAATATTCTCAGAATCACCGGTATCCATTGAAGCTTTCCAGAGTTATTACTTCATAAATGGACAGGGGTTAGAATTGTAAAAATTGGCCTGTTCTTTAACATGCAAGAAAAAATAAGAAACGTTTTAAATATATCTTATCAGAGAAATCTTTTCTTTTCCAAGGGTGATCTTTTTTTATCAAAATTCTCAATATTGAGGTGCAAATTGTCTCTTCAGAGAGGAAGAGGACTAGAACTCTAGTGCCACCTATTGAAAGTAGCAATCATAACAGTCAATGTCGACCCTTTAACGAGCCTTGTCACATGACTTAGGATAATAGCCAAACCAGAATCTCAATTTGCAGACACTGTTTCGGGGTACTGCCCCTCGTCGTCCTCTCTGAAGAGACAATTTGCATATTTCCCAGAGGAGCATTGTAAATAAAATAATGGGATGCATTAAAAGAGGCATAGATGCTCATGAGGAGAACATAATTTTACCTCTATACAAGTCACTAGTTCGACCACACTTAGAATACTGTGCACAGTTCTGGTCTCCGGTGTATAAGAAAGACATAGCTGAACTAGAGCGGGTGCAGAGAAGAGCGACCAAGGTTATTAGAGGACTGGGAGGTCTGCAATACCAAGATAGGTTATTACACTTGGGGCTATTTAGTTTGGAAAAAAGAAGGCTAAGGGGTGAACTTATTTTAATGTATAAATATATGAGGGGACAGTACAAAGACCTTTCTGATGATCTTTTTAATCATAGACCTGAGACAGGGACAAGGGGGCATCCTCTACGTCTGAAGGAAAGAAGGTTTAAGCATAATAACAGACGCGGATTCTTTACTGTAAGAGCAGTGAGACTATGGAACTCTCTGCCGTATGATGTTGTAATGAGTGATTCATTACTAAAATTTAAGAGGGGACTGGATGCCTTTATTGAAAAGTATAATGTTACAGGGTATACATACTAGATTCCTTGTTAGGGTGTTGATAAAGGGAACTAGTCTGATTGCCGTATGTGGAGTCGGGAAGGAATTTTTGCCTTCCTCTGGATCAACATGTTAGGGCATGTTAGGTTAGGCTATGGGTTGAACTAGATGAACTTAAAGTCTTCCTTCAACCTTAATAACTAAATAACTATGTTACTATGTAGTAAGCTGCACTGCACTGATTATATATTTCAATTACATCTATCTATCTATCTATCTATCTATCTATCTATCTATCTATCTATCTATCTATCTATCTATCTATCTATCATCTGTCTATAGCTGTATGTAAGAATGTTTTATTAGTTACTAATCTAGCTTAAAACACATAGAGAATTGCTGTTTGTAAAATCTGATGTTAAAAACGCATTGCATATGGATTGTAGACGCATGTCATACAGATTTCATACGGATGCTAGGTGAGAAAAATCGCATTGTCTCGCATGACACTCGCATGAAACTTGTCCTACTTTTTAAGGAGAACATGGACTGATTTTTTTCAACGCTGATGAGTATGAGCCCTTATGGTTCACTCACACCAGTGTATAGATTGGGTAAGTGCTATTTGTTTTTTTATCTGAGAGCGCTCAGACCCTCCTTATTTAATGGGGCAGTGCTGATGACCGATTTTTGTCACTGACCGAATCTGTCAGTGAAAAATATCACAGCATGCTATGATTTCACTCTGAAATCAGATGTCACTCACCCATTCAAGACTATGAGTGTGTAGAAAACATCAGCCTGCACTCGGATGACAATCCACAATGGAAAAGATGAGGACATTTTTCTTTCCATCTTTTCCCCAAAGTGTACTCTAATTCTCTCAATTTCATATTAGAATCATTAGCATAATCAACCCGATTCTCTCAAATGAGTGAATCTACGGTTGTGTGACCCCAGCCCTTCAAGTAATTTTAACAGTATAAAGAATACGTATAGCCTTTTAGTTATATGAATAAATAGCAAATAAATGTCAATCTTCATTTTAAATTTAGTGTGAAACCAAGGAGGATTCTATCCAATGTATAATATACTTTACAAGACACTGATCATATTTAGTTGATCCTTTTTGCTGTCGTGCAGATTAATCCTATTTGCTGCAGGGGTTTTCTATTTCAGTGTTTAGTACATTAACTTATTTGTAGATGTTTTTTATGGATGAAGGTCTAATTCCCTGTGATCCGTGGGATTAAACCCCTCAATCCAACTGGAATGCAATGGGACAACATGCCAGGGAACAAGCATTCCTTTCATAGAAACGTGTCTTTTTTGAATTTACTGTCATAAAAAAAGCATGATTTGCCAATATTATATGTTTTTATATTTATTACAAACCTTGATTGTTGTGAAGTATAACATTCCTTGTAAAGACTTCATATTTGTAACAAGGCAAACAATGCTCGAGAAAAAAGAGAAGTTTACTTAAAATGATAGGACTGAAGTTTCTCCATGATAAATATTTATTTTGTAAAAGTGCCCTATTTCCATTAAGAAGAATGCTGATTGTGTGACTGAAAAGATCTGTGAGCTATTAAACTTGCTTGGATATATTTTTTTGCCTACAATTTTTCCTTGTTTCCCTCTAGTGCACTTGGGCTTATCGGGATGTCGAATAAGGACCCATTTGTTCTGTCATGAATTAAAGGCTGAATGATTTTGAATAGTCATACATACATCTACTTGTTGCAAGTATTGCTCTATGTAGAACACATTGCTACAATGAGGGCACATTCTTGAAATACTGTAGATGGGTAATGGTTCTGGCCTTTGTTAAGTGCTATTGCCGGACTTCATTGGCTTACAAAGAAGTTTTAGGAATGCCAATGGCACATGGCTAAAGTTATCTATTAGGCTACGTTCACATTTGCGTTGCTGGGCGCAGCGTTGTCGACGCATACCGATGCATGCGTCATGCGCCCCTATCTTTAACATGGGGGGTGCATGGACATGCGCCAGTATGCATTGTACTGCAATTTACGACGCATACTGTTGTGAATTCTGTGGCTGAGTTCACTTCTGTGGTCACAAGTGGTATTGCAGTCTCTGGGCTTCCTCCCTCAGGTGTTTTGGTGAGCTCGTTGGCTGCCTTGCTATTTAGCTCCACCTGAGTCTGTCTTCCTTGCTCCTTGTCAATGTTCCAGTGTTGGATCTGAGCTACTGCATCTTTCCTTGGGCCTGCTGCTCTGCTAGATAAGTGCTTCTAGTTTGTTTTCTGTTTTTTCTGTCCAGCTTGCTATTAACTTTTGCTGGAAGCTCTGAGAAGCAAAGGGGTGCACCGCCGTGCTGTTAGTTCGGCACGGTGGGTCTTTTTGCCCCTTTGCGTGGTTTTCGTTTTAGGGTTTTTTGTAGACTGCATAGTTCTCTTTGCTATCCTCGCTCTGTCTAGAATATCGGGCCTCACTTTGCTGAATCTATTTCATTCCTACGTTTGTCTTTTCATCTTGCTAACAGTCATTATATGTGGGGGGCTGCCTATTCCTTTGGGGTATTTCTCTGAGGTAAGTCAGGCTTGTATTTCTATCTTCAGGCTAGTCAGCTCCTCAGGCAGTGCCGAGTTGCATAGGTAGTGATAGGCGCAATCCACTGCTGCTTATAGTTGTGTGAGGATAGATCAGGTACTGCAGTCTACAGAGATTCCACGTCTCAGAGCTCGTCCTATTGTTTTTGGTTATTGCCAGATCTCTGTATGTGCGCTGATTACTGCACGCTGTGTTGCCTGATTGCCAGCCATAACAGTACAAGGAGCCACACCAATGATTCCCAATAGAGGGAAAAAAGAAATCCTGACATCATTTTTTTTTCTTAGCTCTGTCTTCAGTCTTTTTTTTCCCCTAGACATTAGAGTGCTTCAGGACACAGCTGTGGACATGGATATTCAGGCTCTGTGCTCCTCAATGGATAATCTCGTTGTAAATGTACAAAAGATTCAAGATACTATTGATCAGAAATCGATGCTAGAACCAAGAATTCCGATTCCTGATTTGTTTTTTGGTGACAGAACTAAGTTCCTGAGCTTCAGAAATAATTGTAAGCTATTTTTGGCCTTGAAACCTCATTCTTCTGGTAATCCTATTCAACAGGTTTTGATTATTATTTCTTTTTTGCGCGGCGACCCACAGGACTGGGCGTTTTCTCTTGCACCAGGAGATTCTGCATTGAGTAATGTTGATGCATTTTTCCAGGCGCTGGGATTGCTTTACGATGAGCCTAATTCAGTGGATCAGGCTGAGAAAAATCTGCTGGCTTTATGCCAGGGTCAGGATGATGTAGAAGTATATTGTCAGAAATTTAGGAAGTGGTCAGTACTCACTCTGTGGAATGAATCTGCACTAGCGGCTTTGTTCAGAAAGGGTCTCTCTGAAGCTCTTAAGGATGTAATGGTGGGATTTCCTATGCCTGCTGGTTTGAATGAGTCTATGTCCTTGGCCATTCAGATCGGTCGTCGCTTGCGCGAGCGTAAATCTGTGCACCATCTGGCGGTATTGTCTGAGAGTAAACCTGAGCCTATGCAGTGCGACAGGACTATGACTAAAGTAGAACGGCAAGAACACAGACGTCTGAACAGACTGTGTTTCTATTGTGGTGATTCTACTCATGCTATTTCTAATTGTCCTAAACGCACTAGGCGGTTCGATAGTTCTGCCGTTATTGGTACTGTACAGTCCAAATTCCTTTTGTCCATTACCTTAATGTGCTCTTTGTCATCGTATTCTGTCATGGCGTTTGTGGATTCAGGCGCTGCCCTGAATCTGATGGATTTGGATTATGCTAAACGTTGTGGATTTTTCTTGGAGCCTTTGCGGTGTCCTATTCCGTTGAGAGGAATTGATGCTACACCTTTGGCCAAGAATAAGCCTCAGTACTGGGCCCAGCTGACCATGTGCATGGCTCCTGCACATCAGGAAGTTATTCGCTTTCTGGTACTGCATAATTTGCATGATGTGGTCGTGTTGGGGTTGCCATGGCTACAAACCCATAATCCAGTATTGGATTGGAACTCTATGTCGGTAACCAGCTGGGGTTGTCAGGGAGTACATGGTGATGTTCCATTTTTGTCTATTTCGTCATCCATTCCTTCTGACATCCCAGAGTTCTTGTCGGACTTTCAGGATGTATTTGAAGAGTCCAAGTCTGATGCCCTACCTCCGCATAGGAATTGTGATTGTGCTATCGATTTGATTCCTGGTAGTAAATTCCCTAAGGGTCGTTTATTTAATTTGTCCGTACCTGAACACACCGCTATGCGCAGTTATGTGAAGGAGTCCCTGGAGAAGGGACATATTCGCCCATCGTCGTCGCCATTGGGAGCAGGGTTCTTTTTTGTAGCCAAGAAGGATGGTTCGCTAAGACCGTGTATTGATTACCGCCTTCTTAATAAGATCACTGTTAAGTTTCAGTATCCCTTGCCATTGATTTCTGACTTGTTTGCTCGGATTAAGGGGGCTAGTTGGTTTACTAAGATTGATCTTCGTGGTGCGTATAATCTGGTGAGAATCAGGCAGGGAGATGAATGGAAAATGGCATTTAATACGCCCGAGGGTCATTTTGAGTATCTGGTGATGCCGTTCGGACTTGCCAATGCTCCATCTGTTTTTCAGTCTTTTATGCATGACATTTTCCGTGAGTATCTGGATAAATTCTTGATTGTTTACTTGGATGACATTTTGATCTTCTCAGATGATTGGGAGTCTCATGTGAAGCAAGTCAGAATGGTTTTCCGGGTACTGCGTGCTAATTCCTTGTTCGTGAAGGGATCAAAGTGTCTCTTCGGTGTGCAGAAAGTTTCATTTTTGGGGTTCATCTTTTCCCCTTCTACTATCGAGATGGATCCGGTTAAGGTTCAGGCCATCCAGGATTGGACTCAGCCGACATCTCTAAAAAGTCTGCAGAAATTCCTGGGCTTTGCTAATTTTTATCGTCGCTTCATCTGTAATTTTTCTAGCATTGCCAGACCATTGACCGATTTGACCAAGAAGGGTGCTGATTTGGTTAATTGGTCTTCTGCTGCCGTGGAAGCTTTTCAGGAGTTGAAGCGTCGTTTTTGCTGTGCCCCTGTGTTGTGTCAACCTGATGTTTCTCTTCCGTTCCAGGTCGAGGTTGATGCTTCTGAGATTGGTGCAGGGGCGGTTTTGTCACAGAGAGGTTCTGGTTGCTCAGTGTTCAAACCATGTGCTTTCTTTTCCAGGAAATTTTCTGCTGCTGAGCGTAATTATGATGTGGGCAACCGAGAGTTGCTGGCCATGAAGTGGGCATTCGAGGAGTGGCGTAATTGGCTTGCGGGTGCTAAGCATCGCGTGGTGGTTTTGACTGATCATAAGAACCTTACTTATCTTGAGTCTGCCAAGCGCTTGAATTCTAGACAGGCCCGTTGGTCGTTATTTTTTGCTCGTTTTGATTTTGTGATTTCATACCTTCCGGGCTCTAAAAATGTGAAGGCGGATGCTCTGTCTAGGAGTTTTGTGCCCGACTCTCCGGGGTTATCTGAGCCGGCGAGTATCCTCAAGGAAGGAGTCATTGTGTCTGCCATCTCCCCTGATTTGCGGAGAGTGTTGCAGAAATTTCAGGCTAATAAACCTGATCGTTGTCCGGCCGAGAAACTGTTCGTCCCTGATAGGTGGACTAGTAAAGTTATCTCTGAACTTCATTGTTCGGTGCTGGCCGGTCATCCAGGAATCTTTGGTACCAGGGAGTTGGTTGCTAGATCCTTCTGGTGGCCATCTCTGTCACGGGATGTGCGTGCTTTTGTGCAGTCCTGTGGAATTTGTGCTAGGGCTAAGCCCTGCTGTTCACGTGCCAGTGGGTTGCTTTTGCCCTTGCCGGTCCCGAAGAGGCCTTGGACACATATTTCGATGGATTTCATTTCTGACCTTCCCGTTTCTCAAAAAATGTCGGTCATTTGGGTGGTCTGTGATCGCTTTTCTAAAATGGTCCATCTGGTGCCCTTGGTTAAATTGCCTTCCTCCTCTGATTTGGTGCCTTTGTTCTTCCAGCATGTGGTTCGTTTACATGGCATTCCTGAGAATATTGTTTCTGACAGAGGTTCCCAGTTTGTCTCGAGGTTCTGGCGAGCCTTTTGTGGTAGGATGGGCATTGACCTATCTTTCTCCTCGGCCTTCCATCCTCAGACTAATGGCCAGACCGAACGAACCAATCAGACCTTGGAAACATATCTGAGATGTTTTGTTTCCGCTGACCAGGATGATTGGGTGTCATTTTTGCCGTTGGCTGAGTTCGCCCTTAATAATCGGGCCAGCTCGGCTACCTTGGTCTCTCCATTTTTCTGCAATTCTGGGTTCCATCCTCGTTTCTCTTCAGGACAGGTTGAGTCTTCGGACTGTCCTGGTGTGGATTCTGTGGTGGACAGGTTGCAGCAGATCTGGACTCAGGTAGTGGACAATTTGACCTTGTCCCAGGAGAAGGCTCAGCTTTTCGCTAATCGCAGACGCCGTGTGGGACCCCGACTTCGTGTTGGGGATCTGGTTTGGTTATCTTCTCGTCATATTCCTATGAAGGTTTCCTCTCCTAAATTTAAACCTCGTTTTATTGGTCCGTATAGGATTTCTGAGATTCTCAATCCGGTGTCTTTTCGTCTGACCCTCCCAGACTCCTTTTCCATACATAATGTATTCCATAGGTCGTTGTTGAGGAGATACGTGGCACCTATGGTTCCATCTGTGGAGCCTCCTGCCCCTGTTTTGGTGGAGGGGGAATTGGAGTATATTGTGGAGAAGATTTTGGATTCTCGTGTCTCTAGACGGAAACTCCAGTATCTGGTCAAATGGAAGGGTTATGCTCAGGAAGATAATTCCTGGGTTTTTGCCTCTGATGTCCATGCCCCAGATCTTGTTCGTGCCTTTCATGTGGCTCATCCTGGTCGACCTGGGGGTTCTGGTGAGGGTTCGGTGACCCCTCCTCAAGGGGGGGGTACTGTTGTGAATTCTGTGGCTGAGTTCACTTCTGTGGTCACAAGTGGTATTGCAGTCTCTGGGCTTCCTCCCTCAGGTGTTTTGGTGAGCTCGTTGGCTGCCTTGCTATTTAGCTCCACCTGAGTCTGCCTTCCTTGCTCCTTGTCAATGTTCCAGTGTTGGATCTGAGCTACTGCATCTTTCCTTGGGCCTGCTGCTCTGCTAGATAAGTGCTTCTAGTTTGTTTTCTGTTTTTTCTGTCCAGCTTGCTATTAACTTTTGCTGGAAGCTCTGAGAAGCAAAGGGGTGCACCGCCGTGCTGTTAGTTCGGCACGGTGGGTCTTTTTGCCCCTTTGCGTGGTTTTCGTTTTAGGGTTTTTTGTAGACTGCATAGTTCTCTTTGCTATCCTCGCTCTGTCTAGAATATCGGGCCTCACTTTGCTGAATCTATTTCATTCCTACGTTTGTCTTTTCATCTTGCTAACAGTCATTATATGTGGGGGGCTGCCTATTCCTTTGGGGTATTTCTCTGAGGTAAGTCAGGCTTGTATTTCTATCTTCAGGCTAGTCAGCTCCTCAGGCAGTGCCGAGTTGCATAGGTAGTGATAGGCGCAATCCACTGCTGCTTATAGTTGTGTGAGGATAGATCAGGTACTGCAGTCTACAGAGATTCCACGTCTCAGAGCTCGTCCTATTGTTTTTGGTTATTGCCAGATCTCTGTATGTGCGCTGATTACTGCACGCTGTGTTGCCTGATTGCCAGCCATAACAGCATACATCATATAGACGCACAAGACAGGGCGCAGAGGACGCTACTTGTAGCGTTTTCCCTGCGCCAAAATTCTTGATCTGTAGGGTCTTATGACAACGCATGTGTCGCAAAATGCTGCTGTCACGATATGGTATGAAATATCATATAAGTTTAGTTGCTCTTCAGCTCATGAGGTGGGCTAAACCCCCCCTTCACTAGCTGACTCTCCTTCTTTCTCTTTGGCTATGGACTGTATGCTAGAAGGGGGTTTTATTGCCCTGGGGTCATAAATTCCAGGCTCGGACGAAAGTCCCTCACCCCTCCCACCTGCACTAGTTCAAACTGCAAAAGTGGCTCCAAGATTCAGGAAAGATCCTTTGTTTGGTTTTGGTTAGATATTAGGCAAACGATTTAAGCTAGACATACGAAAATATATATTCGTATTCCCACTCGGTGTAGGTACCCATCCCTTGAAACTCGGGCTTCTAACTCCGTCTGGTAAAGAAGTAGGGTTTTCTCTGTAAATATGTATCCCAGATAGGACATATTTGATCTCATTAGAATGCTCACGTTAATCCGAGATGAATTATGAGTTTGTTAGGACTCTGACATGTTTTGTAGTGAAGTTATAGAAATCAGAGAAAATAGTTTCATGCTTACTCAGAAGCTAGAGAGAGGAGGGTCTGGATAAGCCAGCCTTTCTGTGATGTCACAGCCTTGAAGTTATAACTGTCTGCACACATCCCCAGCTCAGCCTCCCTGCTTGATTTCTTCTTCTGGACTTCTTGTCTTCTCCTGAAGCCAGCAGCACGTCCTAATGAGCTGGGACATATGGAAAACTCCACTAGCCTGGTTGCCTGCAATGTTTTGAACATGTGAGTGTTATCTTTTCTCATTTATTCCCTTTATGTTATAATTACCCTTGTACATATTTGCAATTGTCTCATTTGTAACATCTTTATAAAATATTTTTGATAAAGCACTGCCTAATTTTTCAATGGGATATACTATTATATGTTAGTTCATTCTCCTGTTCTAAACCGTACCCTAAGTCTCTTGAAGAGAATTACGCTACTGTGTTGGGTTAGCTTTGGACCCGTTTAATCGAAGCTGGTGGCAGCATACGTTTTGTACCGGGTAGTTGGGTGGCGTTATAGCGACTGCGGCATTGATAATTATTGTTCCTGCCTGAGTGGGAGTAGTTATCGCGTCGCTGCAGCCTGCCCAATAGCCAGTACATAGCAGGCAGCCTTTCTGGCGACTAATTACCCAGGGTGCAGTACCTAATCTGACCTGAGAGTAAGGGGGGCGCCAGAGAGCTGCAAGTGTTAAGTGGAACTGTAAGCGGGATATACATAAATCCCTGCAGTTTGTGGTATATTGAAAGCAGTGGGATACCTAGAATAAGCCCCTGCTGTAAGCTAAGAGGTCAATAGCCCTGTGTGTGGTTGTTCATCACATCGTGGAGTGGAGGGATAACTAAGATAAGCCCCCCTGCACATGTGATAGCCGTCTGTTGGCCTAAAGTCACCTCAATCCTTGACGTAGGGGTGACGGTCACGGTGTGAATCCTGACCCATTGGTGACAGCGGTCAGGGGAATCCTGACAGCTGCGTTGTGTATTTGCGTTGTTGGTTGCGTTGCGTCGCCGACGCTGCACCCAACAGCGCAAATGTGAACGTAGCCTTACTGTTACTGCTATTGCTTAACCCCTTACCGGCATCGGACGTACTATACCGTCCGATGCCGGCTCCCCTGCTTTGATGCAGGGCTCCGCGGTGAGCCCACATCAAAGCCGGGACATGTCAGCTGTTTTGAACAGCTGACATGTGCCCGTAATAGGCGCGGGCAGAATCGCGATCTGCCCGCACCTATTAACTAGTTAAATGCCGCTGTCAAACGTAGACAGCGGCATTTAACTACCGCTTCCGGCCGGGCGGCCGGAAATGACGTCATCGCCGACCCCCGTCACATGATCGGGGGTCGGCGATGCTTGTATATTGTAACCATAGAGGTCCTTGAGACCTCTATGGTTACTGATGACCGGTGGCTGTGAGCGCCACCCTGTGGTCGGCGCTCACAGCACACCTCCATTTCTGCTACATAGCAGTGATCAGCAGATCGCTGCTATGTTGCTGAGCCAATCGCGTTGTGCCTGCTTCTAGCCTCCCATGGAGGCTATTGAAGCATGGCAAAAGTTAAAAAAAAAGTTTTAAAAAATGTGAAAAAAATAAAAAAACATAAAAGTTTAAATCACCCCCCTTTCGCCCCAATCAAAATAAATCAATAAAAAAAATATCAAATCTACGCATATTTGGTATCGCCGTGCTCAGAATAGCCCGATCTATCAATTAAAAAAAGTATTAACCTGATCGCTAAACACCGTAGCGGGAAAGAAATTCGAAACGCCAGAATTACGTTTTTTTGGTCGCCGCGACATTGCATTAAAATGCAATAACGGGCGATCAAAAGAACGTATATGCACCGAAATGCTATCATTAAAAACGTCATCTCGGCACGCAAAAAATAAGCCCTCAACCGACCCCAGATCATGAAAAATGGAGACGCTACGAGTATCGGACAATGGCGCAATTTTTTTTTTTTTTTTTTTTTTTTTTAGCAAAGTTTGGAATTTTTTTCACCACTTAGATAAAAAATAACTTAGTCATGTTAGGTGTCTATGAACTCGTACTGACCTGGAGAATCATAATGGCAGGTCAGTTTTAGCATTTAGTGAACCTAGCAAAAAAGCCAAACAAAAAACCAATGTGGGATTGCACTTTTTTTGCAATTTCACCGCACTTGGAATTTTTTTCCCGTTTTCTAGTACACGACATGCTAAAACCAATGATGTCGTTCAAAAGTACAACTTGTCCCGCAAAAAATAAGCCCTCACATTGCCAAATTGATGGAAAAATAAAAAAGTTATGGCTCTGGGAAGGAGGGGAGCGAAAAACGAACACGGAAAAACGAAAAATCCCCTGGTCATGAAGGGGTTAAAGATAAGCAGCCATGGAACAAGCAATCCATTTTATGTCCCTCAAACGTTTATTAAAACTAGATCACAGCTCCACAGTATATACTTAATGTAACACCTCTTTAAGCGACTCTGCAGGCAGGTTGTCTGGCAGTTCTCACCTTCTTATGGTGCAATGCTCTCTATAAGAATGCAGGAGGGTCTTCCTCTTCTGCCAGGGGTCGATTCAGAAAACCTTCATTCTATCCAAGCTCCATAAATACTCACAAGAGATAAGATGAAAATAACTTGACAAGTACAGGTCCTTCTCAAAAAATTAGCATATAGTGTTAAATTTCATTATTTACCATAATGTAATGATTACAATTAAACTTTCATATATTATAGATTCATTATCCACCAACTGAAATTTGTCAGGTCTTTTATTGTTTTAATACTGATGATTTTGGCATACAACTCCTGATAACCCAAAAAACCTGTCTCAATAAATTAGCATATCAAGAAAAGGTTCTCTAAACCAGGGGTCCCCAACTCCAGTCCTCAAGGCCCACCAACAGGTCATGTTTTCAGGATTTCCTTTGCATTGCACAGGTGATGCAATTATTACCTGGGCAAGACTAAGGAAATCCTGAAAACATGACATGTTGGTGGGCCTTGAGGACTGGAGTTGGGGACCCCTGCTCTAAACGACCTATTACCCTAATCTTCTGAATCAACTAATTAACTCTAAACACATGCAAAAGATACCTGAGGCTTTTATAAACTCCCTGCCTGGTTCATTACTCAAAACCCCCATCAAGGGTAAGACTAGCGACCTGACAGATGTCAAGAAGGCCATCATTGACACCCTCAAGCAAGAGGGTAAGACCCAGAAAGAAATTTCTCAACAAATAGGCTGTTCCCAGAGTGCTGTATCAAGGCACCTCAATGGTAAGTCTGTTGGAAGGAAACAATGTGGCAGAAAACGCTGTACAACGAGAAGAGGAGACCGGACCCTGAGGAAGATTGTGGAGAAGGACCGATTCCAGACCTTGGGGAACCTGAGGAAGCAGTGGACTGAGTCTCGTGTGGAAACATCCAGAGCCACCGTGCACAGGCGTGTGCAGGAAATGGGCTACAGGTGCCGCATTCCCCAGGTAAAGCCACTTTTGAGCTACAGAGAAGCAGCACTGGACTGTTGCTAAGTGGTCCCAAGTACTTTTTTCTGATGAAAGCAAATTTTGCATGTCATTCGGAAATCAAGGTGCCAGAGTCTGGAGGAAGACTGGGGAGAAGGAAATGCGAAAATGCCTGAAGTCCAGTGTCAAGTACCCACAGTCAGTGATGGTGAGGGGTGCCATGTCAGCTGCTGGTGTTGGTCCACTGTGTTTCATCAAGGGCAGGGTCAATGCAGCTAGCTATCAGGAGATTTTGGAGCACTTCATGGTTCCATCGGCTGAAATGCTTTATGGAGATGAAGATTTCATTTTTCAGCACGACCTGGCACCTGCTCACAGTGCCAAAACCACTGGTAAATGGTTTACTGACCATGGTATTACTGTGCTCAATTGGCCTGCCAACTCTCCTGACCTGAACCCCATAGAGAATCTGTGGGATATTGTGAAGAGAAAGTTGAGAGACGCAAGACCCAACACTCTGGATGAGCTTAAGGCCGCTATTGAAGCATCCTGGGCCTCCATAACATCTCAGCAGTGTCACAGGCTGATTGCCTCCATGCCACGCCGCATTGAAGCAGTCATTTCTGCCAAAGGATTCCCGACCAAGTATTGAGTGCATAACTGAACATTATTATTTGTTGGTTTTTTTGTTTGTTATTAAAAAACACTTTTATTTGATTGGATGGGTGAAATATGCTAATTTATTGAGACAGGTTTTTTGGGTTATCAGGAGTTGTATGCCAAAATCATCAGTATTAAAACAATAAAAGACCTGACAAATTTCAGTTGGTGGATAATGAATCTATAATATATGAAAGTTTAATTGTAATCATTACATTATGGTAAATAATGAAATTTAACACTATATGCTAATTTTTTGAGAAGGACCTGTATATTGTAGAGAGTGTAGATGGTGAAAAATGTGGGTAATTGAACAAGGAACAGCAAATAATGAAATACAACCAAAGATGGAATAGGACTAAAATTCAGCCCTGGCATTTGAAAGAACACAGCCCCATGCCAGCTTCATCCTCTTCTCCAGATTGGGGTCTCTATTGCTTATATTACCATGTCTGCAGGTATTCAAGATTTACTACAGGAACAACATTTACAATCATTCTGTTATATAACACATAATAATAATACTGACAATAATAATAATAATAATAATAATAATAATAATAATAATAATAATAATAAGGCAATAATTTGCAATAACATATATACAACCAGATCATAACAACATATTACCAGCATACATAGTATCCAGGAAAGAAAGGAGAGGTTTGTGGATGATTCCCACGCTTGCTGATCAATGATGATATCGCAGATCGTCAAATGGATAGTGGTTTATTCTACGCTAGGGTTGAGCGAAACGGGTCGTTCATTTTCAAAAGTCGCCGACTTTTGGCAAAGTCGGGTTTCATGAAACCCGATCCGACCCCTGTGCGGGGTCGGCCATGCGGTACGCGACTTTCGCGCCAAAGTCGCGTTTCAATGACGCGAAAAGCGCCATTTCTCAGCCAATGAAGGTAAACGCAGAGTGTGGGCAGCGTGATGACATAGGTCCTGGTCCCCACCATCTTAGAGAAGGGCATTGCAGTGATTGGCTTGCTGTCCGCGGCGTCACAGGGGCTATAAAGGGGCGTTCCCGCCGACCGCCATGTTACTGCTGCTGATCTGAGCTTAGGGAGAGGTTGCTGCCGCTTCGTCAGAAGCAGGGATAGCGTTAGGCAGGGTCCATTAACCCCCAAACCGCTTGTGCTGTAGCGATTTCCACTGCCCAACACCACCTTCGGTGTGCAGGGACAGTGGAAGCTACATTTTTTTTTTTTTTCCCCCTCAGCGCTGTAGCTCATTGGGCTGCCCTAGAAGGCTCCCTGATAGCTGCATTGCTGTGTGTACGCCGCTGTGCAAACCAACTGCTTTTTTCAAAGCACAAATCCTCTTGTTCCTTCCTTTCTGCACAGCTATCTTGTTTGTTTGTCCACACTTTTTATTTAATTTGTGCATCAGTCCACTCCTTATTGCTGCCTGCCATACCTGGCTGAGAATACTGCAGGCAGGGAGATAGTAATTGTGGGACAGTCCCTTTTTTTTTTTTTTTTTTTTTTTGTGGGAGATTAAGATTGACATTTCTGCTAGAGTGCCATCCCTGTCTGTGTCATCTCGCACTCAGTGGGCCATAGAAAGCCTATTTATTTTTTTGCTTGATTTGGGTTATAAAATCTACCTGAAAAAATCACTACATCAATCAGTGGGAGAAAAATATTGGCCTCAGGGCTTGTGTGCCACTCTTGACTCCTGTGTGTGCCATCTCTCAGTCAGTGGGCCATAGAAAGCCTATTTATTTTTTTGCTTGATTTTGGTTCTAAAATCTACCTGAAAAAATCACTACATCAATCAGTGGGAGAAAAATATTGGCCTCAGGGCTTGTGTGCCACTCCTGACTCCTGTGTGCATCATCACTCACTCAGTGGGCCATAGAAAGCCCATTTTTTTTTTTTTTTTGCTTTATTTGGGTTCTAAATTCTACCTGAAAAAATCAATAAATCAATCAGTGGGAGATTAATATCTCTCTCTCTCAGATAGTGGACCATAGAAAGCCTATTTATTTATTTTTTTTTTATTGGGTTTATAAATTTTCCCTGGAAAAAAAAAAAAAGTGGGAGATTAATATTGGCCTCTGGTCTTGTGTGCCTGAGCGTGCCATCTCTCTCACAAATAGTGGGCCATAGAAAGCCTATTTATTTATTTATTTTTTTTTGGTTTTATAAATTCTCCCTTAAAAAAAAAAGGGAGATTATTTTGGCCTTTGGGCTTGTGTGCCAGTCCTAAGCGTGCCATCTCTCTCTGTCTCTCAGATAGTGGGCCATAGAAAGCCTATTTATTATTTTTTTTATTGGGTTTATAAATTTTCCCTGGAACAAAAAAAAAAAAAAGTGGGAGATAAATATTGGCCTCTGGGCTTGTGTGCCACTCCTGTGCGTCATCTCTCACTCAGTGGGCCATAGAAAGCCTTTTTTTGTTTTATTTGTTTTCTAAATTCTCCCTGAAAAAATCATTTTATTTTCTTTGGTTTCTAAATTCTTCCTGAAAAAATCATTTTATTCTATTTTTTTTTTTCCTAAAGTCTCCCTGAAAAAACAAAACAAAAAAAAACAAATCAGTGGGAGATTAATATTGCCCTTTCTGCTTGTGTGCCAGTCTTGACTCCTGGGTGTGCCATCTCGCTCTCTCTCTCCAATTGTGGGCCATAGAAAGCCTATTATTTTTTTTAGCTTGATTTGGGTTCCAAAATCTACCTGAAAAAATCACTACATCAATCAGTGGGAGATAAATATTGGCCTCTGGGCTTGTGTGCCACTCCTGACTCCTGTGTGCGTCATCTCTCACTCAGTGGGCCATAGAAAGCCTTTTTTTGTTTTATTTGTTTTCTAAATTCTCCCTGAAAAAATCATTTTATTTTCTTTGGTTTCTAAATTCTTCCTGAAAAAATCATTTTATTCTATTTTTTTTTTCCTAAAGTCTCCCTGAAAAAAAAAACAAAAAAAAACAAATCAGTGGGAGATTAATATTGCCCTTTCTGCTTGTGTGCCAGTCTTGACTCCTGGGTGTGCCATCTCTCTCTCTCTCTCTCTCCAATTGTGGGCCATAGAAAGCCTATTATTTTTTTAGCTTGATTTGGGTTCCAAAATCTACCTGAAAAAATCACTACATCAATCAGTGGGAGATAAATATTGGCCTCTGGGCTTGTGTGCCACTCCTGACTCCTGTGTGCGTCATCTCTCACTTAGTGGGCCATAGAAAGCCTTTTTTTGTTTTATTTGTTTTCTAAATTCTCCCTGAAAAAATCATTTTATTTTATTTGGTTTCTAAATTCTTCCTGAAAAAATCATTTTATTCTATTTTTTTTTTCCTAAAGTCTCCCTGAAAAAAAAACAAAAAAACAAATCAGTGGGAGATTAATATTGCCCTTTCTGCTTGTGTGCCAGTCTTGACTCCTGGGTGTGCCATCTCTCTCTCTCTCCAATTGTGGGCCATAGAAAGCCTATTATTTTTTTTAGCTTGATTTGGGTTCCAAAATCTACCTGAAAAAATCACTACATCAATCAGTGGGAGATAAATATTGGCCTCTGGGCTTGTGTGCCACTCCTGACTCCTGTGTGCGTCATCTCTCACTCAGTGGGCCATAGAAAGCCTTTTTTTGTTTTATTTGTTTTCTAAATTCTCCCTGAAAAAATCATTTTATTTTATTTGGTTTCTAAATTCTTCCTGAAAAAATCATTTTATTCTATTATTTTTTTTCCTAAAGTCTCCCTTAAAAAAAAAAAAAAAATCAAATCAGTGGGAGCTTAATATTTACATTTGTGCTTCAGTGACAGTCCTGCGTGTGTGGCATCTCTCTCATTTGTTGCCACCAACAACAGAGTGTGTAACATTGTGCCTGATTTTCATTGTGGTCTCACTCACCTGTAAAGGGGTAGCTAAATCATACTGAAGTTATAGCTCACCGTGTAATTTGTGTGACAGCAACAAATACCGTTAGTTTGTTTACATTTTTAAAACAATGAGGAAGTATGGTGGAAGAGGTCGTGGCCGGGGGCGTTCATTGTCAGCTGGTAATGAGGGTAGTGGTAACATAGTAACATAGTAACATAGTTAGTAAGGCCGAAAAAAGACATTTGTCCATCCAGTTCAGCCTATATTCCATCATAATAAATCCCCAGATCTACGTCCTTCTACAGAACTGGTAGTGGTGGAGCATCAGCTGGTCGTGGGAAAAAAAATATTGCACCTAAGTCTGGAGCTGTGGAGCCAGGTTCGTCGTCTGGCTACACAAGGCCTCGAACGCTCCCTTTTCTGGGAGTAGGAAAACCGCTTTTAAAGCCGGAGCAGCAAGAGCAAGTTTTGGCTTATCTTGCTGACTCAGCCTCTAGCTCTTTTGCCTCCTCTCGTGAAACTGGTAAATGTCAAAGCAGCGCGTCGTTAGTGGATGTTCACGGTCAGGGACAAGTCGCTTCCTTGTCCTCTTCAGCAAAAACAACAACAGAGAAGAATGCAGCAGGCGACACAACGGGTTACTCCATGGAGCTCTTTACACATACCATCCCTGGCTTAGAAAGTGAAGCAGTTAACAGTCCATGCCCATTACAAGTTGAATCTGACATGGAGTGCACTGATGCACAGCCACAGCCAGACTACTATGCTGGTCCTTTGACTCAGACCACAACATTGCCCTCGCAGGGTGCTGATCAAGAATCAGACCCTGATGAGACTATGTTGCCCCATCACGAACGCTATACCACCGACCGACACGGTGACACAGACGAAGTTGCACACGAGCTACAAGAAGAGGTAATAGATGACCCAGTTCTTGACCCCGATTGGCAGCCATTGGTGGAACAGGGTGCAGGCGGCAGCAGTTCTGAAGCGGAGGAGGAGGGGCCGCAGCAGGCATCAACATCGCAACAGGTTCCATCTGCCGGGCCCGTATCTTGCCCAAAACGCGTGGCAAAGCCAAAACCTGTTGGAGGACAGCGTGGCCATCCGGTTAAAGCTCAGTCTGCAATGCCTGAAAAGGTATCCGATGCTAGAAAGAGTGCAGTCTGGCATTTTTTTAAACAACATCCAATTGATCAGCGCAAAGTCATCTGTCAAAAATGTTCAACTACCTTAAGCAGAGGACAGAATCTGAAAAGTCTCAATACAAGTTGCATGCATAGACATTTAACCACCATGCATTTGCAAGCCTGGACTAACTACCAAACGTCCCTTAAGGTTGTAGCACCCTCGGCCAATGAAGCTAGTCAGCAACGCAACATCCCTTCCGGCAGTGTAGGGCCACCATTTTCCGCACCACCTGCAGTATCTGTGCAGGTTTCTTTGCCAGGCCAAAGCAGTCAGGGTCAGGGAATCACCAGTTTCGTAGTAGGAAACACTGCATCTAGGGCACCGGTGGCAACAATACCATCTCCCACCGTCTCTCAGTCTGCCATGTCCACCGGCACCCCAACTAGTTCCACGATCTCCAGCTCTCCAGTCCAGCTCACCCTACATGAGACTATGGTTAGAAAAAGGAAGTACTTAGCCTCGCATCCGCGTACACAGGGTTTGAACGCACACATAGCTAGACTAATCTCGTTAGAGATGATGCCCTACCGGTTAGTTGAAAGCGAAGCTTTCAAAGCCCTGATGGACTACGCTGTACCACGCTACGAGCTACCCAGTCGACACTTTTTTTCCAGAAAAGCCATCCCAGCCCTCCACCAGCATGTTAAAGAGCGCATCGTCCATGCACTCAGGCAATCTGTGAGCACAAAGGTGCACCTGACAACAGATGCATGGACCAGTAGGCATGGCCAGGGACGTTACGTGTCCATCACGGCACACTGGGTAAATGTGGTGGATGCAGGGTCCACAGGGGACAGCAAGTTTGGGACAGTTCTGCCTAGCCCACGGTCTAGGAAACAATTGGCTGTAGCCGTTCGCACCCCCTCCTCCTCCTCTTCGTCCTCCTGCAGAAGCGAGAGCTCGTCCACAGACCGCAGTCGCACAACCACTCCATCCGCAGCTGCCACTGTTGCACACCAGGTCTCCCATTATGGGGCAGCTACTGGCAAACGTCAGCAGGCTGTATTGGCTATGAAGTGTTTGGGTGACAACAGACACACCGTGGAAGTTCTGTCCGAGTTCTTGCAGAAAGAAACGCAGTCGTGGCTGGGCACTGTAGATCTTGAGGCAGGCAAGGTAGTGAGTGATAACGGAAGGAATTTCATGGCTGCCATCTCCCTTTCCCAACTGAAACACATTCCTTGCCTGGCTCACACCTTAAACCTGGTGGTGCAGTGCTTCCTGAAAAGTTATCCGGGGTTATCCGACCTGCTCCTCAAAGTGCGTGGACTTTGCTCACATATCCGCCGTTCGCCCGTACACTCCAGCCGTATGCAGACCTATCAGCGTTCTTTGAACCTTCCCCAGCATCGCCTAATCATAGACGTTGCAACAAGGTGGAACTCAACACTGCACATGCTTCAGAGACTGTGTGAACAGAGGCGGGCTGTTATGTTTTTGTGGGAGGATACACATACACGGGCAGGCAGTAGGATGGCAGACATGGAGTTGTCAGGTGTGCAGTGGTCGAAGATTCAAGACATGTGTCAAGTCCTTCAGTGTTTTGAGGAATGCACACGGCTGGTTAGTGCAGACAACGCCATAATAAGCATGAGCATCCCCCTAATGCGTCTGCTGATGCAAAGTTTGACGCACATAAAGGATCAGGCGTCTGCAGCTGAGGAAGAGGAAAGCCTTGATGACAGTCAGCCATTGTCTGGCCAGGGCAGTGTACAGGACGAGGTAGCGGGCGAAGAGGAGGAGGAGGACGAGGAGGATGATGGGGATGATTATATTTTTAATGAGGAAGCTTTTCCGGGGCCACTGGAAATTGGTGGCGCGGCAAGGCCGGGTTCTGGTTTTTTGAGGGACACAAGTGACGTGGATTTGCCTGAAACTGCCCCTCAACCAAGCACAACCGCAGATTTGAGAACTGGAACTTTGGCCCACATGGCGGATTATGCCTTACGTATCCTCAAAAGGGACACACGCATAACTAAAATGATGAATGATGATGATTACTGGTTGGCCTGCCTCCTTGATCCTCGCTATAAAGGCAAATTGCAAAATATAATGCCACATGAGAACTTGGAACTAATATTAGCAACCAAACAATCAACTCTTGTTGACCGTTTGCTTCTGGCATTCCCTGCACACAGCGCCCGTGATCGTTCTCACACGAGCTGCAGGGGCCAGCAGACCAGAGGAGTTAGAGGGGCAGAAATCAGAAGTGGCGTTTGCCAGAGGGGTTTTCTGACCAGGTTGTGGAGTGATTTTGCTATGACCGCAGACAGGACAGGTACTGCAGCATCAATTCAAAGTGACAGGAGACAACATTTGTCCAGTATGGTTACAAACTATTTTTCATCCCTTATCGATGTTCTCCCTCAACCGCCATTCCCATTTGATTACTGGGCATCAAAATTAGACACCTGGCCAGAATTGGCAGAATATGCATTGCAGGAGCTTGCTTGCCCGGCAGCTAGTGTCCTATCAAAAAGAGTATTCAGTATTCAATTATATCCACGGTAAATTAGTCCTTCCGTCTCACCCTCTAGCCTTACAAATTTTTATCATAACTCGTACTGTTTCTAGGGCTAGTTCTTTGCAGTCCTGAAATTTTGTTCTAAGTTCTGTAAGCTCAACTGTCTTCACTTTCTAGGGAATGTATACGTTTAATCCATCTGCCATGAATATCCTTAGACATATTATAATATGACAAATACCCGTATTTCTTGACATGAGAGCAAATGTTAACTGTTTTATTACTGTTAATTGAAAACTTAAATAAAAAATTAAAAAAAAAAAAAAAAAGAAAGAGTATTCAGTGCTGCAGGTTCAATACTAACAGAAAAAAGGACTCGTCTGGCTACCCAAAATGTAGATGATCTAACCTTCATTAAAATGAACCACAACTGGATTTCGAAATCTTTTGCCCCACCTTGCCCGGCTGACACCTAGCTTTCCTATGAAAAGGTCTTGCCTGTGGACTATTCTGAATGCCTTTTCCAATCTCGTAATTTTCTGCACCTGATTGTCCAGCATACGACATGTTTACACCTCACTAAATGGCCAAACTCCCCACACGGGGCCGTGGTATCGACACTTGGCGACAGCACCCGTGAGAGTGCAGTTTGTCTGAAGAGGTGGGTGAGCCCGCTTTTGGTCGACGGCACTGCCACTGGGTCCCTCCTAGTACAATAAAGTGTCTCTGGCGGTGGTGGTGCGCACCCAACGTCAGACACACCGTTGTAATATGAGGGGCCCTGGGCCTGTACCGCCGGCCACAAGACAGTTTCCCCCCACCCCAGCTCAAACAGTGCTCTACCACTTGCAAAATTATCTCACAGCTCCACCAATGTTTAGTCTATGCGCTGACATCCTTCAATGCCTGCCACTGACAATACCATTGTATTGACATTTTTGTTATGTTAGGCCTTCGATGCCTGTCTGTGGTCACTCCTTCCACTAGGCCTCCACTGACCACACCACTGCTGCCCGTGTACCCCTGTAACCAATTTAAAATTGCCTACAGCCATGTGTTATTATTTTAGGCCTTCGATGCCTGTCTGCGGTCACTCCTTCCACTAGGCCTCCACTGATCACACCACTGCTGCCCGTGTACCCCTGTAACCAATTTAAAATTGCCTACAGCCATGTGTTATTATTTTAGGCCTTCGATGCCTGTCTGCGGTGACTCCTTCCACTAGGCCTCCACTGACCACACCACTGCTGCCCGTGTACCCCTGGAACCAATTTAAAATTGCCTACAGCCATGTGTTATTATTTTAGGCCTTCGATGCCTGTCTGCGGTCACTCCTTCCACTAGGCCTCCACTGACCACACCACTGCTGCCCGTGTACCCCTGTAACCAATTTAAAATTGCCTACAGCCATGTGTTATTATTTTAGGCCTTCGATGCCTGTCTGCGGTCACTCCTTCCAGTAGGCCTCCACTGACCACACCACTGCTGCCCGTGTACCCCTGGAACCAATTTAAAATTGCCTACAGCCATGTGTTATTATTTTAGGCCTTCGATGCCTGTCTGCGGTGACTCCTTCCACTAGGCCTCCACTGACCACACCACTGCTGCCCGTGTACCCCTGTAACCAATTTAAAATTGCCTACAGCCATGTGTTATTATTTTAGGCCTTCGATGCCTGTCTGCGGTCACTCCTTCCACTAGGCCTCCACTGACCACACCACTGCTGCCCGTGTACCCCTGGAACCAATTTAAAATTGCCTACAGCCATGTGTTATTATTTTAGGCCTTCGATGCCTGTCTGCGGTGACTCCTTCCACTAGGCCTCCACTGACCACACCACTGCTGCCCGTGTACCCCTGGAACCAATTTAAAATTGCCTACAGCCATGTGTTATTATTTTAGGCCTTCGATGCCTGTCTGCAGTCACTCCTTCCACTAGGCCTCCACTGACCACACCACTGCTGCCCGTGTACCCCTGGAACCAATTTAAAATTGCCTACAGCCATGTGTTATTATTTTAGGCCTTCGATGCCTGTCTGCGGTCACTCCTTCCACTAGGCCTCCACTGACCACACCACTGCTGCCCGTGTACCCCTGGAACCAATTTAAAATTGCCTACAGCCATGTGTTATTATTTTAGGCCTTCGATGCCTGTCTGCGGTCACTCCTTCCACTAGGCCTCCACTGACCACACCACTGCTGCCTGTGTACCCCTGGAACCAATTTAAAATTGCCTACAGCCATGTGTTATTATTTTAGGCCTTCGATGCCTGTCTGCGGTCACTCCTTCCACTAGGCCTCCACTGACCACACCACTGCTGCCCGTGTACCCCTGGAACCAATTTAAAATTGCCTACAGCCATGTGTTATTATTTTAGGCCTTCGATGCCTGTCTGCGGTCACTCCTTCCACTAGGCCTCCACTGACCACACCACTGCTGCCCGTGTACCCCTGGAACCAATTTAAAATTGCCTACAGCCATGTGTTATTATTTTAGGCCTTCGATGCCTGTCTGCGGTCACTCCTTCCACTAGGCCTCCACTGACCACACCACTGCTGCCCGTGTACCCCTGGAACCAATTTAAAATTGCCTACAGCCATGTGTTATTATTTTAGGCCTTCGATGCCTGTCTGCGGTCACTCCTTCCACTAGGCCTCCACTGACCACACCACTGCTGCCCGTGTACCCCTGGAACCAATTTAAAATTGCCTACAGCCATGTGTTATTATTTTAGGCCTTCGATGCCTGTCTGCGGTCACTCCTTCCACTAGGCCTCCACTGACCACACCACTGCTGCCCGTGTACCCCTGGAACCAATTTAAAATTGCCTACAGCCATGTGTTATAATTTTAGGCCTTCGATGCCTGTCTGCGGTCACTCCTTCCACCAGGCCTCCACTGACCACACCACTGCTGCCCGTGTACCCCTGGAACCAATTTAAAATTGCCTACAGCCATGTGTTATTATTTTAGGCCTTCGATGCCTGTCTGCGGTCACTCCTTCCACTAGGCCTCCACTGACCACACCACTGCTGCCCGTGTACCCCTGGAACCAATTTAAAATTGCCTACAGCCATGTGTTATTATTTTAGGCCTTCGATGCCTGTCTGCGGTCACTCCTTCCACTAGGCCTCCACTGACCACACCACTGCTGCCCGTGTACCCCTGGAACCAATTTAAAATTGCCTACAGCCATGTGTTATTATTTTAGGCCTTCGATGCCTGTCTGCGGTCACTCCTTCCACTAGGCCTCCACTGACCACACCACTGCTGCCCGTGTACCCCTGGAACCAATTTAAAATTGCCTACAGCCATGTGTTATTATTTTAGGCCTTCGATGCCTGTCTGCGGTCACTCCTTCCACTAGGCCTCCACTGACCACACCACTGCTGCCCGTGTACCCCTGGAACCAATTTAAAATTGCCTACAGCCATGTGTTATTATTTTAGGCCTTCGATGCCTGTCTGCGGTCACTCCTTCCACTAGGCCTCCACTGACCACACCACTGCTGCCCGTGTACCCCTGGAACCAATTTAAAATTGCCTACAGCCATGTGTTATTATTTTAGGCCTTCGATGCCTGTCTGCGGTCACTCCTTCCACTAGGCCTCCACTGACCACACCACTGCTGCCCGTGTACCCCTGGAACCAATTTAAAATTGCCTACAGCCATGTGTTATTATTTTAGGCCTTCGATGCCTGTCTGCGGTCACTCCTTCCACTAGGCCTCCACTGACCACACCACTGCTGCCCGTGTACCCCTGGAACCAATTTAAAATTGCCTACAGCCATGTGTTATTATTTTAGGCCTTCGATGCCTGTCTGCGGTCACTCCTTCCACTAGGCCTCCACTGACCACACCACTGCTGCCCGTGTACCCCTGGAACCAATTTAAAATTGCCTACAGCCATGTGTTATTATTTTAGGCCTTCGATGCCTGTCTGCGGTCACTCCTTCCACTAGGCCTCCACTGACCACACCACTGCTGCCCGTGTACCCCTGGAACCAATTTAAAATTGCCTACAGCCATGTGTTATTATTTTAGGCCTCCGATGCCTGTCTGCAGTCACTCCTTCCACTAGGCCTCCACTGACCACACCACTGCTGCCCGTGTACCCCTGGAACCAACATCAGAAAATATAAAAATAAGTATGTTGCTTATAAAAAAGAAAATACTGGAGAGATATCAAATGCAGACATTTTAACATTAAAAACAAACACATACAACAAAAATCTGGTACAGTACTAAAAATGGTCACCAGCTACAATAACTTTCTCCTGCAAGTAGTTAACTGAAAGGTTTTTTCAATTTTAAACACAGATATGGCATCCACCGAGTGTTGTCCTGTCGCGTCTTCTTTATATTATTGCCAAGAAGATGCAAAACAATGAAAATAATAAAATCATTATTTACCAAAAAAATAGAGTAAGTCAAAACCACATTGCAAATAAACATTCATTACAAATAAAGAAGCAGGGCGCGTCCGAGGGTGAGTATATACCTAATAAGAATATAATCACCCTCGGACGCGCCCTGCTTCTTTCCGACAGCCTTCCTTCCTAAGAATCAGCCCTTCCGTGGTGTAGAGAGAGGGTTTGTTACACTCCAAGGTGTTCCCCAGGTTGCCTTTCCTGAGCTTCGATCTTCCGGCTCTCGTTTAGTAGTTGTTGGAAACTACGCTGCATTGGGCCTACAAATTGGGTATGGGGTGTAGAGAGATGGTGTGTTCCACTCCAAGGTGTTCCCCAGGTTGCCTTTCCTGAGCTTCGATCTTCCGGCTTTCGTTTAGTAGTTGTTGGAAACTACGCTGCATTAGGCCTACAAATTGGGTATGGGGTGTAGAGAGATGGTGTGTTCCACTGTAGAGAGATGGTGTGTTCCACTCCAAGGTGTTCCCCAGGTTTCCTCGCCAATGCTTCGATCATCATGCTCTCGTTTAGTAGTTGTTGGAAACTACGCTGCATTAGGCCTACAAATTGGGTATGGGGTGTAGAGAGATGGTGTGTTCCACTCCAAGGTGTTCCCCAGGTTTCCTCTCCATTGCTTCGATCTTCATGCTCTCGTTTAGTAGTTGTTGGAAACTACGCTGCATTAGGCCTACAAATTGGGTATGGGGTGTAGAGAGATGGTGTGTTACACTCCAAGGTGTTCCCCAGGTTTCCTCTCCATTGCTTCGATCTTCATGCTCTCGTTTAGTAGTTGTTGGAAACTACGCTGCATTAGGCCTACAAATTGGGTATGGGGTGTAGAGAGATGGTGTGTTACACTCCAAGGTGTTCCCCAGGTTTCCTCTCCATTGCTTCGATCTTCCGGCTCTCGTTTAGTAGTTGTTGGAAACTACGCTGCATTAGGCCTACAAATTGGGTATGGGGTGTAGAGAGATGGTGTGTTACACTCCAAGGTGTTCCCCAGGTTTCCTCTCCATTGCTTCGATCTTCCGGCTCTCGTTTAGTAGTTGTTGGAAACTACGCTGCATTAGGCCTACAAATTGGGTATGGGGTGTAGAGAGATGGTGTGTTCCACTGTAGAGAGATGGTGTGTTCCACTCCAAGGTGTTCCCCAGGTTTCCTCGCCAATGCTTCGATCATCATGCTCTCGTTTAGTAGTTGTTGGAAACTACGCTGCATTAGGCCTACAAATTGGGTATGGGGTGTAGAGAGATGGTGTGTTCCACTCCAAGGTGTTCCCCAGGTTTCCTCGCCAATGCTTCGATCATCATGCTCTCGTTTAGTAGTTGTTGGAAACTACGCTGCAATAGACCTACAAATTGGGTATGGGGTGTAGAGAGATGGTGTGTTCCACTCCAAGGTGTTCTCCAGGTTGCCTTTCCTGAACTTCTATCTTCAGGCTCTCATTAAATTGTGGTTAAACGGAACAACTGCATTTGGCGTACTAGTTGGTTTGGGGCCTACTATCGGTGTCTGCCGCTCCTTGCTGTTCTCCTGGTTTCCTGTCCTGAAATTCCGTTTTCAGGCGCTCGTTAAGTAGTTGTTAATGTTAGACTGCATTTGGCCTACTAGTTGGGTTGGGGCCTACTATCGGTGTCTGCCACTCCTTGCTGTTCTCCTCCACTGAACAAAGCTGTGCCGCCTGTTTACTACTGTTGCCAATTTTGAACTGCATTTCGACTACTTACTGATTTGGGCCTACTCTCTGTGTCAGCCTCTCATTCCAGTTGTCCTCCACTGCAATGCCCCCTGATTAGTCCTGTGTTACCAATTTTGAACTGCATTTAGCCCACTTTATTCTTTGGGCCTATATCTGTGTTTCCTCCTCATCCTGCCCATTGCCCAGCCAGTGATAGATGAGTCTGCTGGTACATTGACCCATAACGCAACATTCCCCGTGAACGCTACACAACAACATTGTGACCCTGCTGAAAGTCAGGTTGCTCTTCCCGCATACCATACCACCTTACACGGGGACAAAGAGGAAGGTGCAGATGAAAGTGCAGGTTCCTTCATCAGGTGGGGGGAGGAATACTAGTTGGCGACGTCACTGGCACAGGGCCTCTCATAGTACGCAAAAGTGTTGCTGCCGGTGGGAGGCGCCCCCGCCGTGCAAACACACCGCTGTACTTTGAGGGGCCCTGTGCCAGTGCCAATGCCAACGAGTGGGCCCCCCCTGCTTGCTCAGGTTCACAGCACTTCCAAAGTTGAAATACTTACCTCTCCCTGCTCCACTGCCGTGACGTGGTCCAGATTTCCTGGGCCCACTAATTACTTGAACCAGCCCTACCCACCACAACTTTAGCCAAATGACCCCCAATTTCAAATGCCTTCCAATTATTATAAGGTAAATTACGCTTGACAAGCTTCATTAAGAAGAATGGATGGTTTTGACATTAAAATGGGCACTCTAGGTGTTTTCCTGGCCCCCACTCACTGCCGACTATGCTGCCCCATTGACTTGCATTGGGTTTCGTGTTTCGGTCGATCCCGACTTTACGTCATAATCGGCCGATTTCACTCGACCCGACTTTTGAGATAGTCGGGTTTCGCGAAACCCGGCTCGACTCTAAAAAGGTCAAGGTCGCTCAACTCTATTTTACGCGTTTCAAAGTACAAAAGACTTCTTCATCAGGAAAGACCACAAGTATAGCAAAAGCAGCCAAAGTGCCATTTAAACAGATTTCAAATGTGAGCACCAAAAGAATCATGTGATAGATGTAAGAAAAAAGGAACGTGTGATAATGTCAAAGTTCGGATAGGTACCACCTGGTATGGCACATGACATACATGTGGTGTGCTAAGATAAAATGAATAAGCAAAAATGATTATTACAATATAACTTGTATAAATCTCGGTTCACAATATAGGATGATTGTTTAAGAAGACAAAAAGAAAAAAAGGGGAAAAGAAAAAAGTGTGGAGCAGAAAAAAATGAAAATAGGAGAGAACTCATCCTGATCTGGGCATCACAAGAACCGAATGTCAGGGGGGTGTATCTATCAAAGAGCCATCATATCAGATGGAGAAGACTGTGTTCAGTTGGATATTGATGATCATTATAAAGTGATCTAGTAGAAAAAAATAATTCTATCAGTATTTGTGTTGTTATTATTATTATTATTATTATTATTTATTTATATAGCACCATTAATTCCATGGTGCTGTACATGAGAAGGGGTTACGTACAGAGTTATAGATATCGATTACAGTAAGCAGGT
The DNA here is from genome assembly GCF_032444005.1 of Ranitomeya imitator. Classification (NCBI taxonomy): domain Eukaryota; kingdom Metazoa; phylum Chordata; class Amphibia; order Anura; family Dendrobatidae; genus Ranitomeya; species Ranitomeya imitator. The sequence goes on along the minus strand of NC_091285.1, from coordinate 171,570,792 downwards.
TTACAGTGACAGACTGGTACAGAGGGGAGAGGACCCTGTCCTTGCGGACTTACATTCTATGGGATAGTGGGGAAGAGACAGAAGGTAGGGGCGAGGCGGCGGCTCTGGCGAAATTGCTGTCTACCGAGGGCCAAGAGATGGCGGCATCTTCTCTGTCACTATAGAGCAGCACATCTGTGACTTCATGATCCCATCAATAACATGTGCCTCTCGACACCGGCAGCTCACGTGCCACCCCATCGGCAGCTCATGTTCACCCCCCACCCCCCGACACCAACAGCTCATGTGTCCTCCCCCCGACACTGGCAGCTCATGTGCCCCCTCTGCCACCAGCAGCTCATGTGCCCCCCCCAACACCGGCAGCTCATGTACCCTCCCCAACACCGGCAGCTCATGTGCCCCCCCTCCCCCGACACCGGCAGCTCATGTGCCCCCCCTGACATCGGCAGCTCATGTGCCCCCCCGCCATTGGCAGCTCATGTGCCCCCCCTGACATTGGCAGCTCATGTGCCCCCCCTGACACCGGAAGCCCATGTGCCCCCCGACTCCAACAGCTCGTGTCCCCCGACACCTCATGTGCCCCCAAAGACCAACAGCTCATGTGCCCCCGACACCTCATGTTCCCCACCGACACCTCATGTGCCCCCCTCGACACTGGCAGCTCATGTGCCCCCCCGACACCAACAGCTCATGTGCCCCCCGACACCAGCAGCTCATGTGCCCCCCCCGACACCAGCAGCTAATGTGCCCCCCGACACCAACAGCTGTGTCCCCCAACACCAGCAGTTAATGTGCCCCCCAACACTAGCAGCTCATGTGTTCCCCAACACCACCAACTCATGTGTTCCCCAACACCACCAGCTCATGTGTCCCCCAACACCAGCAGCTCATGTGTTCCCCCGACACCACCAGCTCATATGACCCCCAACACCACCAACTCATGTGTTCCCCAACACCACCAACTCATGTGTCCCCCAACACCACCAGCTCATGTGTTCCCCAACACCACCAACTCATGTGTCCCCCAACACCACCAGCTCATGTGTTCCCCCGACACCACCAGCTCATATGACCCCCAACACCACCAACTCATGTGTTCCCCAACACTATCAGGGTTCATGTGTTCCTCAACACCACCAACTCATGTGTCCCCCAAGACCACCAACTCATATGACCCCCAACACCACCAGCTCATATGACACCCAACACTATCAGGGTTCATGTGTTCCCCAACACCACCAACTCATGTGTCCCCCAAGACCAGCAGCTCATGTGCCCCCCGACACAAGCATGGCTCATGCAGCTCCATGTAAGGGCACAGCCAAAACCAGGTCTCACTGTAAGCACCCTGCATTTTTGTTTGTACACCTCACCAGTTATGAAGCCATTAGTTCTAAAAATCTTTCTCTTGGTCTTATCCCCCGGAGCACAGAGTCCCAGTGTCTCCATATTTCTCACCCTGGGCCCCGGCACATTCTAGGAGGCTTTTTTGTGTCTGGATTTTAGGAGCGGTTCCTCTGTGGACGCCCCCCATGCCGTCGCTCCTCTGCAGTGTGCACTGGTTTGTGTCCCCCAGATCGGCTTTCCACTTCTTTAAATAATGGCAGGGAACTTACAGGCGGATTTTCTTTCCCCTTCTCACCAGACAACGTTCCTGTTTAGGTGGTCACTTTTGTGGTCGCTTGGACGTCTGAGATTCTGCAGTTCCATCTTTCTTACATTTTCTATCACTTTTGCTCCAGTATCTGATTGGTTAGTAAAGTTTCACTGATCTTCCTGTAGTCGTCACCTTTCTTGAGTACAGAAATGATTTTCTTTCGTCTTCTGACATTTCTCTTCCATGTGGTGCCATTGCTGACAGCATGAAATGGTAAAGGGTTTTCTTTTTCAGGATCACCCTCTTATAGTCGCCCGTGTTATGGACACCGGTGTAATGAAGAATACCAATCTGAGGGGGAATTCTTGTTTAATTAGAATTTTGGAGTTTAAACTTTAGCTCTTCTCCTAAGACTTTCATTGGGGTGTACTCATTTTTGCAACATTGTCTGGAATCAATTTGTTGGTAATAATTTCTTCTTTGGAGTCCGAAATAACAAATAGTGTTTGCAATCAATGGCCGACAGTTGTGGGAGTATTTTGTAGTGTTGAACTAACAGTTTTCTAACAAATCTGTTGGGGTGTACTCATTTATGCTGAGCACTGTATGTGGAAGGCTGAGGAGAATGTTCCTGGTATATTGGCCATGATGAAAATCATTGGCAAAACTAAGGATCTATGAGTAAATCAGAATGGAGCTCGGAAGATCTACCCCATCATGGAAGGAGGAAGAAAGATCATGAAATGGAAGAAGAAAAGACGGAGGAAAGAATGAAGGAGGAGGAAAGAATGAGGAGGAGGAAAGGAGGAAGAAAGAATGAGGAGGAGGAGGAAAGGAGGAAGAAAGAATGAGGAGGAAGAAAGAAGGAAGAAAGAATGAGGAGGAAAGAAGGAAGGAGGAGGAAAGAATGAGAATGAGGAGGTAAGAATGAAGGAGGAGGAAAGAATGAGGAGGAGGACAGTGTCAAAGAAAATATTAAAACTCCTTGAGGTCCCTCATGTTCCCCCCACCAATATGGAATATTGGAATTTCTATACATCCAATATTAATGAGACGTACATTGTTGGCACTGGGATAACTAGGCCAATACAGACATTTTCTCATAATCATAACATCAAAAAGTCCCAAATCCATAGGGGTAAAACCCCCAGCAGCAGCAGCTCGGCCATGTTAGAGCTAAGCATAGCTAACATCCCGATAGAAGAGATATCAGTCCGGCCTTCGGAGATCGCTCTATGAGGAGTTATTACATAAATTGGGAGTTCCTAAAATTATGAAGTGCTGAGTCCGGGCCGTTGTGGGGTCATAGTAGAGGGGGGTGCTGGTGGGACTCAGGGTCTGATAAAGACCTACCCCAATTATCACCGGTGCTCGCACAGAGATACATATCATATATGCAGGGGCCCTGTGTATGGACCGACCAATCCAATCGCTCGGAATCGTCTCTGCGATCGGTGCAGTAAGTTCTTCTGTTTACGCTGCATTGTTTTGTCCCCGTGTAAAATCATTTGCATATTTGTCAGACACACTGCCTCCCTTTGAATTATAATATCTAATAGTTCTGTTCCTTCTGTTCTATAAACCACGCCTCAAAGCCATGAGCCACCATACGGCGTCTAATCAACCAAAACAGATTAGTGGTGTCGGCGAGTAGTCTGGAGTTGGCGACGTCACTGGCACAGGGCCTCTCATAGTACGCAAAAGTGTTGCTGCCGGTGGGAGGCGCCCCCGCCGTGCAAACACACCGCTGTACTTTGAGGGGCCCTGTGCCAGTGCCAATGCCAACGAGTGGGCCCCCCCTGCTTGCTCAGGTTCACAGCACTTCCAAAGTTGAAATACTTACCTCTCCCTGCTCCACTGCCGTGACGTGGTCCAGATTTCCTGGGCCCACTAATTACTTGAACCAGCCCTACCCACCACAACTTTAGCCAAATGACCCCCAATTTCAAATGCCTTCCAATTATTATAAGGTAAATTACGCTTGACAAGCTTCATTAAGAAGAATGGATGGTTTTGACATTAAAATGGGCACTCTAGGTGTTTTCCTGGCCCCCACTCACTGCCGACTATGCTGCCCCATTGACTTGCATTGGGTTTCGTGTTTCGGTCGATCCCGACTTTACGTCATAATCGGCCGATTTCACTCGACCCGACTTTTGAGATAGTCGGGTTTCGCGAAACCCGGCTCGACTCTAAAAAGGTCAAGGTCGCTCAACTCTATTTTACGCGTTTCAAAGTACAAAAGACTTCTTCATCAGGAAAGACCACAAGTATAGCAAAAGCAGCCAAAGTGCCATTTAAACAGATTTCAAATGTGAGCACCAAAAGAATCATGTGATAGATGTAAGAAAAAAGGAACGTGTGATAATGTCAAAGTTCGGATAGGTACCACCTGGTATGGCACATGACATACATGTGGTGTGCTAAGATAAAATGAATAAGCAAAAATGATTATTACAATATAACTTGTATAAATCTCGGTTCACAATATAGGATGATTGTTTAAGAAGACAAAAAGAAAAAAAGGGGAAAAGAAAAAAGTGTGGAGCAGAAAAAAATGAAAATAGGAGAGAACTCATCCTGATCTGGGCATCACAAGAACCGAATGTCAGGGGGGTGTATCTATCAAAGAGCCATCATATCAGATGGAGAAGACTGTGTTCAGTTGGATATTGATGATCATTATAAAGTGATCTAGTAGAAAAAAATAATTCTATCAGTATTTGTGTTGTTATTATTATTATTATTATTTATTTATATAGCACCATTAATTCCATGGTGCTGTACATGAGAAGGGGTTACGTACAGAGTTATAGATATCGATTACAGTAAGCAGGTTTACAGTGACAGACTGGTACAGAGGGGAGAGGACCCTGTCCTTGCGGACTTACATTCTATGGGATAGTGGGGAAGAGACAGAAGGTAGGGGCGAGGCGGCGGCTCTGGCGAAATTGCTGTCTACCGAGGGCCAAGAGATGGCGGCATCTTCTCTGTCACTATAGAGCAGCACATCTGTGACTTCATGATCCCATCAATAACAAGTGCCTCTCGACACACATGCTTGTGTCGGGGGGCACATGAGCTGCTGGTCTTGGGGGACACATGAGTTGGTGGTGTTGGGGAACACATGAACCCTGATAGTGTTGGGTGTCATATGAGCTGGTGGTGTTGGGGGTCATATGAGCTGGTGGTCTTGGGGGACACATGAGTTGGTGGTGTTGAGGAACACATGAACCCTGATAGTGTTGGGGAACACATGAGTTGGTGGTGTTGGGGGTCATATGAGCTGGTGGTGTCGGGGGAACACATGAGCTGGTGGTGTTGGGGGACACATGAGTTGGTGGTGTTGGGGAACACATGAGCTGGTGGTGTTGGGGGACACATGAGTTGGTGGTGTTGGGGAACACATGAGTTGGTGGTGTTGGGGGTCATATGAGCTGGTGGTGTCGGGGGAACACATGAGCTGCTGGTGTTGGGGGACACATGAGCTGGTGGTGTACTCATTTATTGGTCTGTAGTCACTGAACACAATCCTGATCACAGGTATCAGTGTAATCAGTATAACAGCACCGACCTGACACTGTCTGTAGTCACTGAGCACAATCCTGATCACAGGTATCAGTGTAATCAGTATAACGGCACCGACCTGACACTGTCTGTAGTCACTGAGCACAATCCTTATCACAGGTATCACTGTAATCAGTATAACGGCTCCGACCTGACACTGTCTGTAGTCACTGAGCACAATCCTGATCACAGGTATCAGTGTAATCAGTATAACGGCACCGACCTGACACTGTCTGTAGTCACTGAGCACAATCCTGATCACAGGTATCAGTGTAATCAGTATAACGGCACCGACCTGACACTGTCTGTAGTCACTGAGCACAATCCTGATCACAGGTATCAGTGTAATCAGTATAACAGCACCGACCTGACACTGTCTGTAGTCACTGAGCACAATCCTGATCACAGGTATCAGTGTAATCAGTATAATGGCACCGACCTGACACTGTCTGTAGTCACTGAGCACAATCCTGATCACAGGTATCAGTGTAATCAGTATAACGGCACCGACCTGACACTGTCTGTAGTCACTGAGCACAATCCTTATCACAGGTATCACTGTAATCAGTATAACGGCTCCGACCTGACACTGTCTGTAGTCACTGAGCACAATCCTGATCACAGGTATCAGTGTAATCAGTATAACGGCACCGACCTGACACTGTCTGTAGTCACTGAGCACAATCCTGATCACAGGTATCAGTGTAATCAGTATAACGGCACCGACCTGACACTGTCTGTAGTCACTGAACACAATCCTGATCACAGGTATCAGTGTAATCAGTATAACGGCGCCGACCTGACACTGTAGTCACTGAGCACAATCCTGATCACAGGTATCAGTGTAATCAGTATAACGGCACCGACCTGACACTGTCTGTAGTCACTGAGCACAATCCTGATCACAGGTATCAGTGTAATCAGTATAACGGCACCGACCTGACACTGCCTGTAGTCACTGAGCACAATCCTGATCACAGGTATCAGTGTAATCAGTATAACAGCGCAGACCTGACACTGTCTGTAGTCACTGAGCACAATCCTGATCACAGGTATCAGTGTAATCAGTATAACGGCACCGACCTGACACTGTCTGTAGTCACTGAGCACAATCCTGATCACAGGTATCAGTGTAATCAGTATAACGGCACCGACCTGACACTGTCTGTAGTCACTGAACACAATCCTGATCACAGGTATCAGTGTAATCAGTAAAACGGCGCCGACCTGACACTGTAGTCACTGAGCATAATCCTGATCACAGGTATCAGTGTAATCAGTATAACGGCGCCGACATGGCACTTTATTGAGAAAAAGAACGGCAAAGATGATAAAAAGGAGGAAAGATGAAAAAGAGGCAAATATATGAAGGAGAAGAAAGAGATGGAAAAGTATCTGCAGCGTCCACAGGTTCCGATACTTTGGTCCCCAAATTCAGGATTGCAACAACGCACACAAGATCACTCAGCAATGATGCCGCATATGCAGCAGTTAAGGCAGCGAGAGCCGGACCCTGTAGCATCTAATGGGGGGACATGGTAGAATCTGATGGGTGACCTGGAGAATCTTATGGGGGGACCCTGTAGCTTATGATGGGGGACCCTGTAGCTTATGATGGGGGACCCTGTAGCTTATGATGTGGGACCCTATAGCTTATGATGGGGGACGCTGTAGCTTATTATGGGGGACGCTGTAGCTTATGATGGGGGGACCCTGTAGCTTATGATGGGGGGCCTGTAGCTTATTATGGGGGACGCTGTCGCTTATTATGGGGGACCCTGTAGCTTATGATGGGGGGACCCTGTAGCTTATGATTGGGAGGCACTGTAGCTTATGATGGGGGGTCCTGTAGCTTATGATGGGGGGCACTGTAGCTTATGATGGGGGGCCCTGTAGCTTATGATGGGGAGACCCTGTAGCTTATGATGGGGGGACCCTGTAGCTTATGATGGGGGGACCCTGTAGCTTATGATGGGGGACCCTGTAGCTTATGATGGGGGGACCCTGTAGCTTATGATGGGGGACCCTGTAGCTTATGATGGGGGACCCTGTAGCTTATGATGGGGGGGCCTGTAGCTTATGATGGGGGGGCTGTAGCTTATGATGGGGGACCCTGTAGCTTATGATTTGGGGACCCTGTAGCTTATGATGGGGGGACCCTGTAGCTTATGATGGGGGACCCTGTAGCTTATGATGGGGGGGGCTGTAGCTTATGATGGGGGGACCCTGTAGCTTATGATGGGGGGGCCTGTAGCTTATGATGGGGGGGGCTGTAGCTTATGATGGGGGTCCTGTAGCTTATGATGGGGGACCCTGTAGCTTATTATGGGGGACCCTGTAGCTTATGATGGAGGGGGGGGCTGTAGCTTATGATGGGGGGACCCTGTAGCTTATGATGGGGGGGCCTGTAGCTTATGATGGGGGCCCTGTAGCTTATGATAGGGGGACCCTGTAGCTTATGATGGGGGACTGTAGCTTATGATGGGGACCTTGTAGCTTATGATGGGGGGACCCTGTAGCTTATGATGGGGGCCCTGTAGCTTATGATGGGGGCCCTGTAGCTTATGATGGGGGGACCCTGTAGCTTATGATGGGGGACTGTAGCTTATGATGGGGGGACCCTGTAGCTTATGATGGGGGGACCCTGTAGCTTATGATGGGGGCCCTGTAGCTTATGATGGGGGACCCTGTAGCTTATGATGGGGGGGCCTGTAGCTTATGATGGGGGGGGGGGGGCTGTAGCTTATGATGGGGGACCCTGTAGCTTATGATGGGGGGACCCTGTAGCTTATGATGGGGGACCCTGTAGCTTATGATGGGGGGGGCTGTAGCTTATGATGGGGGGGCCTGTAGCTTATGATGGGGGGCCCTGTAGCTTATGATGGGGGCCATGTAGCTTATGATGGGGGGACCCTGTAGCTTATGATGGGGGGGCCTGTAGCTTATGATGGGGGGGGGCTGTAGCTTATGATGGGGGACCCTGTAGCTTATGATGGGGGGACCCTGTAGCTTATGATGGGGGGGCCTGTAGCTTATGATGGGGGGACCCTGTAGCTTATAATGGGGGGGCCTGTAGCATATGATGGGGGACCCTGTAGCTTATGATGGGGGCCCTGTAGCTTATGATGGGGGGACCCTGTAGCTTATGATGGGGGGACCCTGTAGCTTATGATGGTGGGCCCGGCAGCTTATGATGGGGGGGGGCTGTAGCTTATGATGGGGGCCCTGTAGCTTATGATGGGGGACCCTGTAGCTTATGATGGGGGACCCTGTAGCTTATGATGGTGGGCCCTGTAGCTTATGATGGGGGCCCTGTAGCTTATGATGGGGGGACCCTGTAGCTTATGATGGTGGGCCCGGCAGCTTATGATGGGGGGGGGGGGCTGTAGCTTATGATGGGGGCCCTGTAGCTTATGATGGGGGACCCTGTAGCTTATGATGGGGGCCCTGTAGCTTATGATGGGGGGACCCTGTAGCTTATGATGGGGGGACCCTGTAGCTTATGATGGTGGGCCCTGCAGCTTATGATGGGGGGGGCTGTAGCTTATGATGGGGGCCCTGTAGCTTATGATGGGGGACCCTGTAGCTTATGATGGGGGACCCTGTAGCTTATGATGGTGGGCCCTGTAGCTTATGATGGGGGGGGGGCTGTAGCTTATGTTGGGGACCCAGTAGCTTATGATGGGGGACCCTGTAGCTTATGATGGGGGACGCTGTAGCTTATTATGGGGGGGGGGGCTGTAGCTTATGATGGGGACCCTGTAGCTTATGATGGGGGGACCCTGTTGCTTTTGAATGGGGGGGGGGCTGTAGCTTATGATGGGGGCCCTGTAGCTTATGATGGGGGACCCTGTAGCTTATGATGGGGGGACCCTGTAGCTTATGATGGTGGGCCCTGCAGCTTATGATGGGGGGGGGGGTTGTAGCTTATGATGGGGGCCCTGTAGCTTATGATGGGGGACCCTGTAGCTTATGATGGGGGACCCTGTAGCTTATGATGGTGGGCCCTGTAGCTTATGATGGGGGGGGCTGTAGCTTATGATGGGGGACCCTGTAGCTTACGATGGGGGGACCCTGTAGCTAACGATGGGGGCCCTGTAGCTTATGATGGGGGGGCCCTGTAGCTTATGATAGGGGGGGGCTGTAGCTTATGATGGGGGACCCTGTAGCTTACGATGGGGGGACTCTGTAGCTTACGATGGGGGCCCTGTAGCTTATGATGGGGACCCTGTAGCTTATGATGGGGGACCCTGTAGCTTACGATGGGGGACCCTGTAGCTTATGATGGGGGACCCTGTAGCTTATGATGGGGACCCTGTAGCTTATGATGGGGGGCCCTGTAGCTTATGATGGGGGCCCTGTAGCTTATGATGGGGGGACCCTGTAGCTTATGATGGGGGGCCCTGTAGCTTATGATGGGGGCCCTGTAGCTTACGATGGGGGCCCTGTAGCTTATGACGGGGACCCTGTAGCTTATGATGGGGGGGGCTGTAGCTTATGATGGGGGGCCCTGTAACTTATGATGGGGGGCCCTGTAGCTTATGATGGGGGGCCCTGTAGCTTATGATGGGGGACCCTGTAGCTTATGATGGGGGACCCTGTAGCTTATGATGGGGGGGGGGCCTGTAGCTTATGATGGGGGGGCCTGTAGCTTATAATGGGGGGGCCTGTAGCTTATGATGTGGGGGCCCTGTAGCTTATGATGGGGGGGGGGCTGTAGCTTATGATGGGGGGCCTGTAACTTATCATGGGGAACCTGTAGATTATGATGGGGGACGCTGTAGCTTATGATGGGGGACCCTGTAGCTTATGATGGGGGACCCTGTAGCTTATGATGGGGGCCCTGTAGCTTATGATGGGGAACCTGTAGATTATGATGGGGGACGCTGTAGCTTATGATGGGGGACCCTGTAGCTTATAATGGGGGACCCTGTAGCTTATAATGGGGGGGGGGGGGCTGTAGCTTATGATGGGGGACCCTGTAGCTTATGAAGGGGGGGGCTGTAGCTTATGATGGGGACCCTGTAGATTATGATGGGGGACCCTGTAGCTTACGATGGGGGACCCTGTAGCTTATGATGGGGGACCCTGTAGCTTACAATGGGGGGACCCTGTAGCTTATGATGGGGGCCCTGTAGCTTTTGATGGGGGTACTGTAGCTTACGATGGGGACCCTGTAGCTTATGATGGGGGACCCTGTAGCTTACGATGGGGGGACCCTGTAGCTTATGATGGGGGGACCCTGTAGCTTATGATGGGGGCCCTATAGCTTATGATGGGGGTACTGTAGCTTACGATGGGGACCCTGTAGCTTATGATGGGGACCCTGTAGCTTACGATGGGGGGACCCTGTAGCTAACGATGGGGGCCCTGTAGCTTATGATGGGGGGGCCCTGTAGCTTATGATGGGGGGGGCTGTAGCTTATGATGGGGGACCCTGTAGCTTACGATGGGGGGACTCTGTAGCTTACGATGGGGGCCCTGTAACTTATGATGGGGGACCCTGTAGCTTACGATGGGGGACCCTGTAGCTTATGATGGGGGACCCTGTAGCTTATGATGGGGACCCTGTAGCTTATGATGGGGGGCCCTGTAGCTTATGATGGGGGCCCTGTAGCTTATGATGGGGGGACCCTGTAGCTTATGATGGGGGGCCCTGTAGCTTATGATGGGGGCCCTGTAGCTTATGATGGGGGGACCCTGTAGCTTATGATGGGGGGCCCTGTAGCTTATGATGGGGGGGCCCTGTAGCTTATGATGGGGGGGCCCTGTAGCTTATGATGGGGGGGCTGTAGCTTATGATGGGGGACCCTGTAGCTTACGATGGGGGGACTCTGTAGCTTACGATGGGGGCCCTGTAACTTATGATGGGGGACCCTGTAGCTTACGATGGGGGACCCTGTAGCTTATGATGGGGGGCCCTGTAGCTTATGATGGGGGCCCTGTAGCTTATGATGGGGGGACCCTGTAGCTTATGATGGGGGGACCCTGTAGCTTATGATGGGGGGCCCTGTAGCTTATGATGGGGGCCCTGTAGCTTACGATGGGGGCCCTGTAGCTTATGACGGGGACCCTGTAGCTTATGATGGGGGGGGCTGTAGCTTATGATGGGGGGGCCTGTAGCTTATGATGGGGGGCCCTGTAGCTTATGATGGGGGCCCTGTAGCTTATGATGGGGGACCCTGTAGCTTATGATGGGGGACCCTGTAGCTTATGATGGGGGGGGGCTGTAGCTTATGATGGGGGGGCCTGTAGCTTATGATGGGGGGGCCTGTAGCTTATGATGTGGGGGCCCTGTAGCTTATGATGGGGGGGGCTGTAGCTTATGATGGGGGACCCTGTAGCTTACGATGGGGGGACTCTGTAGCTTACGATGGGGGCCCTGTAACTTATGATGGGGGACCCTGTAGCTTACGATGGGGGACCCTGTAGCTTATGATGGGGGGCCCTGTAGCTTATGATGGGGGCCCTGTAGCTTATGATGGGGGGACCCTGTAGCTTATGATGGGGGGACCCTGTAGCTTATGATGGGGGGCCCTGTAGCTTATGATGGGGGCCCTGTAGCTTACGATGGGGGCCCTGTAGCTTATGACGGGGACCCTGTAGCTTATGATGGGGGGGGCTGTAGCTTATGATGGGGGGGCCTGTAGCTTATGATGGGGGGCCCTGTAGCTTATGATGGGGGCCCTGTAGCTTATGATGGGGGACCCTGTAGCTTATGATGGGGGACCCTGTAGCTTATGATGGGGGGGGGCTGTAGCTTATGATGGGGGGGCCTGTAGCTTATGATGGGGGGGCCTGTAGCTTATGATGTGGGGGCCCTGTAGCTTATGATGGGGGGGGCTGTAGCTTATGATGGGGGGCCTGTAACTTATGATGGGGAACCTGTAGATTATGATGGGGGACGCTGTAGCTTATGATGGGGGACCCTGTAGCTTATGATGGGGGACCCTGTAGCTTATGATGGGGCCCTGTAGCTTATGATGGGGAACCTGTAGATTATGATGGGGGACGCTGTAGCTTATGATGGGGGACCCTGTAGCTTATAATGGGGGACCCTGTAGCTTATAATGGGGGGGGGCTGTAGCTTATGATGGGGGACCCTGTAGCTTATGAAGGGGGGGGCTGTAGCTTATGATGGGGACCCTGTAGATTATGATGGGGGACCCTGTAGCTTACGATGGGGGAGCCTGTAGCTTATGATGGGGGACCCTGTAGCTTACGATGGGGGGACCCTGTAGCTTATGATGGGGGCCCTGTAGCTTATGATGGGGGCCATGTAGCTTATGATGGGGGTACTGTAGCTTACGATGGGGACCCTGTAGCTTATGATGGGGGACCCTGTAGCTTACGATGGGGGGACCCTGTAGATTATGATGGGGGACCCTGTAGCTTATGATGGGGGGACCCTGTAGCTTATGATGGGGGCCCTGTAGCTTATGATGGGGGTACTGTAGCTTACGATGGGGACCCTGTAGCTTATGATGGGGACCCTGTAGCTTACGGTGGGGACCCTGTAGCTTATGATGGGGGGCTGTAGCTTATGATGGGGGGGCTGTAGCTTACGATGGGGACCCTGTAGCTTATGATGGGGACCCTGTAGCTTACGATGGGGACCCTGTAGCTTATGATGGGGGGCTGTAGCTTATGATGGGGGGGGCTGTAGCTTATGATGGGGGGGACCCTGTAGCTTATGATGGGGGACCCTGTAGCTTATGATGGGGGGGGGCTGTAGCTTATGATGGGGGGCCCTGTAGCTTATGATTGGGGGGGGCTGTAGCTTATGATGGGGGACCCTGTAGCTTATGATGGGGGGGGGCTGTAGCTTATGATGGGGGGCCCTGTAGCTTATTATGGGGCCCTTGTTAAAATATATATACAGTGGGTACAGAAAGTATTCAGACTCCTTTAAATTTTTCACTCTTGTTTTCATTGCAGCCATTTGGTACATTCAAAAAAGTTCATTTTTTCTCATTAATGTACACTCTGCACCCCATCTTGACCGAAAAAAAAACAGAAATGTAGAAATTTTTGCATATTTATTAAAAAGCAAAAACTGAAATATCACATCGTCATAAGTATTCAAACCCTTTGCTCAGTATTAGAAGCACCCTTTTGAGCTAGTACAGCCATGAGTCTTCTTGGGAATGATGCAGCAAGTTTCACACCTGGAATTGGGGATCCTCTGCCATTCTTCCTTGCAGATCCTCTCTAGTTCCAACAGGTTGGATGGTGAATGTTGGTGGGCAGCCATTTTCAGATCTCTCCAGAGATGCTCAATTGGGTTTAGGTCAGAGCTCTGGCTGGGCCAGTCAAGAATGGTCACAGAATTGTTCTGAAGCCACTCCTTTGTTATTTTAGCTGTGTGCTTATGGTCAATTTCTTGTTGGAAGGTGAACCTTCAGCTAAGTCTGAGGTCCGGAGCACTCTGGAAGAGGTTTTCATCCAGGATATCTCTGTACTTGGCCATATTCATGTTTCCTTCACTGGCAAACCGTCGTGTCCCTGCAGCTGAAAACACCCCTATAGCATGATGCTGCCACCACCATGTTTCACTGTTGGGATTGTATTGGGCAGGTGATGAGCAGTGCCTGGTTTTCTCCACATATACTGCTTAGAATTATCACCAAAAGGTCTATCTTCATCTCATCAGACCAGAGAATATTATTTCTCATAGTCTGGGAGTCCTTCATGTGTTTTTTTTTAACAAACTCTATGCGGGCTTTCATATGTCTTGCACTAAGAAGAAGCTTCCATCAGACCATTCTGCCATAAAGGCCCAAATGGTGGAGGGCTGCAGTGATAGTTGACTTGATGGAACTTTCTCCGATCTCCCTACTGCATCTCTGGAGCTCAGCCACGGTGATCTTGGGGTTCTACCTTACCTCTCTCACCAAGGCTCTTCTCCCACGATTGCTCGGTTTGGTTGGATGGACATTTTCCATTTCAGCATCATGGAGACCATTATGTTCTTAGGAACCTTGAGTACTGTAGAAATTCTTTTGCAACCCTGGCCAGATCTGTGCCTTGCCACAATTCTGTCTTTAAATACTTACTTACCCACTGAATATCTTTAATCGTTTCGTAAAAAAATTGTATATATATATATATATATATATATATATATATATATATATATATATGTCTATATATGTCTATATATGTATGAGAATTTATTTGAAATAAAAAAGTTGAATTAATTGCATTGATTCAAGCAAGTAGTGTTAATACTGGCTTACTGATCATTAGTGACAACCACTATAATGGGAATAATATTACTATCATACAGTGACCACATTTTAATATATACTTACCTTGTAATGTCTTCACATCCTGTTCCATCCAGATGTGTCCAGATCCCAGAATTCCAAGCGGCGGAAGCTCACCGACCTCCATATTGGGACACCCAAGTGATGGATGTCTCAATATAGAAACTGATGGTGGTACCAGCCTCTTGCGTGGTGCCACCAGCGGAACACTGTCGCACCACCCACACACACGCACACACTGTATACTCCGTATGCAGCCTCTTGTGTGGTACCACCAGCGGAACACAGCGGAACACTGTTGCGAACACGCCGCCTCCTGGATCAGCCGAATGATGCACTGACCGCCGCCATCTTTGTACAGGAGGAGCGTATGCGCAGTTTTAATGTGACCACCGCTATCTGTCTGCACAAAGATGGCAGTGGTCTGATTTACTGCACCTGCGCGAATTCCGTGCAGTCGCAGTGAATCATTAGGCTGATCCTGGCAGCAGATGCGTGACGTGTCTACAGCAGAGGAAGCAGGTCACATTAAAGGGGTTTTCCCATGAACGAAAGTTTATTTTAAAAATTGTCTGTGTGTGACCATGTAGAGAGCATACCACATCTCCTGGGCAGGAAGCAAAAGACAGCTCTCCATGTCCAGTTCGATTTCGGGTACCTCACGGCCCACGGCCCTGACGGGCAAGTCATAAACTCCATAGCAAACCACTAATAGCTAAATGTATTAGAGCAGAGCTTGTGCTGAGCTGTACAGTTCTACTAATGCTACAGTTCTGCTGTTCACTAAAACTCTTTCACAAAAAAGAGTGCCCTCCGAGGCAGAAACCACTTAGTAAGAAGACTGCAAGGAGATTACATAGTTTGAGCTGCTCAAGAAACAGTTTGAGAATACCTGTTTAATGTCTGCTGAATTGTCAAAACTCTCTTTTTCCCTAGCTGTGGCAGCCTCTGGACACCATGCTCCCCCTGCAGGAATTATACTCTCCCTCTGCTGATTTTCTGTAGGCTCCCAAGCACAAAAATGAAGACATAACACCTGGAATAAAAACTTGTAGTAAAGCATCCTACTATCACAACTAGTTACACACAAATCACTCCAATGTTAAATGGGTGCAGAGAGGAAATATGGCCATATTGTATATCAATGAAAAGGGGGTGCACTACTTTAGGAAACTCAATAATGTGCCCCATCTGGTCATACATTAGCATCGTGGGTGACTTAGTGCCCAGTTTGAGAATAGTACAATAGGAAATCCTCATTGATTTATAGTTCTTTACTTCCAGATGTATCACCACAATATTACAATAAAGTTATATTGCATTTTTTTCTTTAAAAAGTTTCGTTTTCAGTGCTGGGTAGACAAGGGTTTGGTACTAGAATCCACTTCTTGTCCCTGTAAAGAAGGGTAAGGCCAGAGACACACTTGCATTTTTAAAATCGGTCTGATTTTGTTCCTGAAAAGTGGAACAAGGGTCATGCAAGTGTCATGCATTTTTCATGCAAGTGCATTCCTATTTTTAACAAGCCATGAGAAATGTTCATTTGAACCAAAACGGCACCATGTGACGTGGGCTGAATAAAGTCCTTATGTTTGGTAATTATTGGATTGCTGCCTACCTTTTTTTTCATTTTGATTTGATTCTTAGATAGATATAAAAAGATAAATATAAATATGTGAGTAAGATATATAAATAGTAGTGATGAGCGAAAATACTCGTTACTCGAGATTTCCCAAGCATGCTCAGGTGTCCTCAGAGTATTTTAGTAGTACTCGGAGATTTAGTTTTCATCACCGCAGCTGAATGATTTACATCTCTTAGCCAGCTTGATTACATATGGGGATTCCCTAGCAACCAGGCAACCCCCACAAGTACATATGCTGGCTAACAGATGTAAATTATTCAGCTGCGGCAATGAAAACTAAATCTCCGAGCACTAAAAAATACCCAGAGGACACCCAAGCGTGCTCGGGAAATCTTGAGTAACGAGTATATTCGCTCATCACTAATAATTAGTGCTTTGTGTGTAGTTTACTGCATATGTTTTTTTTAATAAATAAATTCTCTTCAGAAAAAAAACGGCATGGGATCCCCAGGCATTTTATTAACCAGCAGAGGGAAAGCAGACAGCTGGTGGCAGATGTTTATAGCCTGGGAAGGGCGTAATACCCCTGGCACTTCTCAGGTAATATCAGCCCACAGCTGTCTGCCTAGCCTTTGCTGATTATTAATTATAATGGGACCTTATGTTGTTTTTGGGGGCGGGGTTTTCCATTTTAATAGCCAGTAAAGACTAAGTATACTGCTATGAGCTGATATTAATTGCACGGGAAGCTCTATGGGTATTACCCCCCTTCCAAGGCTATAAACATCTGCCCCAGCTACCCGCTTTCCCTCTGCTGGTTAATAAAATGGCATTTTTTTTCAATGATTTATTTATTAATTAAATACATGTACAGCAAGCTACACAAGTAGTGTACTAATTATACACGTCACTGACCTCTTTATATCTATTCATTCTATGTATATATTTCTATTTTATTGTGTTGCGTCACGCTGTGATTTTACTGTATGCAGCTGCTGAAATTTTGGATTTTCAGGGACATGGGTGTGTAAATATGAGACAGCACCCGCATGGTCCAAGTGCTGTGCAATTTTTTTTCTTGCACCCATTAACTTCTATTGGTGAATGCGATCCGATTTCCGATTACAATCGCAGTATGATGCAATTTTTGTCCAGTCCGATTGTGATCTGATCCAAGCTGGAAAGAAAAAGAGCAGATGAACACACAATAATAGAATAACATTAGTCCAAATGCAGTCCAATTTTTGATCAGATTCTATTCCTCCGATTTAATCTATCTATTTAAGGCTATGCAGCACGCTTTGGGGTATGCCTCAGTTCACACTGCCCCTCGCATTCTCCACCATATGTAAAGCTGCAGTAGCTTCGTACGCAGTGAAGAAGCAGTGACCCACAAATTCAAACACAAAAGTCTCTATTAATGTGTTTCTTCACAGCATTAAAGTCCACTTCACATAAATGCATATAACTTCAGTGATCAATTTACACCAGTTCAAAGTAATGCATATCACATGGCTTTAGATTTGCGGTCCCTAAACAGGCCAGACTTCCCTTGTCCAGTTTCCCTGGGTGACCGCACGCCATCTCACAGTCTCTATACGTCTCTGTACACACAGCCTCATATGTTGCAGACACTACTCACGCCAGCCCTCCTCTGACTAGTTCTCGTGGGTGTCCTGCATCGCTGTATCACAGTCTCTTACAGACTCATTACTCACACAGTCGTACACAGTTGAGGATATCCTCCGGATAGCAGCCGGGCACCATATCCACCTGTTTGCAATCGTTGCACATGCTAGTCCTCTTTCGGGTACAGGACATCCACCTCCAGGCAACAGGACTATCCACATCCGACTCCTACGGGCACAGGATATCCACCTCTGGGCAACAGGACTGTCCACATTCGAGACCAGTACCATGGATGACTTGCATCTCTGTGTACGCTGAGGGTGCCAGGCTATTCAGCTGCCCTTGGTGCTGGCTCTGCTGGGCTCCATGCACTCTGCAGACCTGCACACACCAGACTGACACTGACTTGCACCTGGGCCTCTCCTGGCCAGACACCTGACACTGCCTGCACGGCCTGACACACCCATACCCTTACTGCAGGGCTTTTAAACAAACACAAACCTGTGGCCTTCAGCCACCTGGAAAACCCGGACCGGAAATTCGTGACTCTCATGCACACCTATGGACTTCATCCATCTGCATGCACATTCTGGGGAGAACAAACAGCGCCCCCTAGCTGTATCAGAGGCCACAATTATACCTTTCTCCCATAAATTTTCAGCCACTTTCCCCCTCTATAACTGCAAGTCACTCACAACTACTAAAGTCACAACCCTTTGGGGTAATTGCCAACCATAGTCTTACCATAATTTCCAGCCATATCCCTCTCATAATCACCAGCCACAGTCTCCATATAAGTGCTAGACACAGTTCTCTCCTTACTGCCAGCCACCGCCCTCTATAATTTCAAGCCACAGCGCTCACATAATTGCCAATCCCAGTTCTCTGGTTATCGCCAACATATCCCTCCCATAATTCACAGTCAAAATTGTCCGGTAATTGTATGCCACTTCTCTGTCATAATCAGACAAAGTGCCCTAATAACTGCTAAACTCTACATCTTATATCTGTCAGCCACTGCCCCCCACTTCTGTAATTTCCAGTCACAGTCTCCATATAATTGGTTCTCTCATAATTGCCAGCCACAGCTCTTCTGTAATTTTCAGCCATAGCCCTCCCATAAACTCCAAGCACACCTTTCCCGTAATTGCCAAACAAAATTCTCTTGTCATTTGCAACCTCACTTTCTCCATAATTGCCAGCCATAACACCCCCATTATTGTTAGCTAACTGCTACCGCCTGAACACTATATTTGTTGCCACAGACCCTCCTTTAACTGCCAGCCTCAGCCCAATAAAGTAATTGAAACCCATAGTCCCTACTTTTGGTGCCCACTACAAGTTGCACATTGCTGACATACTGAGATTGGTTCTCCGAGACCCATTGTTCTTCTTGTAAGTGGGCTACAAACACATGTGAATTACAATAGACACTACTCTGTTTCTGTGAGAAATATGTATGCCATCAAGAGATTTAGTTGTCCACGGATTATCAATTTAACCTTTGCCCAACCTGTGGTGACAAGAGAGCTAGCCGTCCGTGTTCCCTCTCTGTCCATTCCTTGCCATGGGAGTTCTGAATGAACCCCCATTATTTATTGTACAAAGGTATTGACTGTGTATCCTCATGTCACTTTTCCATATTAGTCTCTGATACCAACACCTTGTATGCATCCAAGAGCAAGAAAGAAAATCTTGTCAGGGCTAGTAAAAGACAAGGTTATTTGAGCTTCGGGGAAGTCTGAAGAATTTTGCAAGTTTTCTACTCATTAGAATGCTCCTCATGGGGATTTAGACTTTTTACAAACCATCCTTTTGTCACATCTCCAGATTTTCTTTCAAAAACCAACTTCAGATGCTTGCAGATTGTAATTCAAAACCAGCTGATTTATCGCGATATCTGATTTTTTATGAATGACATCTCAAAAATCTGTCTTTCAAAGAATTTTTTTTGGTGGCCACGACCACTTTTAATATGATTTTATTAGGTCTAACTTTTCCTATTAGGAGAAGAAGGTATGTATGATCTTTAAATCTTTTCAGCCTTGGTTTTCTAACCTGTATATTTCGATTGAAAAAGGCTATGGAATACTCCACATGGTTACAAGTATTCAGTGCTATCAATTAGTACAAGATGTGAACGAGAAGGCAGCAATTAGAATTTCCTGTAAGTCTTTGGGAAACCAAAGCATTTGCTGAGGGCCTCATCATTTGTTAAACAAGGTCACTTTGCACGTGAACAAGACATAGTGAATTTCCTAATCCTACTAGACAGTATACAAAACCAAATACCCAAAGACAACTCTGTAAATGGTTGCTAATAATAAAATGATGTAATACAGTACATGTTTATGGAACATTCACTTAGGACATAGTTTAAAAACACAGCACAGAGAAGAGGCCTCTACATGTAGTGTTCATACATCACTGTTACAACATACCATGTGTATAAAGGGAGAACAATTTATAATGCTTTTTATATAAAAAAATGTCAAACATGTATGGCATACTAGCATAAATATGTATAGCATAGTCTTATGTTTTACACATACTGTAGATTAAAAAGCACCTGTCATGAAAATTCCACGTACAAACCAAACATATTATTAAACACGTCCCTTAGATTTGATGAGGCCAGGACCAGCGGTAGGTGGAGCAAACTGTGCAATTACACAGTGCCCCAGCGTTTTTAGCAAAAACTACATTGATAATAGCAGTTCTGTACTATCAGTGCAGTTTATGAAGTTGAGAGTTCATCAGAAACCTTGGTAATATCCCATACATTTGATTGCGATGTCACAACAGTACCTGTGCCCTGCCAGAGTCTAGAAGAATGGAAAAAGAGGAGGCAGTCTCATAACTCCTCTACAGTTTGACTAAAATATATACGTATGTGTGTATGCATGTATGGGGAGGATGCTGAAAGGAAAATTACTCTGCCTCCAGAGCTTATTTTGCATGAAGGGGCAGTTACCAGTGTGAGACATGTAACTAATACTGAACAGGAGAAATTAACTTTGTGTTCTTGCAAACACATTTTTTGCATCTCTCTGAGCTCTGCTGTATTGCAGAGATATTACTACCCTGTCTGCCTGTGAGATGGAAGCTGAAGCTGAGAGGGACCTACAGATGTGTCAGGTATAATCACACACTGCTCTGCAGTGAGATTAGGAGAGCAGAGAGTGGACATTACACATCATACTGGTAATACTGGTAACCATTACACATCACAATGGTAACTTCCCCTTCATGTAAAATAAGCTCTGGAGGCAGAGTTATCTTCCAGGAAGCATCCTCCCAGAGCCTGGAAGAGATCATGTACATAAAGTGATAAAAGATGATTTCTCAACAACAAGCCATCTGATATGAGACATACAGATATGACTCTTTTCAGCAGTCTAGATCCTGTATGCCCATACAGTATTAATAGTTTAGATAGGTCATATGTGATGACAGGTTACTATAAAAAATAAAATGCTTTCTGGGAATATCATATTTATTATCTATGCTGTGGCAGCCATATTTAACAAGTGAACCATTCCCAGGTCCTGCGCATCTCTCCTACTGAAATGAACGTGTTCGGCGCTGCAGTAGCTAGGTACTGCCTGTGAACAAAGTTGTGCTGCACTCCATTCATTTTTACATCTTAGCTGCAGCCATAGCTAAAAACACATGACCAGTGTGGATGCCGGGTCTTGAACCTCCACTTTCCTGATGATTATGGTTTTAATATGTTGAAATCACTAGATGTTGAAGTTCTTACATCCACAGTACATATGAATATATTATACAATCAATATACAATGCACATTTGTACAGTGGGGAAAATAAGTATTTGATACACTGAGGATTTTGCAAGTTTTCCCACCTACAAATAATGGACAGTTGAGATGGGTGAACCTGAACAGTAAAGTTCGGCATCTGGATCGAATACCTACTGGCACTGACACCGACCATGGATTTCATCAGGAAGTCCTTGCTATTGTTTGGCTTCTGCAACCTGAACACTGGTGGTGTTTGTCACACTGTCATGTGCATGACAGGGCGGAAAACACTGTTTCTGATCAGCCGTAAAATAATTACTGCCGGTAAGAGAGCTGCAGTTCCCAAGCTGTCACATGACAGTGTGAGCCCACAGCTGTGATAAGAGGTAACAAGTTTAACTCTGGTCACTGGCATTGGCTGATGGGACTACTATGAGCCTACATCTACTACTATCTAATAACAGCGAGAGCAAGCGGAGGCTGATGAGAGCATTCATCACCAGGCGCCTGCACTCTAAATAAATAATTTAAAAAAGAAATGGCTTGGGTTCCCCTGTATTTTTGATAACCAGCCAGACAAAACTCACAGCTAAGGGCTTAAACCCTCAGCTGTCTGCTTTAGCAAGGCTGGTTATTAGGATTAGAGGGGTTCCCATTCCAATTTTTTTAATTATTTAAATAAATGATTAAAAGAAACAGCATGGGATCGCCATTTAAACTAATCCATTCAACCATTCAAGCTAAAGTAGACAGCTGGGGGCTGGTATACTCAGGCTGGTAAGGTGTCATGGACATTGGCCCTACCCAGCCTAAAAATAGCAGTCTGCAGCCACCAAGAAAAGGCACATCTATTAGATGCACCAATTTTGGTGTTTTGTCCGGCTCTTCCCACTTACCCTGTAGTGGTGGCAAGTGGGGTTCATATTTTTAGGGTTGAAGTCACCTTTGTATTGTCCAGTGACATTAAGCCCATGACTTAGTAATGGAGAGGCTTTTTGCCTCTGATCGCAGGTGCGGGCTCACGCTGTCAACTGACAGCACGGGAACCAAGGCTCTCTGACTGGAGGTAATGATTTTACCACCGATCAGAAGCAGTGTTTGCCATGCTTTCATGCACATAACAGTGTGGCAAACACTGAATGATCAAGCCCCCCATTCAAGTGAATGGGGACAGGGTTCGTTTTTTTTAAACTGTTCGGCAGAACCCGCTGGACCCGAACATCCAGGGTTCACCCATCTGCAAATTTTTATCCCAGGTACACTTCAACTGGTTTTCTATTGTGAAATACTTATTTCAAGCAATACAATGCAAATTAATTATGTAAAAATTATCCAATGTGATTTTCTGTTTTTTATTTCCTTAGGGGTGCACGCATGTGGGGGTGCACGCAAGCGTCCCAGAAGCAAAGCGTCACGGAGCTAAGCGTCATGATACAGCAGTTATTCCATGGCAAAGAACTAACATTTATCTTCTCTCTTCACACAGGTATAACTTCCCACCTCTGCTTGCTGTCTCATCTGCTGCAATAGACTCTTATGGTATAACTTCTCACCTCTGCTTGCTGTCTCATCTGCTGCAGTAGACTCTTATGGTATAACTTCCCACCTCTGCTTGCTGTCTCATCTGCTGCAATAGACTCTTATGGTATAACTTCCCACCTCTGCTTGCTGTCTCATCTGCTGCAATAGACTCTTATGGTATAACTTCCCACCTCTGTTTACTGTCTCATCTGCTGCAATAGACTCTTATGGTATAACTTCCCATGCTTGCTGTCTGCTGTGTCATCTGCTGCTTTACCATCTAGAAATATATTTTAATGTGTCTGTTAATTCATTGGTATAATTCATTTGGTGCATTGTACTTAATACTCACTGTTGCATATCCATGACTGGGATCAGTGTAGATCTCATTTGGTGGAAGGTGTCAAAATAGATGTTGCCAGGCTGAATGTCTTTGATCATCTAAAAAGAAAAAAAAAATCCCTGGTGTGCTGGCCCCAGCTGCCAAATTATCCTCAACCAGTTCCCACAATCCATCTCTTCTGACCCAGCAGTCTGGACTATAAATTTAGAAACATCCCTAGGGGTGCACGCATGTAGGGGTGCACGCAAGCGTCCCAGAAGCAAAGCGTCACGGAGCTAAGCGTCGTGATTAGTGTTGAGCATTCCGATATCGCAAGTATCGGGTATCGGCCGATACTTGCGGTATCGGAATTCCGATACCGAGATCCGATACTTTTGTGGTATCGGGTATCGGTATCGAATCAATAGGGATGTGTAAAATAAAGAATTAAAATAAAAAATATTGATATGCTCACCTCTCCGGTGGCCCCTGGACATCACGCTGCTAACCGGGAGGCTTCTTTGTTTAAAATGTGCGCCTTTAGGACCTGCGAATGACGTCCCGGCTTCTGATTGGTCGCGTGCCGCCCATGTGACCGGCACGCGACCAATCAGAAGCCGTGACGTCATTCGCAGGTCCTCAATTCCTAGAATTAGGAGTTTAGTGAATGAGAATGACGTCGCGGCTTCTGATTGGTGCCGGTCACATGGGCGGCACGCGACCAATCAGAAGCCGGGACGTCATTCGCAGGTCCTAAAGGCGCGCATTTTAAACAAAGAAGCCTCCCGGTTAGCAGCGTGATGTCCAGGGGCCGCTGGAGAGGTGAGCATATCAATATTTTTTATTTTAATTCTTTATTTTACACATCCCTATGGATCCCAGGGCCTGAAGGAGAGTTTCCTCTCCTTCAGACCCTGGGAACCATGAGAATACCTTCCGATACTTGATGTCCCATTGACTTGTATTGGTATCGGATATCGGTATCGGCTATATCCGATATTTTTCGGGTATCGGCCGATACTATCCGATACCGATACTTTCAAGTATCGGATGGTATCGCTCAACACTAGTCGTGATACAGCAGTTATTCCATGCCAGTTAGTCAGGGCAGGAGTCAGGTAACCCATACTCTGCACTCCCCTCTATCCATGTGCTTTATTCCTATCCTCCTATGTTCCCTTGCAATCCACTTTCACCAACCAATACCCCCTCCGTCATGACTCATATACATCAGCTCCTCACTCCTTCCCTCTCCCATGTACAGCTCCCATGCACTTCTCACCTTTCTGAAAAACCTCAGCCCATCTTGCCCAAACTCTCTGCACAAAAAAACTTCATACAATTCCAAAAGCTACTTGTTTGTTATCTTCCTACTCCTACTGATTTCAGGAGATATCTCCCCCAACCCCGGTACACTATCCACCAACCTCAACCCGTACCCTACCTCACATAGAAACCTTAGTAATCTTACTAATATTACTTGCACTCCTTCATCTCCTTCTTTTAATTGTGCCCTTTGGAATCCATGGTCTGTATGCAACAAGCTTCCTTTCCTACACAATTACTTTTTGAAAAACTCTCTGAATCTGCTGGCCCTCACGGAAACCTGGATTCAGGATTCTGACACAGTCTCTCCTGCTGCCATTTCCCATGGTGGCTTACAATTCTCACAATCCCTGAGACCCACAAACAGACATGGTGGTGGAGTCGGCATACTTCTCTCCCCACAATGCACCTTCCAGGTCATCCCACCAACTCCATCACTCTCATTCCCTTCTTTTGAGGTCCATACCATCAGACTCTATTGTCCCCTTTCCCTCAGAGTAGCGGTCATATACCGGCCCCCAGGCTCACCCACCCACTTCCTGGACCATTTCTCTGCCTGGCTGCCATACTTCATGTCCTCAGAACTACCAACCCTTATCCTGGGAGACTTCAACATCCCCATAAACAGCCCCACTTCCAAATCTGCATCCCAGCTTCTATCACTAACCACTTCTCTAGGCCTCTCACAGCTCTCAACCTCTGAGACACACAAGGATGGTAACACCCTTGACCTGGTCTTCGCCCGGCTCTGCTCAATCTCCTACCTAGATAACTCACCGCTTCCCCTCTCTGACCACAACATTCTCTCCTTCACACTCACAAATCCTCGCCCACCCCAGCACTCTCCTACCTACCGCACATTCAGAAATCTACGTGCCATTAACCCTCATAGACTTTCAGACTCCCTGCACTCATCATTGTCCCCAATCTCTTCTTTTTCCTGTCCTGATCTGGCTGTACATCACTTCAATGACACTCTTAGAAGTACCCTTGACCAAGTAGCACCCCTCACTCTCAGAACCTCCAAACACAGAGTGAAACAGGACTTGCTCACATTGCAAACCCGATTTCTCTAGCGATGCTCTAGGTGTGCTGAACACTTATGGAGGAAAAAACGCACACCAGAAGACTTCATATACTTCAAATTTATGTTAAGGACCTATAACTCTGCCCTTCACCTCGACAAACAGACCTACTTCACCACCCTGATCTCCTCACTACCCAACAACCCCAAGAAACACTTTTTGCC
Source organism: Ranitomeya imitator (assembly GCF_032444005.1). Lineage (NCBI taxonomy): Eukaryota > Metazoa > Chordata > Amphibia > Anura > Dendrobatidae > Ranitomeya > Ranitomeya imitator. The sequence continues at coordinate 171,544,963 of NC_091285.1, read as the reverse complement.
ACCTTTCACTCCCTCCTCAGGCCAAAAGCACAAGCCCCTATCACAGACATCTGTGCTGATGACCTGGCCTCCCACTTTATAGAGAAAATAGTGAATATCCGTCAGGAAATCCTCTCCCAATCACCAAGTTCACTGACTCCCATCCCTCCCTGCATTTCCCCTGACTCACTCTCCACATTCGATCCCATCATAGAAAAAGAAGTCTCCAGGCTCCTCTCTTCTTCTCGTCCGTCTACAAGCACCACCAACCCCTTTCCCTCTCATCTCCTCCAGTCTCTCTCTCCAGCCGTCACAACTCACCTAACTACAATCTTTAATCTCTCCCTCTCCTCTGGCATTTTCCCCTCCTCCTTCAAACACTCTATCATTACTCCATTACTAAAGAAACCCGCTCTCGACCCATCCTGCCCAAATAACTATAGACCAGTCTCCAATCTCCCCTTCATCTCTAAACTCTTGGAGTGCCGTCCCGTTACCTCTCCACTCACTCCTTCCTAGACCCTTCACAGTCCGGTTTCCGCCCCCTACATTCAACTGAAACTGCACTCATCAAAGTGACCAATGACCTCTGACAGCAAAACGTAATGGTGACCACTCTCTGCTCATTCTTCTCGACCTTTCTGCAGCTTTCAACACTGTTGACCACCCTCTCCTACTCTCTAGGCCCCAGTCACTAGGCATTAGGGACACTGCTCTCTCCTGGTTCTCTTCCTACCTTTCTGACCGCTCCTTCAGTGTTCTGTTCTCTGGCTCCACTTCCTCTCCTCTTCCTCTCACTGTCGGGGTACCTCAGGGCTCAGTCCTTGGCCCCCTTCTCTTCTCCCTCTACACGACTCCAATTTGACAGACCATCAGCAGATTTGGCTTTCAGTATCATCTTTATGCTGATGACACACAACTATACACGTCATCCCCTGACCTTACCCCCGCTGTACTACAGAATGCCAGTGACTGTCTGTCTGCAGTCTCCAACATCATGACTGCTCTCTATCTGAAACTTAACCTCTCCAAAACTGAACTTCTTCTGCTCCCGCCATCTACTAAACTCCCTAAATCTGACATTTCCCTCTCCGTGGGTGGCACCATAGTAACACCCCGGCAGCAGGCACGCTGTCTGGGTGTTATGTTTGACTCCGATCTCTCCTTCACATCCCATATACAATCTCTTGCCCGCTCGTGCTGCTTACACCTAAAGAACATCTCTAGAATCCGCCCTTTTCTCACCATGGAAACAACAAAAACCCTCACTGTCGCCCTGATCCACTCCCGTCTGGACTACTGTAATGCTCTATTAATTGGCCTCCCCCTCACATGACTTTCCCCTCTCCAGTCCATCCTTAATGCAGCAGCCAGGGTTGTCCATCTGGCTAATCGTTACTCGGACGCGTCCGCTCTTTGCTAGTCATTACACTGGCTGCCCATTCATTACAGGATACAATTCAAAGTACTTGTTCTCACCCACAAAGCTCTCCACAGTGCGGCACCCCCTTACATCTCCTCTCTCATTTCTGTCAATCGGCCTAACCGACCGCTGCGCTCTGCAAATGACTTTCGACTAATCTCTGCACTAATCCGTACCTCCCACTCCCGACTCCAAGACTTCTCCCATGCTGCACCAATCCTCTGGAATGCTCTACCCCAAGATATTAGGACCATCCACAATTTGCATAGTTTTAGGCGCTCGCTCAAAACACATTTTTTCAGAGCGGCCTACCACGTTTACTAATCAAACTCATTTTATGTTTGTGTGTGTGTGTAGCCCATTCACTATCCCCATCTATCCCCCACCCCCTGAAGATGGCTGGACCATCATTGTAAATACATCATTGTAAATACACACCTTTGCTTTGTATCTCCCCCACCTCATTGTTGATTAATAGCTCTCATGAGCAGGGTCATTTTATTTAGCTTAAATTATTGTATTGTTAACGTTGTTACTTATGTCTGTTGTGTTTGATACTGTTAAACTGTAAAGCGCTGCGGAATATGTTGACGCTATATAAATAAAGATTATTATTATTATTTTTAGATTCTGTATCTCACAGTTGAAGTGTACCTACAATAAACATTTCAAACCTCTCTATTCTTTGTAGAATCTTCATTTTTCATAGATCACATTGTTGTTTCTTTCTGTATACAGATTTATTATTATTATTATTACTAGATTGTGGCCCGATTCTAACGCATCGGGTATTCTAGAATATGCATGTCCCCGTGGTATATGGACAATGATGATTCCAGAATTCGCGGCAGACTGTGCCCGTCGCTGATTGGTCGAGGCAACCTTTATGACATCATCGTCGCCATGGCAACCATTATGACATCTACGTCGATACTGTGCCCGTCGCTGAATCAGAAACGTGGGATTTCTACGTCCTTTATGACATCATCGTCGCTGTGCCCGTTGCTGATTGGTCGAGGCCTGGCGGCCTCGACCAATCAGAGACGCGGGATGTCTACGTCCTTTATGACATCATCGTCGCTGTGCCCGTTGCTGATTGGTCGAGGCCTGGCGGCCTCGACCAATCAGAGACGTGGGATTTCCAAGACAGACAGACAGACAGACGGAAAAACCCTTAGGCAATTATATATATAGATTATTGTGACTTTGTGTAATTGTAAGTGATCATATGGTTTAGATGTGTTTGATTTATGTCTACTGCCTTTTGTGCAAATTAGTTGCAGTTTGATTTTCTCCAGGAATCAGCTTAATTTTGAGTTACACAGAACATCTTCGTGCTATTTTACTTTTTTTTAACTTTTAAATAAAGTTTACTAGTTAATCAAACAACGGACAATGTTATGCAAGTGTGATCCGAACCGAGTCATGTTTAATTACCTTCTAATTAAACTAACTGTGTATGGAGAACTCTAATCTATTAATACCTTTATTAGAGATTGACATGCAGGTTTGACTATTTTCTTTCCTAAAGTGGATTTTCTTTGGCATTCCTGTGAGTGACCTGAACTCTGTAAGAATCAGTTAACATTTTTTTTAGTCTTTAGGCACAGAAGCATGGATGGGGGCTGGGACAAAGTGTTGATAAACATGTTCAGGAAGCAAGGGGCACCAGAAGGTTGCAGGGGTCTGTGGAAATCACATGATATGGCTGAAGGCTACAAGCTCTACATGACAGAAGGCGCCTAGTCAATCACTATCCCTGCCAGACACGCCTACTAGAGTACACTCCTCTGCAATAAACCAATCAGAAGGAGACCCTGCAACACACCTCTCATTCACATTCTACACCTTGAACCTTTCATCAACCCCAGAAGGGAAACACGTGTTCTCTAAACTATGAGGATGTAACAGCTGTCCAAGGGTGATGGGTCATATCACACCAGCGCTTGTCTTACAATGCAGACTCAGAATTAAAGACAGCTGTGTTTACTATAACTGGAGTATTTCAAGTTAATTTTTTTTTCCGTGGAATACAGCCTAAATTTAAGCATGTACCACTATATGCATGCATCCTGTGTACTTGGTTGAATTATGGTAAATATTAAGTTTAGATAAAAGAAAGAACTGCCATGTGAAAAGCCTTGTTCACTTCTATCAATTATCACAATTTTGCAAATAAAAAAATAAGCATAACTTTTAGAGATGAGTGAATCGATGTAAATTTAATTTGTGTCGAATTTTTAGGAATTCAATGAACCCGGTGAACTCAAACTATTAACGATTTGATTCGTGCAAATTGCCTAAAATGGTCTCCTCCATATTACACATTGCAGAAGATTGCATCAGTCAGGGAAAGGTCACTTGTCTACAAATATAGCCAGATGGCTTCTCCATAATCAGTGTCAGACTGGGGTGGTGAAGGCCAACCAGTGACACTTACTCTGATTCACCAATTTACTGTATAATAGTACACTGGATAGTTTGTTAAATTAATAGTGACATGCTTCTTCTGTCTGAAAATAGTGAATCAAGTGTATTGTGCCAACAACTGCTCATATAAGGAAGTAAGTGACCCATTACTGCCCTTGGACCCTCCAGGCTATTGACCGGTTCTCCTGTGGGCCACTATAAGCCAGCTCATAATGACACACAGGTATCACATCACATGGTAGAGCATAGAAAACCAGGAGAGTATATTATAGCCTGTGGTATCTTTGTACCGATAACATGGTACAAAGATATATATCTTTCCTGTGTCAAAATGGAGGATATCAGATTGTACCGCATCTTTATGGAACTAAAACCACTTCTGAAGAAACGTGCTGAATCGGACAGCAACATTTTTATAGCCAGAGAGGGACTATTATAGACAGTCTAAAAATAGAAGCAGAAGATTCAGCAGTCATTTTTTGATGAATCTGGATAGTGAGAAGACGTCACAACTCTCAACTTAGTTGAAGACATAGGGTGAGAAAGTCATAAAACATTGAATAAACATAATATACAGGGCCCAATTGATTACTGCATTTGCTCCTGATTTTTCTTTAGTTTTGTTGCTTTTCTCCTGATTTTCACTTGTGCCTAATTCTCCTTTTAATGAGCAACTCTTTGAAATCTATTTGGTATGTGTTCACCATGTTCGCCATTGTGGGCAGGGTATATTGTTTACAAATGTTTCCAGACAATTCATCAATTGTGATTTTTTAACCCCTTCATGACATATGATGTAAACTTACGTCAAATGTCGTGTCCCTGCCTTTGAAGAGGGATCGCAAACCGAGCTCACATTTTTCCAGACACATGACTGCTGCTTTAATTAGCCATCATGTGCCTCTAACAGCCATGGGTGGAGTGGACTTCTGCCCATACCTGTTAACCTGCTAAATCCTGCTGTCAGTCTCTAATAGTGACATTTAACTCACGGCGACAGGGTTGCATGTTTTCCCACGTTTCCATGATTACGGGGTGCTGATGGATTTTCATGACAGCCGAGGTCTGCTGAAGATGCTCATGACTGTTGTTATGGTCTTTCTGTGAAAACCAGCCCGTTGCTGCCATTCATAGGAGATTGTGATTTTTATAATACATAGCAGTGCTGACACACAAGCGATCAGATGCTTGCAAGGGACTATTAAATCCAATAAAAAAAAAATATTTTTAAAAATATGAAAAAAAATCCCACAAATCACCCCCCTTTTGCCTCATTAACAAAAAAAAACTGAAAAAATAACACAGTTTTGGTATTGCTGAGCTTGTAAAACTCTGGTCTATTAAAATGTAAAAAAAAAGAAAATTGATTGGTGTATGTCATAACAGAAAAAATCAAAACACCAGAATTTTTTGGCTGGCGCAACATTGCAATAAAATGCAATAAGAGGCGATCAAAACATCGTATCTATTCCCAAATATCAGTAAAACACCAGCTCAGGGTGCAAAAAATGAGCCACAAAATTTTAAAATAACCAATAAATTTCTTTCAACTTCACAATTGTGTTCCACTTGTTGTTGATCCTTCACCAAAAAATTACATTTGTTATCTTTATGTTTGAAACATGTTATGTGGGAAAAGGTTGAAAAAATCTCGGGAGCCGAATACTTTCGCAAGGCACTGTATATACTCAAGTATAAGCCGACCTGAGTATAAGCCGAGACCCCTAATTTTGCCACAAAAATCTGTGAAAACTTATTGACTCGAGTATAAGCCTAGGGTGGGAAATGCAGCAGCTACTGGTAAATTTCAAAAATAAAAATAGATACCAATAAAAGTAAAATTAATTGAGACATCAGTAGGTTAAGTGTTTTTGAATATCCATATTGAATCAGAAGCCCCATATAATGCTCCATACAGTTCGTGATGGGCCCCATAAGATGCTCCATACAAAATACGGCCCATATAATGCTCCATAAAGTTCATGATGGGCCCATAAGATGCTCCATATTAAAATATGCCCCATATACTGTAATGCTGCATAAAAGGTTAATGATGGCCCCATAAGATGCTCCATACAAAATACGCCCCATATAATGCTCCATAAAGTTCATGATGGACCCCATAAGATGCTCCATACAAAATACGCCCCATATAATGCTCCATAAAGTTCATGATGAGCCCCATAAGATGCTCCATACAAAATACGCCCCATATAATGCTGCACAAAGTTTAATATTGGCCCCATAAGATGCTCCATATTAAAATATGCCCCATAAAATGCTGCATAAAGGTTAACGATGGCCCCATAAGGTGCTCCATAGAATATTGTACCCCATGTAATGCTACACAAAGGTTGATGGCCCCATAAGATGCTCCTTAGAACAAATATGCCCCATATGCTCCTGCTGCTGCGATAAAAAAAATGACATACTCACCTCTTGTCGCTGGGGGTCTGGTGTCCTGAGCAGGTGAAGACACTGGCATGCTATGGGGGCCAGAAGCGGGAGTCGCCACTGGCTCAGGACACCAGCACTTGCGATATTCACCTGTCCCCGTTCCACTGCCACGCGCCGCTGTCTTCCGGGTCTCTGCAGTGACTTTTCAGGCAGAGGGTGCACACTAACCACGTCATCAAGCCCTCTGACCTGAACATCACAGCCTGAGGATATGAAAAGACAGAACCCGGTGGTGGAATGGGGACAGGTGAATATCGCATGGCTCACCTGCCCCTGTTATACTCACCCCTTCCCTGCGTGGTCTCAGCTTCTCAGATGGTGTCTGGCACCGGCAGCTTGTTCCTGTGTTCAGCGATCACATGGTACTACTCATTAAAATATTGAATATGTGCTCCATGCCTATGTGAGTGGAGTCGCATCCATATTCATTACTTAATGAGCGGTACCACGTGACCGCTGAAAACAGGAACAAACTGCCGGCACCGGAGACCATCGGAGAAGCAGGGAAGTGCAGAGATCTCGCCGGGAGCAGGTGAGTATGATGTGACAGCCGCAAGTCTTGCTGCTCCTTGTCCCCCGTCGACCCCCTGGGACAATGACACGAGTATAAGCCGAGAGGGGAACTTTTAGCCTAAAAATATGGGCTTAAAATCTTGGCTTATTCTCGAGAATATACAGTAAATAAAAAAACTATATACTGTACATGTTTGGTATCTAAGTTTTTGTACTGATCTGGAGAATCATATTGTCAGATCAATTTTACCATATAGTGAACATTGTAAGTATAAAACAATTGTGAAATTGTACTGTTTTTGTATTTTCACCACACTTGGTAAATTCCAAAAAGTTAAATTTTTCTCATTAATGTACACTCTGCACCCCATCTTGACTGAAAAAAAACAGAAATGTAGAAACGTTTTGCAAAAATATTAAAAAAGAAAAGCTGAAATATCATATGGTGATAAGTATTCAGACCCTTTGCTCAGACACTCATATTTAAGTCACATGCTGTCCATTTCGTTGTGATCCTCCTTGAGATGGTTGTACTCCTTCATTGGATTCCAGCTGTGTTTAATTAAAATGATAGGACTTGATTTGTAAAGGCACACTCCTGTCTATGTAAGACCTCACAGCTCACAGTGCATGTCAGACCAAATGAGACTCATAAGGTCAAAGGAACTGACAAAGGAGCTCAGAGACAGGATTGTGGCAAGGCACACATCTGGCCAAGGTTACAAAAGAATTTCTGCAGTACTCAAGGTTCCTAAGAGCACAGTGGCCTCCATAGTCCTTAAATGGAAGAAATTTGCAACCACCAGAAGTCTTCCTAGACCAGGCCATCCAGTCAAACTGAGCAATCATGGGAGAAGAGGCTTGGTGAGAGAGGGAAAGAACCCCAAAATATCTGTGGCTGAGCTCCAGAGATGCAGCACGGAGATGGGAGAAAGTTCCACAAAGTCAACTTTCACTGCAGCCCTCCACCAGTTGGGCCTTTATGGCAGAGTGACCAGAAGAAAGGCTCTCCTCAGTGCAAGACAGAAAGCCCGCATAGGGTTTGTTAAAAAAAACACATGAAGGACTCCCAGACTATGAGAAATAAGATTCCCCAGTCTGATGAGACGAAGAAAGACCTCTTTGATGATAATTATAAGCGGTATGTGTGGCGAAACCCAGGCACTGCTCATCACCTGCCCAGATGGTACGGATAGGACAAAACCTGTATGACTGATGGCCTGAGGCTTGTTTATAGGGACACTAGAGATGCCCCGACCCCCACAAATTGCCACTGGGTCTTCTTAGGTATAAAGGTCGGACAGCAAACTTGGAATCAACTGCCCTGCCAGTCTCTGAAGTAACAGCATAGATCTCTTTACTCCCTCAGTATTCTGGCCACCGGATCTGCGCTTCAGATGGAGGCAGCCTGCTTCTAGCTGGTCTCCCCCTGATGTTTCACTCCTGTTGCTACTACTTCTTTTCTCACTCACTACACCACAATTACTTTCTTGTCCTTTCTTAGGATGCTGCCACATGGGTTGCAGGCGCAGCTCCTTGTCTGTTGTGAATTCCGTTCTTGGGCTCCCTCCGGTGGTTGTAAATGGCACTTTTGTGAATTCTGCCCTTGGGCTCCCTCTGGTGGTTTTGAGTGGAACTGCCGCTCCTTGGGTTTAGCTTTAGCTGCTGCTTTCACTAATCGTCTCTCCTGGCTCTGCTATTTAACCTGGCTCTAGTCTTCAGCCTATGCCACTTGTCAATGTTCTCTGGCTGGATTCACATCTCTGCTTGGATTCTCCTGGTTTCCTGACCAGTTCTGCAAAGATAAGTTCTGGCTTTGCTCTTTTCAGTCCACATGTTGTGGACTTATTGTTCTGTGCATTCTATTTTTGTCCAGCTTGTCATTATGGATTTTTTCTGTTAGCTGGAAGCTCTGGGAAGCAGATTTACCCTCCACACCTTTAGTCAGGTGTGGAGATTTTGTAAACTCTGTGTGGATTGTTTTGTAGTTTTTATACTGACCGCACAGTATCCTTTCCTGTCCTATCTATCAAGCTAGACTGGCCTCCTATGCTAAAATCTGATTTAATCTCTGCGTATGTTATTTTCCCCTCCTCTCACCGTCAATATTTGTGGGGGGCTATCTTTCCTTTGGGGATTTTCTCTGAGGCAAGATAGGTTTCCTGTTTCCATCTTTAGGGGAATGTTATGACCTGGTGGTTAGGACAATAATGGACCTAGTGGGTAAGAGCACACGGAATGACCTAATAGTTACTAATAATATAGGACGAGCTCTGAGACGTGGGAACTCTGCTGACCGCAATCCCTAATCCTATCACACACACTAGAAATAGCCGTGGATTGCTTCTAACGCTCCCTATGCAACTCAACATAGCCTAAGAAACTACCTAGCCCTAGAGAAGAAAAACAAAGCCTACCTTGCCTCAGAGAAATTCCCCAAAGGAAAAGGCAGCCCCCCACATATAATGACTGTGAGTAAAGATGAAAATTACAAACACAGAGATGAAATAGATTTAGCACAGTGAGGCCCGACTTACTGAACAGACAGAGGATAGGAAAGGTAACTTTGCGGTCAGCACAAAAACCTACAAAAGGACCACGCAGAGGGCGCAAAAAGACCCTCCGCACCGACTCACGGTGCGGAGGCGCTCCCTCTGCGTCCCAGAGCTTCCAGCAAGCAAGACAAAAATCAAAATAGCAAGCTGGACAGAAAAATAGCAAACCAGAGAAAAACAAGCAGAAACTTAGCTTCAGCTGGGAAGACAGGTCACAAGAACGATCCAGGAGAGAGCAACACCAATACTGGAACATTGACAGATAGCGTGGAGCAATGATCTAAGTGGAGTTAAATAGAGCAGCCAGCTAACGAATTAACCTCGTCACCTGTAGAAGGAAACTCAGAAGCCGCAGCTCCACTCACAACCACCAGAGGAAGCCCATGGACAGAACCAGCCGAAGTACCATTCATGACCACAGGAGGGAGCTTGACAACAGAATTCACAACAGGGGAAGTTAGATCTTAGGCTGTGCCGGGGGATCTAGGGAGCGTCAGGTACCCCCCACGGCTATTTCTAGTTGCGCTGCTAGGTTCAGGGTCTGCGGTCAGTACAGATACCACCTCCTTCAGAGCTTGTCTCATGTTGTTCCTAAACCACCAGATCATAACAGTACAAGTGGCCAAAAATGAATTAAATGTATCTCAAAAGAAGGAAAAGAAAGTTCTGAACCATTTTTTTTTCTGTGCTCTGGTTTGCCTCTTTTTTCCTCTTGATATCTGGGTGGTGCAGGATATATGCTCTGGCATGGATGTTCAGGGTTTGTTTTCTCGTGTGGATCAACTGGCTGCAAAAGTACAGAGTATCCAGGACTATGGTGTCCAGACTCCGGCTTTAGAGCCCAGAATTCCTACTCCGGATTTGTTCTTTGGGGACAGATCCAAGTTTTTGAACTTTAAAAATAACTGCAAATTGTTTTTTGCTTTGAAACCCCGTTCTTCAGGTGATCCCATTCAGCAGGTGAAAATCATCATATCCTTGCTGCGTGGTGATCCGCAAGACTGGGCTTTTTCTCTTGAAACAGGGAATCCGGCATTATTGAATGTAGACGCATTTTTTCAAGCGCTCGGATTATTGTATGACGAACCTAACTCTGTAGAGCATGGTGAGAAAACACTGTTGGCCCTGTGTCAAGGTCAGGAAGCGGCAGAGTTATACTGCCAGAAATTTAGAAAATGGTCTGTGCTCACTAGATGGAATGAAGAGGCTCTGGCTGCTATTTTCAGAAAAGGTCTTTCTGAAACCACTTAAAGATGTTATGGTGGGCTTTCCTATGCCTGCCGGTTTGAACGAATCTATGTCTCTAGCCATTCAGATTGATTGGCGTCTGCGCGAGCGCAAAGCTGTGCACCATATGGCAGTATCCTCTGAGCATAGTCCTGAACCTATGCAATGTGATAGGATTTTGACTAGAATAGAACGGCAGGAATTCAGACGTCAGAATAGGCTGTGTTTTTACTGTGGTGATTCGGCTCATGTTATCTCTGATTGCCCTAAGCGTACTAAGAGAGTCGCTAGGTCTGTTACCATTAGTACGATACAGCCTAAATTTCTCTTATCTGTGACCCTGATTTGCTCATTGTCGTCCTTTTCTGTCATGGCATTTGTGGATTCAGGCGCTGCCCTGAACTTAATGGACTTAGAATTCGCCAGGCGCTGTGGTTTTTCCTTGCAGCCTTTGCAGAGCCCTATTCCTTTGAGGGGCATTGATGCTATACCCTTGGCTAAGGATAAACCTCAGTACTGGACACAGATGACTATGTACATGGCTCCTGCACATCAGGAAGATTGCCGTTTTCTGGTGTTCTATAACCTGCATGATGTTGTTGTGCTGGGATTTCCATGGTTACAGGAAAATAATCCGGTGCTGGATTGGAAAACTATGTCTGTGACTAGTTGGGGTTGTCAAGGGGTACATAGTGACGTTCCTTTGATGTCAATTTCCTCTTCCCCCTCTTCTGAGGTCCCTGAGTTTTTGTCGGATTTCCAGGATGTATTTGATGAGCCAAAGTCCAGTTCCCTTCCTCCACATAGGGACTGTGATTGTGCTATTAACTTGATTCCTGGTTGTAAGTTCCCTAAGGGCCGACTTTTCAATCTGTCTGTGCCAGAGCATGCCGCCATGCGGAGCTATGTTAAGGAATCTTTGGAGAAAGGGCATATTCGGCCCTCTTCGTCACCATTTGGAGCGGGTTTCTTTTTTGTTGCTAAGAAGGATGGCTCCTTGAGACCCTGTATTGATTATCGTCTTCTTAATAAGATCACGGTCAAATTCCAATACCCCTTGCCTTTGCTTACTGATTTGTTTGCTCAGATTAAGGGGGCTAGTTGGTTTACTAAGATTGACCTCCGAGGGGCATATAATCTTGTTCGTATTAAACAGGGTGACGAATGGAAAACTGCATTTAATACGCCCGAAGGCCATTTTGAATACCTTGTGATGCCATTTGGGCTCTCTAATGCTCCATCTGTGTTCCAGTCTTTCATGCATGATATTTTCCGCAATTATCTTGATAAATTCATGGTCGTATATTTGGATGATATTTTGATTTTTTCCAATGATTGGGAGTCTGTTGTGAATTCTGTGGCTGAGTTCACTTCTGTGGTCACAAGTGGTATTGCAGTCTCTGGGCTTCCTCCCTCAGGTGTTTTGGTGAGCTCGTTGGCTGCCTTGCTATTTAGCTCCACCTGAGTCTGTCTTCCTTGCTCCTTGTCAATGTTCCAGTGTTGGATCTGAGCTACTGCATCTTTCCTTGGGCCTGCTGCTCTGCTAGATAAGTGCTTCTAGTTTGTTTTCTGTTTTTTCTGTCCAGCTTGTTATTATCTTTTGCTGGAAGCTCTGAGAAGCAAAGGGGTGCACCGCCGTGCTGTTAGTTCGGCACGGTGGGTCTTTTTGCCCCTTTGCGTGGTTTTCGTTTTAGGGTTTTTTGTAGACTGCATAGTTCTCTTTGCTATCCTCGCTCTGTCTAGAATATCGGGCCTCACTTTGCTGAATCTATTTCATTCCTACGTTTGTCTTTTCATCTTGCTAACAGTCATTATATGTGGGGGCTGCCTATTCCTTTGGGGTATTTCTCTGAGGTAAGTCAGGCTTGTATTTCTATCTTCAGGCTAGTCAGCTCCTCAGGCAGTGCCGAGTTGCATAGGTAGTTGATAGGCGCAATCCACTGCTGCTTCCAGTTGTGTGAGGATAGATCAGGTACTGCAGTCTACAGAGATTCCACGTCTCAGAGCTCGTCCTATTGTTTTGGGTTATTGCCAGATCTCTGTATGTGCGCTGATTACTGCACGCTGTGTTGCCTGATTGCCAGCCATAACAGTACAAGGAGCCACACCAATGATTTCCAATAGAGGGAAAAAAGAAATCCTGACATCATTTTTTTTTCTTAGCTCTGTCTTCAGTCTTTTTTTTCCCCTAGACATTAGAGTGCTTCAGGACACAGCTGTGGACATGGATATTCAGGCTCTGTGCTCCTTAATGGATAATCTCGTTGTAAATGTACAAAAGATTCAAGATACTATTGATCAGAAATCGATGCTAGAACCAAGAATTCCGATTCCTGATTTGTTTTTTGGTGACAGAACTAAGTTCCTGAGCTTCAGAAATAATTGTAAGCTATTTTTGGCCTTGAAACCTCATTCTTCTGGTAATCCTATTCAACAGGTTTTGATTATTATTTCTTTTTTGCGCGGCGACCCACAGGACTGGGCGTTTTCTCTTGCACCAGGAGATTCTGCATTGAGTAATGTTGATGCATTTTTCCAGGCGCTGGGATTGCTTTACGATGAGCCTAATTCAGTGGATCAAGCTGAGAAAAATCTGCTGGCTTTATGCCAGGGTCAGGATGATGTAGAAGTATATTGTCAGAAATTTAGAAAATGGTCAGTACTCACTCTGTGGAATGAATCTGCACTAGCGGCTTTGTTCAGAAAGGGTCTCTCTGAAGCTCTTAAGGATGTAATGGTGGGATTTCCTATGCCTGCTGGTTTGAATGAGTCTATGTCCTTGGCCATTCAGATCGGTCGTCGCTTGCGCGAGCGTAAATCTGTGCACCATCTGGCGGTATTGTCTGAGAGTAAGCCTGAGCCTATGCAGTGCGACAGGACTATGACTAAAGTAGAACGGCACGAACACAGACGTCTGAACAGACTGTGTTTCTATTGTGGTGATTCTACTCATGCTATTTCTAATTGTCCTAAACGCACTAGGCGGTTCGATAGCTCTGCCGTTATTGGTACTGTACAGTCCAAATTCCTTTTGTCCATTACCTTAATGTGCTCTTTGTCATCATATTCTGTCATGGCGTTTGTGGATTCAGGCGCTGCCCTGAATCTGATGGATTTGGATTATGCTAAACGTTGTGGATTTTTCTTGGAGCCTTTGCGGTGTCCTATTCCGTTGAGAGGAATTGATGCTACACCTCTGCCCAAGAATAAGCCTCAGTACTGGGCCCAGCTGACCATGTGCATGGCTCCTGCACATCAGGAAGTTATTCGCTTTTTGGTACTGCATAATTTGCATGATGTGGTCGTGTTGGGGTTGCCATGGCTACAAACCCATAATCCAGTATTGGATTGGAACTCTATGTCGGTAACCAGCTGGGGTTGTCAGGGAGTACATGGTGATGTTCCATTTTTGTCTATTTCGTCATCCATTCCTTCTGACATCCCAGAGTTCTTGTCGGACTTTCAGGATGTATTTGAAGAGTCCAAGTCTGATGCCCTTCCTCCGCATAGGAATTGTGATTGTGCTATCGATTTGATTCCTGGTAGTAAATTCCCTAAGGGTCGTTTATTTAATTTGTCCGTACCTGAACACACCGCTATGCGCAGTTATGTGAAGGAGTCCCTGGAGAAGGGACATATTCGCCCATCGTCGTCACCATTGGGAGCAGGGTTCTTTTTTGTAGCCAAGAAGGATGGTTCGCTAAGACCGTGTATTGATTACCGCCTTCTTAATAAGATCACTGTTAAGTTTCAGTATCCCTTGCCATTGATTTCTGACTTGTTTGCTCGGATTAAGGGGGCTAGTTGGTTTACTAAGATTGATCTTCGTGGTGCGTATAATCTGGTGAGAATCAGGCAGGGAGATGAATGGAAAACGGCATTTAATACGCCCGAGGGTCATTTTGAGTATCTGGTGATGCCGTTCGGACTTGCCAATGCTCCATCTGTTTTTCAGTCTTTTATGCATGACATTTTCCGTGAGTATCTGGATAAATTCTTGATTGTTTACTTGGATGACATTTTGATCTTCTCAGATGATTGGGAGTCTCATGTGAAGCAAGTCAGAATGGTTTTCCAGGTACTGCGTGCTAATTCCTTGTTCGTGAAGGGATCAAAGTGTCTCTTCGGTGTGCAGAAAGTTTCATTTTTGGGGTTCATCTTTTCCCCTTCTACTATCGAGATGGATCCGGTTAAGGTTCAGGCCATCCAGGATTGGACTCAGCCGACATCTCTAAAAAGTTTGCAGAAATTCCTGGGCTTTGCTAATTTTTATCGTCGCTTCATCTGTAATTTTTCTAGCATTGCCAGACCATTGACCGATTTGACCAAGAAGGGTGCTGATTTGGTTAATTGGTCTTCTGCTGCCGTGGAAGCTTTTCAGGAGTTGAAGCGTCGTTTTTGCTGTGCCCCTGTGTTGTGTCAACCTGATGTTTCTCTTCCGTTCCAGGTCGAGGTTGATGCTTCTGAGATTGGTGCAGGGGCGGTTTTGTCACAGAGAGGTTCTGGTTGCTCAGTGTTCAAACCATGTGCTTTCTTTTCCAGGAAATTTTCTGCTGCTGAGCGTAATTATGATGTGGGCAACCGAGAGTTGCTGGCCATGAAGTGGGCATTCGAGGAGTGGCGTCATTGGCTTGAGGGTGCTAAGCATCGCGTGGTGGTTTTGACTGATCATAAGAACCTTACTTATCTTGAGTCTGCCAAGCGCTTGAATCCTAGACAGGCCCGTTGGTCGTTATTTTTTGCTCGTTTTGATTTTGTGATTTCATACCTTCCGGGCTCTAAAAATGTGAAGGCGGATGCTCTGTCTAGGAGTTTTGTGCCCGACTCTCCGGGGTTATCTGAGCCGGCGAGTATCCTCAAGGAAGGAGTCATTGTGTCTGCCATCTCCCTTGATTTGCGGAGAGTGTTGCAGAAATTTCAGGCTAATAAACCTGATCGTTGTCCGGCTGAGAAACTGTTCGTCCCTGATAGGTGGACTAGTAAAGTTATCTCTGAACTTCATTGTTCGGTGCTGGCCGGTCATCCAGGAATCTTTGGTACCAGGGAGTTGGTTGCTAGATCCTTCTGGTGGCCATCTCTGTCACGGGATGTGCGTGCTTTTGTGCAGTCCTGTGGAATTTGTGCTAGGGCTAAGCCCTGCTGTTCACGTGCCAGTGGGTTGCTTTTGCCCTTGCCGGTCCCGAAGAGGCCTTGGACACATATTTCGATGGATTTCATTTCTGACCTTCCCGTTTCTCAAAAGATGTCTGTCATTTGGGTGGTCTGTGATCGCTTTTCTAAAATGGTCCATCTGGTGCCCTTGGTTAAATTGCCTTCCTCCTCTGATTTGGTGCCTTTGTTCTTCCAGCATGTGGTTCGTTTACATGGCATTCCTGAGAATATTGTTTCTGACAGAGGTTCCCAGTTTGTCTCGAGGTTCTGGCGAGCCTTTTGTGGTAGGATGGGCATTGACCTATCTTTTTCCTCGGCCTTCCATCCTCAGACTAATGGCCAGACCGAACGAACCAATCAGACCTTGGAAACATATCTGAGATGTTTTGTTTCCGCTGACCAGGATGATTGGGTGTCATTTTTGCCGTTGGCTGAGTTCGCCCTTAATAATCGGGCCAGCTCGGCTACCTTGGTCTCTCCATTTTTCTGCAATTCTGGGTTCCATCCTCGTTTCTCTTCAGGACAGGTTGAGTCTTCGGACTGTCCTGGTGTGGATTATGTGGTGGACAGGTTGCAGCAGATCTGGACTCAGGTAGTGGACAATTTGACCTTGTCCCAGGAGAAGGCTCAGCTTTTCGCTAATCGCAGACGCCGTGTGGGACCCCGACTTCGTGTTGGGGATCTGGTTTGGTTATCTTCTCGTCATATACCTATGAAGGTTTCCTCTCCTAAATTTAAACCTCGTTTTATTGGTCCGTATAGGATTTCTGAGATTCTCAATCCGGTGTCTTTTCGTCTGACCCTCCCAGACTCCTTTTCCATACATAATGTATTCCATAGGTCGTTGTTGAGGAGATACGTGGCACCTATGGTTCCATCTGTGGAGCCTCCTGCCCCTGTTTTGGTAGAGGGGGAATTGGAGTATATTGTGGAGAAGATTTTGGATTCTCGTGTCTCTAGACGGAAACTCCAGTATCTGGTCAAATGGAAGGGTTATGCTCAGGAAGATAATTCCTGGGTTTTTGCCTCTGATGTCCATGCCCCAGATCTTGTTCGTGCCTTTCATGTGGCTCATCCTGGTCGGCCTGGGGGTTCTGGTGAGGGTTCGGTGACCCCTCCTCAAGGGGGGGGTACTGTTGTGAATTCTGTGGCTGAGTTCACTTCTGTGGTCACAAGTGGTATTGCAGTCTCTGGGCTTCCTCCCTCAGGTGTTTTGGTGAGCTCGTTGGCTGCCTTGCTATTTAGCTCCACCTGAGTCTGTCTTCCTTGCTCCTTGTCAATGTTCCAGTGTTGGATCTGAGCTACTGCATCTTTCCTTGGGCCTGCTGCTCTGCTAGATAAGTGCTTCTAGTTTGTTTTCTGTTTTTTCTGTCCAGCTTGTTATTATCTTTTGCTGGAAGCTCTGAGAAGCAAAGGGGTGCACCGCCGTGCTGTTAGTTCGGCACGGTGGGTCTTTTTGCCCCTTTGCGTGGTTTTCGTTTTAGGGTTTTTTGTAGACTGCATAGTTCTCTTTGCTATCCTCGCTCTGTCTAGAATATCGGGCCTCACTTTGCTGAATCTATTTCATTCCTACGTTTGTCTTTTCATCTTGCTAACAGTCATTATATGTGGGGGCTGCCTATTCCTTTGGGGTATTTCTCTGAGGTAAGTCAGGCTTGTATTTCTATCTTCAGGCTAGTCAGCTCCTCAGGCAGTGCCGAGTTGCATAGGTAGTTGATAGGCGCAATCCACTGCTGCTTCCAGTTGTGTGAGGATAGATCAGGTACTGCAGTCTACAGAGATTCCACGTCTCAGAGCTCGTCCTATTGTTTTGGGTTATTGCCAGATCTCTGTATGTGCGCTGATTACTGCACGCTGTGTTGCCTGATTGCCAGCCATAACAGGAGTCTCATGTGAAGCAGGTTAGGATGGTGTTCCAGATCCTTCGTGATAATGCTTTATTTGTGAAGGGGTCTAAGTGCCTATTCGGAGTTCAGAAGGTCTCTTTTTTGGGTTTTGTTTTTTCTCCCTTGTCTATATAAATGGGTCCTGTTAAGGTCCAAGCTATTCATGACTGGATCCAACCCACATCTGTGAAGGGTCTTCAAAAATTTTTGGGCTTTGCTAATTTCTATCGCCGTTTCATTGCCAACTTTTCCAGTGTGGTTAAGCCCCTTACTGATTTGACGAAGAAGGGCGCTGATGTGACGAATTGGTCCTCTGAGGCTGTTGAGGCCTTTCAAGAGCTTAAACGCTGATTTACTTCTGCCCCTGTGTTGCGTCAACTGCATGTTTCTCTTCCTTTTCAGGTTGAGGTCGACGCTTCTGAGATTGGGGCAGGGGCTGTCTTGTCTCAGAGGGAGTCTGATGGTTCTTTGATGAAACCGTGTGCTTTTTTTTCCAGAAAGTTTTCGCCTGCGGAACGCAATTATGATGTCGGCAATCGGGAGTTGTTGGCTATGAAGTGGGCGTTTGAGGAGTGGCGACATTGGCTTGAGGGAGCTAAACACCGTGTTGTGGTCCTGACCGATCATAAGAATCTGATTTACCTCGAGTCGGCCAAGCGGCTGAATCCTAGACAGGCACGATGGTCCCTGTTTTTCTCCCGTTTTGATTTTGTGGTCTCGTATCTTCCGGGATCTAAGAATGTTAAGACTGATGCCCTCTCTAGGAGTTTTTCGCCTGATTCTCCTGGAGTCCTTGAGCCGGTTGGCATTCTTAAGGAGAGGGTGATTCTTTCTGCTATCTCCCCTGATTTGCGCCGGGTGCTTCAGGAATTTCAGGCTGATAGGCCTGACCGCTGTCCTGTGGGGAAGCTGTTTGTTCCTGATAGATGACAAGTAAGGTCATTTCTGAGGTTCATTGTTCAGTGTTGGCTGGTCATCCTGGGATTTTTGGTACCAGAGATTTGGTTGCTAGGTCCTTTTGGTGGCCTTCCTTGTCTCGCGATGTGCGTGCTTTTGTGCAGTCCTGTGGGACTTGCGCCCAGGCCAAGCCTTGCTGTTCCCGCGCTAGTGGGTTGCTTTTGCCTTTGCCGGTCCCTGAGAGGCCCTGGACGCATATTTCCATGGATTTTATTTTGGATCTTCCTGTTTCCCAGAAGATGTCTGTTATCTGGGTTGTTTCTGACCGGTTCTCTAAAATGGTCCATTTGGTACCTTTGCCTAAGTTGCCTTCCTCCTCAGATCTGGTTCCATTGTTTTTTTAACATGTGGTTCGTTTGCATGGTATTCCGGAGAATATTGTGTCTGACAGAGGTTCTCAGTTTGTCTCTAGATTTTGGCGGGCCTTTTGTGCTAGGATGGGCATTGATTTGTCTTTTTCTTCGGCGTTTCATCCTCAGACTAATGGCCAAACTGAGCGAACTAATCAGACCTTGGAGACCTATTTGAGATGCTTTGTGTCTGCTGATCAGGATGATTGGGTGTCTTTCTTGCCGTTGGCCGAGTTTGCCCTTAATAATCGGGCTAGTTCGGCTACTTTGGTTTCACCTTTCTTTTGTAATTTTGGTTTTCATCCTCGTTTTTCTTCTGGGCAGGTTGAGCCTTCTGATTGTCCTGGTGTTGATTCTGTGGTGGACAGGCTGCAGCAGATTTGGACTCATGTGGTGGACAATTTGAAGTTGTCTCAGGAAAGAGCTCAACGTTTTGCTAACTGCCGTCGGCGTGTTGGTCCCCGGCTTCGTGTGGGGGATTTGGTTTGGTTGTCTTCTCGTCATGTTCCTATGAAGGTTTCATCTCCTAAGTTTAAGCCTCAGGTTTATTGGTCCTTATAAAATTTCTGAAATTATTAATCCGGTCTCTTTTCGTTTGGCTCTTCCAGCCTCTTTTGCCATTCATAATGTTTTCCATAGATCTTTGTTGCGGAGATATGTGGTGCCCGTTTTTCTCTCGGTTGACCCTCCTGCCCCGGTGTTGGTTGAGGGAGAGTTGGAATATGAGGTTGAGAAGATTTTGGATTCTCGTTTTTCAAGGCGGAGGCTCCAGTATCTTGTCAAGTGGAAGGTTTATGGCCAGGAGGATAATTATTGGGTTGTTGCCTCCGATGTTCATGCTACCGATTTGGTTCGTGCTTTTCACTTGGCTCGTCCTGATCGGCCTGGGGGCTCTGGTGAGGGTTCGGTGACCCCTCCTCAAGGGGGGGGGTACTGTTGTGAATTCCGTTCTTGGGCTCCCTCCGGTGGTTGTAAATGGCACTTTTGTGAATTCTGCCCTTGGGCTCCCTCTGGTGGTTTTGAGTGGAACTGCCGCTCCTTGGGTTTAGCTTTAGCTGCTGCTTTCACTAATCGTCTCTCCTGGCTCTGCTATTTAACCTGGCTCTAGTCTTCAGCCTATGCCACTTGTCAATGTTCTCTGGCTGGATTCACATCTCTGCTTGGATTCTCCTGGTTTCCTGACCAGTTCTGCAAAGATAAGTTCTGGCTTTGCTCTTTTCAGTCCACATGTTGTGGACTTATTGTTCTGTGCATTCTCTTTTTGTCCAGCTTGTCATTATGGATTTTTTCTGTTAGCTGGAAGCTCTGGGAAGCAGATTTACCCTCCACACCTTTAGTCAGGTGTGGAGATTTTGTAAACTCTGTGTGGATTGTTTTGTAGTTTTTATACTGACCGCACAGTATCCTTTCCTGTCCTATCTATCAAGCTAGACTGGCCTCCTATGCCAAAATCTGATTTAATCTCTGCGTATGTTATTTTCCCCTCCTCTCACCGTCAATATTTGTGGGGGGCTATCTTTCCTTTGGGGATTTTCTCTGAGGCAAGATAGGTTTCCTGTTTCCATCTTTAGGGGAAGTTAGATCTTAGGCTGTGCCGAGGGGTCTAGGGAGCGTCAGGTACCCCCCACGGCTATTTCTAGTTGCGCTGCTAGGTTCAGGGTCTGCGGTCAGTACAGATACCACCTCCTTCAGAGCTTGTCTCATGTTGTTCCTAAACCACCAGATCATAACACTTGTCCTTCTTTCCTTCTTCCTCAGACTTCAGTCTGGATCTGACCAGGGATCACCCCAGCCAGCTAGACCGGGAGACCTTTCCTCGTCGGTCCCCAGCCAGTAACTCCCCTCTCCTCCTCCTGAACTGACTCTCTGACTGCCTAACTTCCTCACCAACCCCCCAGTTTTACCTTATGTGAGGAGTGGCCTAATAGATAGATTCCTTAGCTCCCCCTGGTGGACAGGCGTGTGAAGTGTGTGTGTGGCTGTGATACCTGAACAGAAGATCTCCTTCATTGCCTTCAGACGTAACATCACTCCCCCTTGGTGCAACGAACCAGGACTCTGGGGCGCTGCACAATCCCAACAGTGAAACATGGTGGTGGCAGCATCATGCTATGGGGGTGTTTTTCAGCTGCAGGTACAGGACGACTGGTTGCCATTGAATGAAACATGAATGTGGCCAAGTGCAGAGATATCCTGGATGAAAACCTCTTCCAGAGTGCTCTGGACCTCAGACCTGGCTGAAGGTTCACCTTCCAACAAGACTATGACTATAAGCACACAGCTAAAATAACAAAGGAGTGGCTTCAAAACAATTCTGTGACCATTTTTGACTGGCACAGCCAGAGCCCTGACCTAAGCCAAATTGAGCATACCTGGAGAGACCTGAAAAAGGCTGTCCACCAATGTTCACATCCAACCTGATGGATGGAGGAATGGCAGAGGATCCCCAAATCCAGGTGTTAAAAACTTGTTGCATCATTTCCAAGAAGACTCACAGCTGTACTAGCTCAAAAGGGTGCTTCTACGCAATACTGAGCAAAGGGGCTGAATACTTCTGACCATGTGATATTTCAGTTTTTTTTAATAAATTTGCAAAAATTTCTACATTTCTGTTTTTCAGTCAAGATGGGGTGCAGAGTGTACTTTTTTGAATTTACCAAATGGCTGCAATGAAACAAAGATTGAAAAATTTAAAGGAGTCTGAATACTTTCCATACCCAGTGTATATATTGTGAGGCAGTGAGGGAGGTCATATGCGAGGGTCGATATGTGTCCCCCAGGATGCGAACGGAGTGCCTTGGGTTACCTCAGGAAGCCTGTGAATCACAAGGAAAAATAAAAGAAAGTATGGATTGGGTCCAAGTAGTGACCCAGTCAGATTCTTAGAAATCAAAGCTGCAAGCAAATCAATACCACGTGGATTCCGCAAAGAATGCATTCCAAACTGGACTGATGAATGTGAGCAAGTATACAGACAATTTCTTGAGAGTGAAGATGGTGAAATCGGTGATGAGTTGCTGAACAAATTGAATGCAGTGCGTTATGTCAAATGGATAGAACAGTTGAGAAGTTGGCGATGAAAACTATATCTCCGAGCAATAACAAATACTCGGAGGTCACCAGAGCAACGAGTACACTCGCTCATCACTAGGCAAGATCATTGCATTGTTAAAACCTGGGAAGCCTGAAGAAAATCCATCAAGCTATAGACCCATTGCTTTATTGAGTTGCCTTTACAAGCTGTTAGAATGCTTAATCTATAACAAGATCAATTTAAAGATTTTTGACTAAATACCTGTAGAGCAAGCCGGCTTTAGACCTGCTCGAAACTGCAGTGACCAAGTTTTAGCCTTGACAACTTTAATTGAAGCTGCATTTCAAAAGAACAAGAAGGTTTCAGTGGCGTTCATCGATCTTTCTGCTGCATATGACACTGTGTGGAGGGAAGGACTTCTATATAAGTTTCTGAAGGTGATTCCATGTAAGAAAATGATGTACCTCTTGAATAATATGATTGCAAATCTAACCTTTCAACTTATCATGGGTGATTTAACCATTTGTAAGCAAACCTTAAACAATGGTTTGGCCCAGGGATCAGTGCAGGCACCTCTCCTGTTTGCTTTGTACCTAGCTGACATTCCTGACACAATATTACGGAAATTTGGATATGCCGATGACTGAGCACTTGCTACAGTGGGCAAAACAATGGAGGAAGCAGAGGAGGTTCTAACAGAAGATCTTAGTGAAATGGGAAAGTATTTTCGACAATGGAGGCTAAAGCCCAATCCATCAAAAACGGAAGTATGTTGCTTTCATTTACACAACGCAAGTGCTAAGACTGAACTCAAAGTACACTTTGAAGGTCAACTTGTCAAACACAACTTCAATCCCAAGTATTTAGGCGTAATCCTTGATTGAAGCCTAACCTTCAAATCTCAATTGGATAAGACAGCACAGAAACTAAAAGCACGCAATAATATTATTCATAAACTCTGCGGATCCTCCTGGGGTTCCTCCACACCTGTCTTGAGAACGTCTACCCTTGCCTTGGTGTACTCTGCCGCAGAATATTGTGCTCCAGTATGGCTTAATAGTTGTCATGTGAATGCAATTGACAATCAATTGAACAACTCTATGCGCATAATTTCTGGTGCTATCAGACCTACGCCTGTCCACTGGTTACCTGTCTTGAGCCATATCGCACCTGCAAATCTGAGAAAACAAAAGCTCCCACTTAAAGAATACACCAAAGTAGTGAATAATGAAAATCTTCCAATACATCAAAATATCCAAGATGTTCAAATACAGCGACTGACATCAAGACATCCACCCATCCGAACCTCAATTACCCTGTATGAACATGATTTCAATTTAGAAGAGAAATGGCGTGAACTTTGGGTCACTGCACTAGACAGTGAGTCTCAAACGTTTCCTCACTTACAAAATCCACCACCAAGCTTCAATCTGCCAAGGAAAACCTGGGTCACTTTAAATTGTATCAGAACAAACTTTGGTGTCTGTGCAGATCTTATGCATAAGTGGAGAAAATCTGACTCTCCTGCCTGTGACTGTGGAGCTGACCGTCAAACAATTCAGCACATTGTCGAGGAATGTCTCCTCAGATCTTATACTGGTGACAAGAATGATTT
This sequence comes from Ranitomeya imitator, assembly GCF_032444005.1. Lineage (NCBI taxonomy): Eukaryota > Metazoa > Chordata > Amphibia > Anura > Dendrobatidae > Ranitomeya > Ranitomeya imitator. The sequence continues at coordinate 171,521,386 of NC_091285.1, read as the reverse complement.
CTATACTGGAAATGACAATGTTATTGCATACATAGAAAACCTCGATATCCGACTCTGATTTCTGTTCCTTTGTTCTTTTCAATCACTGTTTTTTGCTTGTTATTTATTATTTTATGATGTTAAAATATATGTTCATGCGATTAAATAAATAAATCTTATGAAAACCTGTTAAGGGCTTTTATTTTTGGAGTAAACTACAGGACGGTAGTGGGGCGGTTCACTCTTTCCAGCCAGGTTTTGGAAGTAGCTCTATGGCCACGATTCCATTTAAATCTGTCAATTTTTGCCTTGGGTGGGTCAGTTTGGAGTTTGCAAGCTGCGGGGCAGGTGTCTCTGTGCAACCCAGGACTGTGTGAAGCTAACGCACCCCAAAAGACATGGCAATGCCATTGTCCATGGTAACAGGTTTTGAGTTCTGGACTGTGTTTATGAAAACCCGGCTGCGATTCGTAAAAATCAAAAGACATTTGCTTTGACCTTTTCTGTGGTCCCTGCCTATCTGTCCCACTGCACAACCCTGCTGCACTACAATATATACAGTGCATATATACAGTATATACATATATATATATATATATATATATATATATATATATATAAAGTATGTACACACAGTTGAAACCAGAGGTTTACATATGTAAGGGTTTACAAAGACTAATACACCCCTATCCTTTTAAGTATGTCCCGTTACTGCACTATGTAAATGTAATTTCATTCCGCTCTGTATGCAGTGTTTTTTATCCGTTTGCTGCTATATGAATGTGTGGCACCCCTAGGGATATTTGCCACAAAAATAGTTACTGACACTAAATACAAATACTAAAATAGCAAGACTGCACTACCACCTCCGGCCAGAAGGGGGAGCTCCACAGACTCCCCTTGATCCATTCTGGTCTGAGAAAAGAACTGGCAGTTGGGCTAAGGAGCTGAAAGTGAGAGGTCATACAGCTGAATTTCTAACAGCTCTATGACGGTTTCCAGGCCCAAATCACCGGCCTGAGGAGAAAAGGGACAGAGAAAAAGGACATTGTGAGAACCGGGTAGCATTAATCACTACCCAGAACAGGCGCAAAGACGGATACCGGATCCGTGGCTGTATTCATTATATATAATACAGCAACCGGAAAAACGTGAGGTGATATCAGCTTCACTAGGGCCGGACGCAGCAACAGACACAGAGTTCAGCGGTACTCCCGGAGGGGGTAAGCCAATAAAAGGAGTCGGGTTGCCCGTCGAACCAGGACCCAGAGGGGACAGATTGGGCCGGCAGCCAGTTCACATACAGCAGCAGGGCCACACAGAAACTGCGTACAATAAGAGGCGAAGACCCTGGCAGGGTCAAAGTAACTCAGAGTTCCCATACAGACTCCGGTGATGGGACTGGTTGTAAATCCCTTTATGTGAAGTAAACTGGTTAAACGTTTCGGTGCCTCAGACTTTCATTTGGACAATAGCTATCTATCCAGGATCAGGATCATCACCGCTGGGAGAACCTGCTGCTGATCAAGTAAGTGCCTGTTCCTTCATGATACCCCTTACACTGTGCATTGCCTGAGGCCACAGCACCGGGTCAAGCCACCCGTGACATCTCCCTCAAGAGACAGACCCCATTGGTCCGGTGCTGGGTACCCCGGTCTCCTGGGCGTCACAATTGGCGTCACAAACAGGATTCAGCCAGCCCGTATACCGGGTATTGTGTGCCGTGATTGGAGCCCAAAACTGTGAAAACTTGGATGAAAAATCTTAAAAATTGACTTTATTAAAGAAAATTCAATTTCCCATTAAAAACTATTGAAAGTGACTTTTCCCCATTGGTTATAATGGAGTAAAGATGGCCGCCATCATCTCATAACCGTTAGGCACGAGACTGTTAATTGAGCTACGCCATTACCTGAGCCCCAGTCTGACTGAAAAACTTCAGAATCCGCCATTACAGAGCGTGCGGCGGGCGGGAGCAGCAGGGGGGGTGTCATTGTGGGCGGCACCAAGCTGAGGGCTCTGACATCAGAGCAAGGGGAAAACCAATCCTGCTGCACAGCGGAACGAATCTACACTATCCCGACGGAAGCGGAGGACCGGAAGGGTCCGGATTAACTAAGGGGGCACAGTATGTCGCAGCGCGGAGACGCCGCAGCACCCGGCGACGCTAATGCAGCTGAAAGACAGAGTGTCGATAGAGAGTCCGGTAGCGCAGCGGTGCAAGGAGTGGCGCCCATCATGCCGGTGCTGATGCCATATACCTCGGGTAGCCCGTGGCTTCCAATGTATGAAGGTGAGCCTAATACCCTTGACAATTTCAGAGAAAAGATGCTGGCCCATTTTGACATGTTCCCCGTGGGTGAAGTTCAGCGTTTTAGTCTCCTGATGATGCAGTTAAGTGGCCATGCTAAGCGAGAAGTCACAGCATGGGCAGCTGATCTAAAAGGCACTGTTGAACGCATATTTGCTGGATTAAAAGCTACATTTGAAACCACTGCCAGCAGCAAAGCTAAAATACGATTCTTTAATTGCAAACAAAAAGCTAATGAGGGTGTGAGAGACTTTGCCTTAAATCTGCAGGAAGCCCTTAAATCACTTACACTGGCTGAACCCATTTTTAACACCGGAGCGGATAAACTGCTAAGAGATCAATTTATTGAGGGACTCTACACCCCTTCTCACCGGGGGCATGTGAGTATGCTTGTTTTTAAGAACCCTGAATTGACATTTGCCCAATTAAAGGAGAGCGCTATATGTCTCCAGCTGGCAGAGGCACCTCGGGATCAGGATCCTGCGCAACCCATGGCAGAGGCACCTCAACAACAGGGAGTGCAAGTGACATCAGCTATGTCCGGGGCCATTGCTAAGCCCCTGGGGCCCAGTACTAATGAGGCTCTTCAACAAAAGCTTGACTCTTTAACTGATGTTGTTGCTTCAATGGCTAAAACAATGCAGGAGATGAGAGGACCCAAGATGGAGTTGGCAAACCGTAGAGAGGATGTTCCATGGATGAGACCCCGGAAATACCCGACATGGAGAGGACGACCCCGCGACCGCTACCAACCGGATGGACAGCCCATTTGCCGCCGTTGCCAGCAGCCAGGCCACTTTGCACGAGATTGTGATTTAAACGGGAATCCCCTGGGAATGCGGGCCGCTTCGCAGGAGTGAACTTTCAAGGCCCAACACCCTGGCACGACAGGTACATCGGGGGACGACCCATTATCCCTATTGTGCTGGACGGAATTCCCCTCAACGCTTTGCTGGACACAGGTTCCCAGATTTCATCTATACCGTATATCCTTTATAAGAGGTACTGGGCTGATGCAGATATTGATAAAGGGCCCTCTGATGTTGAACTAGATATATGGGCTAGTAATGGTAAGTTGGTACCGAAACTAGGATTCAGGGAGATGACCATAAAGATTGGTAAAGTAGAATTGAAGAAACAGGGTATAATTGTTGTTGATGTTGACCGGCGGAACTGTGAACCAACTGTATTGATAGGAATGAATGTGTTAGAGAACTGCTTTTCCGAAGTTATTTCTGTCTTACAGCAAATTGCTGAAACTAGAAACAAAACCTCAGATACAGATACCATTGCCATAGAACACAGTCCCGTCTGGAGTACGCAGGACTGATTGGGTAAATACCCTGAGATACTTCTTCAAATATAAAAAACCAAACGAAATGAAGTATAATAACTCAGAAAGAAATTACTATTTTACTATTTTACTATATTACTATGCGGGCCCCCCGACGAAGCTGAGGGCGAAACGCGTGTAGGGGCGCGTGTTGTTTTCCATGGAGAAGGACAAGGGTAAGATGGGGATAGGGGTTTAGTCTCTGTATACTTTGATTATTGTGGGTGGTGCAGAGCTATGGGCTACTTGCCCGGCACTTGACGTTATGCTCCCACTTGATATAACTGCCAGGGGATTTCTTTAGCACTGTGCACTTTATCTTCCCCCGTAGGCAGCGACTACTGTGTATTACTAGATACTTATGACCCCCCAAAAAATCCCCCCCTCCCCTGTTTTTTCCTTTTTCTATGGTGCAACATTGTTTTTATTGCACCCATTTCTCAATATTTGAATGTCTCTGTATTGTGTTGTTATTCTAATTATATATCTGGATATTCTGTTTCCGATATATATTTTTTAGTGTTGCTGATTTAGCACTAATAAACATACAATTTTTATATGGTAATTTCTTTCTGAGTTATTATACTTCATTTCGTTTGGTTTTTTAAATTGCTGAAACTGCCCAATTCTGCCAGCAGAGAGTTCTCCGGAGGGAAATAAAAGTATTGATGTTAAGGCAACAGGTAGAAGTTGCAGGTGGAGAAATCGGCAGTGTGAGGGTAAGTGATCCAACGTCTATTGTAATCCCACCAAAAACAGAAATGCTGGCATGGTGTAGAGCAGCCATTGGTACTAAGGGACAAGATTATCAAGCCTTAATAGAACCAGTGTACACCGACAGCAGGCCCACTATACTCACAGCACGAGGGGTAGTCGAGGTACACCGGGGACGAGTGCCGGTACGACTTTTGAACTGTGGAGAGGAAGAGGTCACTTTGCCACGGTATGCTACAGTGGCAAAGCTATATACTGTTGACAACAATGCCATCACAACCATTGAGCCCTTAGAACCAACCTGTCAGGTGGAAGTCAACGGCTTAGATGGAGAATTGGAGGATTGGTGCCAACAGCTACACGTGGGCATAAATTCAACACCTACCCATCAAAGACAAGGGGTGTATAGGCTAGTGACGGAATATGAACAAGTCTTCAGTAAACACCCATTGGACTTCGGACGGATAGAAGGGGTAGAACACACAATCCCCACCGGTGACCATCCCCCAATAAAAGAAAGATATAGACCCATACCGCCCGCTCACTATCAATGTGCAAAAGATATGCTGAGGGAGATGAAACAGGCCAGGGTAATAAGAGACAGCTGTAGCCCCTGGGCGGCCCCTCTAGTGATTGTCAAAAAAAAGGACGGAACCATGAGAATGTGCGTAGACTACCGGCGGATTAATAACATCACCCATAAAGACGCCTACCCCTTGCCTAGGATAGAAGAGTCCTTGAACTGCTTTGAAATCTGCTAATTATTTTTCCACCTTAGACTTAACAAGCGGGTATTGGCAAGTCCCTGTGGCTGAGAGAGATAAGGAAAAGACGGCATTCACCACACCAATGGGTCTATGTGGATTTAATCGCATGCCATTCGGACTTTGCAACGCATCCGGTACCTTCCAGCGGCTGATGGAATGCTGCCTCGGACACAAGAACTTCGAGACCGTCCTCCTGTACCTAGATGATGTGATCGTCTACTCAAAGACTTACGAACAACACTTAAAAGACCTGGCAGAAGTGTTCGAAGCCTTATCCAGGTATGGCATGAAAATCAAGCCATCCAAATGTCACCTTCTCAAGCCAAAGGTACAGTACCTGGGACACACCGTGAGTTCGGAGGGAGTAGCACCGGATCCCGAGAAAATAAGCGCCATAAGGGATTGGCCAAGACCTACCAACGCAAAAGAAGTGAGGCAATTCCTGGGATTGGTGGGTTACTATCGCAGATTTATAAAAGGATTTACCAAGTTGGCAGCACCCTTGCAAAACGCCTTGGTAGGGCAGACGAAGAAACCTTCAAACCGAAACCTTCCTTTTCAGTGGAACGACGAAAGGGAAGACTCCTTTGAACAACTAAAGAAGGCACTAACCGGAGAAGAGGTTCTGGCATACCCAGATTACCATCAACCTTTCATCCTCTACACCGATGCCAGTAATATGGGACTAGGAGCGGTGCTGTCACAAAAGCAAGAAGGTTGGGAGAAAGTCATCGCCTTTGCAAGTAGAAAGCTCCGGCCAACTGAAAGAAATTCAGAAAATTACAGCTCCTTCAAATTGGAACTACTGGCAGTAGTTTGGGCTGTGACTGAACGTTTCAAACACTATCTGGCCGCTGCAGAGTTTATTGTCTATACTGACAACAATCCGTTGACCCATCTGGACACAGCCAAATTAGGTGCGTTAGAACAGCGATGGATAGCCCGGTTATCTAATTACAACTTCATAATCAAGTATCGAGCAGGTCGCAAGAATGGAAATGCCGATGCCCTATCCCGGATGCCACACTTGGGAGATGTAGAAGAAGAAACGGGGGAGCTTGAAGAAATTGAACTACCAGCCTTCCATCATCCCAAGGCAAAACATCATCAGTCAAGTACCTATCAGAAACAACAAGAGGTGAATTTTAATCCGTTAGCACACCATAGATGGGCTGACACCCAAGACAGCAATCCGGCTGTGAAGTTGGTGAAGGAACTGCTGACTGAGCAAAGTGCATATCCCGATGAGGATGCCCCAGAAGAGACGCATCAACTCTGGAAAGAGAGAGGCAAAATGTTCCTGTATCAAGGGAAGCTCTGTAGAAGGTACACCAATCCGAAAACACATGAATTGGTTTGGCAGATTATCGTGCCTAAACAAGATGTGAAGATGGTCCTCGAAGCTTACCATAATGGTGCTGGTCACTTCGGTTGGAAAAAGTTAGAAGTACTTCTAAGAGAAAGATTTTATTGGGTCGGGATGAGAAAATCAATCGAACAGTGGTGCAGAAGCTGTGGCCCGTGCAACCTCAGAAGAAACGATCAAAAGAACCAAAGAGCACCACTGCAGCCCATAATCACCAAACAACCACTTGAACTTGTAGCCATGGACCACATGAAGTTGACACCAAGCTGGTCCGGCTATGTCTATGCCTTGACCATCGTGGACCATTATTCACGCTTCTTGGTAGTAGTACCCGTAAAAGATCTGACAGCAAAAACAGCAGCCAAAGCGTTCCAAACGTACTTTTGTAGACCCCATGGATATCTGGAACAGGTTCTCACTGACCAAGGTACAGCCTTTGAATCAGAGATCTTCAGAGAATTCTGTAATATGTATGGTTGCAAAAAGATCCGGACGACGGCCTATCATCCACAAACAAACGGCTTATGCGAGAAGATGAACCATATTGTAATAGACCTACTAAAGACTTTACCTGAGACAGAAAGGAATCAATGGCCAGAGAAATTGCCTGACTTGGTGGATCTGTATAATCATGTCCCGGTGAGCTCCACCAACTGCACCCCAGCTTACCTTATGCGTGCAAGACCCGGCCAATTACCAATCGATCTAGAAATGGGAATTCTGAAACCAGACGCAGAAGTCCAAGACTCCAATTGGGATATCATACGGCAAAAGCAGTATCGCCAAGTGCAAGAGAGTGTGGAAAGAAGCCTTCAGCAAACTAGAGAAAGACAAGAGCGAACTTTCAACCAGAATGCTCTAGCGACCCCATTAAGACCGGGTGACCAAGTGCTCAAGAGAAATCGTCGAACCAATAAACTAGACAATCAGTGGGAAGCTGTACCCTACACAGTTTTACCAACAAGAATGGATAATCCTAAAATGTGTCTCATTAGCAAAAACAGGGGCTTAACATCTGTACTAGTGTCAAGAGACAATCTTAAATTATGTCCGGAAGCAATGAAAGAGCCAGAAGTTGTCCAGCCAGAACCAGAAGTTATTCAACCCATACAGGTTCAACCAGTAAAGGAAAAAGAAGAGGAAATGTATCACACCTGTATAGGAGACTTTCCCAAAACCCTACTAACATACCATGGTTAATAGGATCAGAGCCACATCTACGTCCTATACTGGACAGAAAAACTCCTATAGATAATATGAACAATTAGAAAGAATGGAGTCAGAACGCTGCCAAATATATCAATACAATTACAAATATTTATTAAATAGTACTATAAGATATTCAATCACATAAACATCTAAAAAATCTACAGTACATGTAAGGTAACTCATGTGAAGGGTACAGGTAACAAAATCATGTACCACCCCAAAATGTAATACGACTTAAGGTCCAAGGTTCAGAGCACAAGGTAAGTATACAAAAGATGAAAGCACACTTGTGAAATCCCTCAATGAGCCTCTATGTGTTAGCTGTATCAAAGAATGTTAAGGACTGGACCTTACCCATGTTAGTCGTGGAGTGGACGTGACGATTGCCAGCCCCTACGCGCGTTTCGCGTAGGCTTCTTCGGGGGGCCGTACAGCGTGTGTCACTACCCGATATTTATAATGCCACCGCACCTGAGAATCATTTATGGGACTGTGTAAACTGCGCATGCGCTATGACGTCAGCACCGGAACTAGCATCGCCGCTCGGCTTCCCGAGCGAAGCGAGACTCCAGAGAAGCCATAGCCATGGCAACAATGACAGACCCGCCTCACCCAATGGGCGCCGGCAGCGATGCACCGCCACGCCGACGTCACAGGCATGCGCACACGTCCCCCTAATAGAAATGAACGCGAAAGCAGGTCAGTGATACGCTCAATGTGCAGTAATACAAAGTGCATATGTGAATAAAGTGCAGAGTGCTGTGCAAACTAGTTGTTAAGTGTCCTAAGACTAGGTATATAACATAACCGCGTTACATCACATTTAAACAATGTCCACTCGTGAAGACAAAGATCAATTATTAAATACAACAAAAAACATATAAAACACAGTATATAAATCCGTGTATAGACACGTGGTCCAGTTGTCCAAATAGTGGTGTGAAGAATTAGATGCGTTTCCTGCCTTCATGATCACATACAATGGTGAGGTGAGCATCAGTCACAAAATAGTCCCATACTAAATCACTAAAAAGATAATAAAAATAAAAATAATCAAAATATGAATACAACAGTACAAAGACACACACAGACTAAAAGCTAAGTCCAGATACTATAATTTGACCAGATTAGAGAAAAGAAGCAAAACTGATTTGCTCATTAAGCCCAAAGGGGACCAATGTATTAAGGACAGTGATCCACCTGCATTCTTTCTGGAAAAGAAGGCGTTTAATGTCCCCACCTCTTATACCAGCATGAATCCTGTCAATCCCCCAAACCTTCAGTTCATTCGGGTTACAATTATGTTTTTCCCGAAAGTGTCTCGGGATAGTTTTCAAATTCCCCACATCATTTTCATTTTTGGCTGCTATAATTTCTCTCACGTGTTCGCGTGTTCTCACACGCAATTCCCGTGAGGTCAGTCCCACATAGATGAGATCACACGTACACTTTGCATAGTATATTACATATGTACTTTTGCATGAAATGAATTCTCTGATTTTAAAATTATGTGACCCATCTGAGGATATAAAAGATGTTGCTCTCTGATGGTTTTGACATGCCAGGCAATCCATACATGGAAAGAAACCTACCCTTGAGTTCTTATTCCCAAAAATCATAGGGGGTTTTGCCACATAGTGACTTTTGACTAATATGTCCCGTAAATTTTGACTCCGCCTAGCCGTCATGACTGGACTCCCAGACAGATGCTGACTGAGAACTGGGTCCGTCTTCAAGACCAACCAATGTTTGGATAAAATAGACCTTATTTCATCCCAATTTGCATTATACGTGGTGATAAACCTAGTTCCTTTTTGCTGTTCATTTGTTCTCATCGACCTATTTCCAGACGCATGTTTGAATTGATCCTGAGATAGAAGAGAGGTCCTGTTTGTTTGTTTGCCCCTCTTTTATAGCCTTTTTTAATACACCTTTTACTGTACCCACGCTCACTAAATCTCTCCCCAAGGTCCACGGCTTGACGCTCAAAAGCCTCATCTGAAGTGCAGATTCTCCTCATCCGGAGAAATTGACCCACAGGTACAGCTCTGATGGTTGGCCCAGTATGTGCCGACGACGCATGTAATAATGCGTTTACTGATGTCTCTTTTCTATAGACGTCCGTACCGAGCGAACCATCAGGCTGCACCTGTATTTTAAGGTCCAAAAACGAAATTTCACTCCGATGCCAGGAGTATGTAAGTCTAATGTTGGAGTCATTGCGGTTCAACCTGGACATAAAGCAATCCAAATCACCAACAGATCCCTGCCAAATAAAAAAGACATCATCTATGAAGAGGTACCATCCAAGGATCTGGGGGGCGGCATGTGCGTCCTCTGAAAAAATGTCCCTCTCCCAAAATCCCCAAAATAAATTTGCATACGAAGGCGCACATGCCGCCCCCATAGCGGTACCACGCTTCTGTAGAAAAAAACGATCTTTAAATGTAAAAAAATTGTGTTCCAGGATGAACCGCAATAAGTCCAACACCAGATCCCTGACATCCGGGTCCAGATTGCTTGATTCTAAATAGAAGCCTGCCGCTCTCATGCCATCCTCGTGACCGATACACGTGTACAGAGCTTCCACGTCAGCCGTCACGAGGAGCATGTCTGGCTCAATGTGCAGGCCATCCAGACGCCTATGGATGTCCGTAGTGTCCCTGACATAAGAGGGCAATGTTTCGACTTGTGATCTTAAGTAGTGATCTATATATTTACATAATGGTTCATTGAGCCCTCCTATGCCAGAGACAATCGGACGTCCTGGAGGGTTTTGAGCGTCTTTGTGGACCTTGGGGAGGAGATAGAAGGTGGGCACACGTGGAAATGCCACAGTCAGACCATCTCGTAGCTTCTTTGTAATGACCCCTCTTTCGAAGGCCATTTCCAAAATAGCACACACCTGCGACTGGAAATTCTTAATTGGATTTTCATCTAGTATAACATAGGTATCCTTGTCCTTAAGCTGTCTAAAGGCCTCCTTTTCGTATTTCTCAACCGGCCAGACTACCACATTTCCCCCCTTGTCAGCCGGCTTTATTACCACATCAGTCCTGGCCTGTAATTGTATGAGTGCCTGTTTTTGATTATATGTGAGATTATTTTCTTTTTTAAATCTACTCAATTTTCTCAGGTCCTCTGTCACCAGTCTGGTGAAAATATCCACCTGTGGTACCAGTGACAAGGGAGGAAATGTGGCAGATCTGGGAGCAATCGACGGAGGAGAAATACCTGTGAAGTCTGGAGATGCCTCCGCTTCCAATTCTTCCAAGACAAGGATAGTTTCCTGTTCAGATATAGGAGTTGTTTCCGAGGGAAGCCCATGTTTTGAATGTAGCCGTTTTAATACCAATTTTCTCGAAAATAAATTCAAATCCTTTAGGACTGTGAATAAATCAAAGGAATTAGTGGGTGAAAAAGAGAGCCCCATTTGTAAGACAGATATTTGGTCCCTAGATAATGGTTGTGTCGAAAGGTTCATTACCTCAAGATTATTCTTTTTAGCCTTATTCTCCCTCTGTGGGGAGGTGAAGGCTTTCCTTTTAGTATATGATTTCCCACTTCTCAACCAGTTGTCTCTCGGGGGATCCCTCCTCTCCATTGGGGGTCTCTGTCCCTCCACTGTTTGGCCTCTATCCTCATTAGATGATACAGAAGAGAACGAAACAGATCTTCCACGTGTTTGTGGATTTATATTAGAAGTACTCCTTCTCCATTTATAGATCCTGTTGTTCTTTAGATCAGTCAAATCCCTCTGGTATTTTTTTGTTTTCCTCAGAATGATGTCATTTTCCCATTTCTCTAAGTCAGCATCCATCTCACCACTCAGCTTAGTAACCAGCTCCACTGAGGCTTGCTTAGTAATCTCACTTTGTATGGAATTCAATTCTCCATCCAATTCAAGCAATTTCATCTCATTGGATTTAATTAGGAGCTCCATAAAGCCTTTCGAACACTGTGAGGCAATCTCTTCCCATTTACTCTTAAACAATTCATCTTCCACAGAAAATGAGGGGAATAGTTGGACCCTCAGACCTCTAGGTATCAGTCCACACGATACATATCTCTCTAGGAACGCTTTGTTCCACCAAATACGTGTACGTTTATTCAATACTTCTCTAAATTTGTTTTTCAGTTCAAAAATATCTCTGGACTTAGCGTCTAAAATGTTACCAGATCCTTCACAAAACACTTTATCAAGTTGTGTCAACCATGACTTTTCACGTGCACGGTAATCCATGTGCTCTGAACTAGAAGCTGTGAGAACACAGAAATCAGCATATGATTAATAGGATCAGAGCCACATCTACGTCCTATACTGGACAGAAAAACTCCTATAGATAATATGAACAATTAGAAAGAATGGAGTCAGAACGCTGCCAAATATATCAATACAATTACAAATATTTATTAAATAGTACTATAAGATATTCAATCACATAAACATCTAAAAAATCTACAGTACATGTAAGGTAACTCATGTGAAGGGTACAGGTAACAAAATCATGTACCACCCCAAAATGTAATACGACTTAAGGTCCAAGGTTCAGAGCACAAGGTAAGTATACAAAAGATGAAAGCACACTTGTGAAATCCCTCAATGAGCCTCTATGTGTTAGCTGTATCAAAGAATGTTAAGGACTGGACCTTACCCATGTTAGTCGTGGAGTGGACGTGACGATTGCCAGCCCCTACGCGCGTTTCGCGTAGGCTTCTTCGGGGGGCCGTACAGCGTGTGTCACTACCCGATATTTATAATGCCACCGCACCTGAGAATCATTTATGGGACTGTGTAAACTGCGCATGCGCTATGACGTCAGCGCCGGAACTAGCATCGCCGCTCGGCTTCCCGAGCGAAGCGAGACTCCAGAGAAGCCATAGCCATGGCAACAATGACAGACCCGCCTCACCCAATGGGCGCCGGCAGCGATGCACCGCCACGCCGACGTCACAGGCATGCGCACACGTCCCCCTAATAGAAATGAACGCGAAAGCAGGTCAGTGATACGCTCAATGTGCAGTAATACAAAGTGCATATGTGAATAAAGTGCAGAGTGCTGTGCAAACTAGTTGTTAAGTGTCCTAAGACTAGGTATATAACATAACCGCGTTACATCACATTTAAACAATGTCCACTCGTGAAGACAAAGATCAATTATTAAATACAACAAAAAACATATAAAACACAGTATATAAATCCGTGTATAGACACGTGGTCCAGTTGTCCAAATAGTGGTGTGAAGAATTAGATGCGTTTCCTGCCTTCATGATCACATACAATGGTGAGGTGAGCATCAGTCACAAAATAGTCCCATACTAAATCACTAAAAAGATAATAAAAATAAAAATAATCAAAATTTGAATACAACAGTACAAAGACACACACAGACTAAAAGCTAAGTCCAGATACTATAATTTGACCAGATTAGAGAAAAGAAGCAAAACTGATTTGCTCATTAAGCCCAAAGGGGACCAATGTATTAAGGACAGTGATCCACCTGCATTCTTTCTGGAAAAGAAGGCGTTTAATGTCCCCACCTCTTATACCAGCATGAATCCTGTCAATCCCCCAAACCTTCAGTTCATTCGGGTTACAATTGTGTTTTTCCCGAAAGTGTCTCGGGATAGTTTTCAAATTCCCCACATCATTTTCATTTTTGGCTGCTATAATTTCTCTCACGTGTTCGCGTGTTCTCACACGCAATTCCCGTGAGGTCAGTCCCACATAGATGAGATCACACGTACACTTTGCATAGTATATTACATATGTACTTTTGCATGAAATGAATTCTCTGATTTTAAAATTATGTGACCCATCTGAGGATATAAAAGATGTTGCTCTCTGATGGTTTTGACATGCCAGGCAATCCATACATGGAAAGAAACCTACCCTTGAGTTCTTATTCCCAAAAATCATAGGGGGTTTTGCCACATAGTTGTTTGGCTATAAAAGAGCCAAACAAACAAACAGGACCTCTTTTCTATCTCAGGATCAATTCAAACATGCGTCTGGAAATAGGTCGATGAGAACAAATGAACAGCAAAAAGGAACTAGGTTTATCACCACGTATAATGCAAATTGGGATGAAATAAGGTCTATTTTATCCAAACATTGGTTGGTCTTGAAGACGGACCCAGTTCTCAGTCAGCATCTGTCTGGGAGTCCACTCATGATGGCTAGGCGGAGTCAAAATTTACGGGACATATTAGTCAAAAGTCACTATGTGGCAAAACCCCCTATGATTTTTGGGAATAAGAACTCAAGGGTAGGTTTCTTTCCATGTATGGATTGCCTGGCATGTCAAAACCATCAGAGAGCAACATCTTTTATATCCTCAGATGGGTCACATAATTTTAAAATCAGAGAATTCATTTCATGCAAAAGTACATATGTAATATACTATGCAAAGTGTACGTGTGATCTCATCTATGTGGGACTGACCTCACGGGAATTGCGTGTGAGAACACGCGAACACGTGAGAGAAATTATAGCAGCCAAAAATGAAAATGATGTGGGGAATTTGAAAACTATCCCGAGACACTTTCGGGAAAAACACAATTGTAACCCGAATGAACTGAAGGTTTGGGGGATTGACAGGATTCATGCTGGTATAAGAGGTGGGGACATTAAACGCCTTCTTTTCCAGAAAGAATGCAGGTGGATCACTGTCCTTAATACATTGGTCCCCTTTGGGCTTAATGAGCAAATCAGTTTTGCTTCTTTTCTCTAATCTGGTCAAATTATAGTATCTGGACTTAGCTTTTAGTCTGTGTGTGTCTTTGTACTGTTGTATTCATATTTTGATTATTTTTATTTTTATTATCTTTTTAGTGATTTAGTATGGGACTATTTTGTGACTGATGCTCACCTCACCATTGTATGTGATCATGAAGGCAGGAAACGCATCTAATTCTTCACACCACTATTTGGACAACTGGACCACGTGTCTATACACGGATTTATATACTGTGTTTTATATGTTTTTTGTTGTATTTAATAATTGATCTTTGTCTTCACGAGTGGACATTGTTTAAATGTGATGTAACGCGGTTATGTTATATACCTAGTCTTAGGACACTTAACAACTAGTTTGCACAGCACTCTGCACTTTATTCACATATGCACTTTGTATTACTGCACATTGAGCGTATCACTGACCTGCTTTCGCGTTCATTTCTATTAGGGGGACGTGTGCGCATGCCTGTGACGTCGGCGTGGCGGTGCATCGCTGCCGGCGCCCATTGGGTGAGGCGGGTCTGTCATTGTTGCCATGGCTATGGCTTCTCTGGAGTCTCGCTTCGCTCGGGAAGCCGAGCGGCGATGCTAGTTCCGGCGCTGACGTCATAGCGCATGCGCAGTTTACACAGTCCCATAAATGATTCTCAGGTGCGGTGGCATTATAAATATCGGGTAGTGACACACGCTGTACGGCCCCCCGAAGAAGCCTACGCGAAACGCGCGTAGGGGCTGGCAATCGTCACGTCCACTCCACGACTAACATGGGTAAGGTCCAGTCCTTAACATTCTTTGATACAGCTAACACATAGAGGCTCATTGAGGGATTTCACAAGTGTGCTTTCATCTTTTGTATACTTACCTTGTGCTCTGAACCTTGGACCTTAAGTCGTATTACATTTTGGGGTGGTACATGATTTTGTTACCTGTACCCTTCACATGAGTTACCTTACATGTACTGTAGATTTTTTAGATGTTTATGTGATTGAATATCTTATAGTACTATTTAATAAATATTTGTAATTGTATTGATATATTTGGCAGCGTTCTGACTCCATTTTTTCTAATTGTTCATATTATCTATAGGAGTTTTTCTGTCCAGTATAGGACGTAGATGTGGCTCTGATCCTATTAATCATATGCTGATTTCTGTGTTCTCACAGCTTCTAGTTCGGAGCACATGGATTACCGTGCACGTGAAAAGTCATGGTTGACACAACTTGATAAAGTGTTTTGTGAAGGATCTGGTAACATTTTAGACGCTAAGTCCAGAGATATTTTTGAACTGAAAAACAAATTTAGAGAAGTATTGAATAAACGTACACGTATTTGGTGGAACAAAGCGTTCCTAGAGAGATATGTATCGTGTGGACTGATACCTAGAGGTCTGAGGGTCCAACTATTCCCCTCATTTTCTGTGGAAGATGAATTGTTTAAGAGTAAATGGGAAGAGATTGCCTCACAGTGTTCGAAAGGCTTTATGGAGCTCCTAATTAAATCCAATGAGATGAAATTGCTTGAATTGGATGGAGAATTGAATTCCATACAAAGTGAGATTACTAAGCAAGCCTCAGTGGAGCTGGTTACTAAGCTGAGTGATGAGATGGATGCTGACTTAGAGAAATGGGAAAATGACATCATTCTGAGGAAAACAAAAAAATACCAGAGGGATTTGACTGATCTAAAGAACAACAGGATCTATAAATGGAGAAGGAGTACTTCTAATATAAATCCACAAACACGTGGAAGATCTGTTTCGTTCTCTTCTGTATCATCTAATGAGGATAGAGGCCAAACAGTGGAGGGACAGAGACCCCCAATGGAGAGGAGGGATCCCCCGAGAGACAACTGGTTGAGAAGTGGGAAATCATATACTAAAAGGAAAGCCTTCACCTCCCCACAGAGGGAGAATAAGGCTAAAAAGAATAATCTTGAGGTAATGAACCTTTCGACACAACCATTATCTAGGGACCAAATATCTGTCTTACAAATGGGGCTCTCTTTTTCACCCACTAATTCCTTTGATTTATTCACAGTCCTAAAGGATTTGAATTTATTTTCGAGAAAATTGGTATTAAAACGGCTACATTCAAAACATGGGCTTCCCTCGGAAACAACTCCTATATCTGAACAGGAAACTATCCTTGTCTTGGAAGAATTGGAAGCGGAGGCATCTCCAGACTTCACAGGTATTTCTCCTCCGTCGATTGCTCCCAGATCTGCCACATTTCCTCCCTTGTCACTGGTACCACAGGTGGATATTTTCACCAGACTGGTGACAGAGGACCTGAGAAAATTGAGTAGATTTAAAAAAGAAAATAATCTCACATATAATCAAAAACAGGCACTCATACAATTACAGGCCAGGACTGATGTGGTAATAAAGCCGGCTGACAAGGGGGGAAATGTGGTAGTCTGGCCGGTTGAGAAATACGAAAAGGAGGCCTTTAGACAGCTTAAGGACAAGGATACCTATGTTATACTAGATGAAAATCCAATTAAGAATTTCCAGTCGCAGGTGTGTGCTATTTTGGAAATGGCCTTCGAAAGTGGGGTCATTACAAAGAAGCTACGAGATGGTCTGACTGTGGCATTTCCACGTGTGCCCACCTTCTATCTCCTCCCCAAGGTCCACAAAGACGCTCAAAACCCTCCAGGACGTCCGATTGTCTCTGGCATAGGAGGGCTCAATGAACCATTATGTAAATATATAGATCACTACTTAAGATCACAAGTCGAAACATTGCCCTCTTATGTCAGGGACACTACGGACGTCCTTAGGCGTCTGGATGGCCTGCACATTGAGCCAGACATGCTCCTCGTGACGGCTGACGTGGAAGCTCTGTACACGTGTATCGGTCACGAGGATGGCATGAGAGCGGCAGGCTTCTATTTAGAATCAAGCAATCTGGACCCGGATGTCAGGGATCTGGTGTTGGACTTATTGCGGTTCATCCTGGAACACAATTTTTTTACATTTAAAGATCGTTTTTTTCTACAGAAGCGTGGTACCGCTATGGGGGCGGCATGTGCGCCTTCGTATGCAAATTTATTTTGGGGATTTTGGGAGAGGGACATTTTTTCAGAGGACGCACATGCCGCCCCCCAGATCCTTGGATGGTACTGCTTCATAGATGATGTCTTTTTTATTTGGCAGGGATCTGTTGGTGATTTGGATTGCTTTATGTCCAGGTTGAACCGCAATGACTCCAACATTAGACTTACATACTCCTGGCATCGGAGTGAAATTTCGTTTTTGGACCTTAAAATACAGGTGCAGCCTGATGGTTCGCTCGGTACGGACGTCTATAGAAAAGAGACATCAGTAAACACATTATTACATGCGTCGTCGGCACATACTGGGCCAACCATCAGAGCTGTACCTGTGGGTCAATTTCTCCGGATGAGGAGAATCTGCACTTCAGATGAGGCTTTTGAGCATCAAGCCGTGGACCTTGGGGAGAGATTTAGTGAGCGTGGGTACAGTAAAAGGTGTATTAAAAAAGGCTATAAAAGAGCCAAACAAACAAACAGGACCTCTCTTCTATCTCAGGATCAATTCAAACATGCGTCTGGAAATAGGTCGATGAGAACAAATGAACAGCAAAAAGGAACTAGGTTTATCACCACGTATAATGCAAATTGGGATGAAATAAGGTCTATTTTATCCAAACATTGGTTGGTCTTGAAGACGGACCCAGTTCTCAGTCAGCATCTGTCTGGGAGTCCACTCATGATGGCTAGGCGGAGTCAAAATTTACGGGACATATTAGTCAAAAGTCACTATGTGGCAAAACCCCCTATGATTTTTGGGAATAAGAACTCAAGGGTAGGTTTCTTTCCATGTATGGATTGCCTGGCATGTCAAAACCATCAGAGAGCAACATCTTTTATATCCTCAGATGGGTCACATAATTTTAAAATCAGAGAATTCATTTCATGCAAAAGTACATATGTAATATACTATGCAAAGTGTACGTGTGATCTCATCTATGTGGGACTGACCTCACGGGAATTGCGTGTGAGAACACGCGAACACGTGAGAGAAATTATAGCAGCCAAAAATGAAAATGATGTGGGGAATTTGAAAACTATCCCGAGACACTTTCGGGAAAAACACAATTGTAACCCGAATGAACTGAAGGTTTGGGGGATTGACAGGATTCATGCTGGTATAAGAGGTGGGGACATTAAACGCCTTCTTTTCCAGAAAGAATGCAGGTGGATCACTGTCCTTAATACATTGGTCCCCTTTGGGCTTAATGAGCAAATCAGTTTTGCTTCTTTTCTCTAATCTGGTCAAATTATAGTATCTGGACTTAGCTTTTAGTCTGTGTGTGTCTTTGTACTGTTGTATTCATATTTTGATTATTTTTATTTTTATTATCTTTTTAGTGATTTAGTATGGGACTATTTTGTGACTGATGCTCACCTCACCATTGTATGTGATCATGAAGGCAGGAAACGCATCTAATTCTTCACACCACTATTTGGACAACTGGACCACGTGTCTATACACGGATTTATATACTGTGTTTTATATGTTTTTTGTTGTATTTAATAATTGATCTTTGTCTTCACGAGTGGACATTGTTTAAATGTGATGTAACGCGGTTATGTTATATACCTAGTCTTAGGACACTTAACAACTAGTTTGCACAGCACTCTGCACTTTATTCACATATGCACTTTGTATTACTGCACATTGAGCGTATCACTGACCTGCTTTCGCGTTCATTTCTATTAGGGGGACGTGTGCGCATGCCTGTGACGTCGGCGTGGCGGTGCATCGCTGCCGGCGCCCATTGGGTGAGGCGGGTCTGTCATTGTTGCCATGGCTATGGCTTCTCTGGAGTCTCGCTTCGCTCGGGAAGCCGAGCGGCGATGCTAGTTCCGGCGCTGACGTCATAGCGCATGCGCAGTTTACACAGTCCCATAAATGATTCTCAGGTGCGGTGGCATTATAAATATCGGGTAGTGACACACGCTGTACGGCCCCCCGAAGAAGCCTACGCGAAACGCGCGTAGGGGCTGGCAATCGTCACGTCCACTCCACGACTAACATGGGTAAGGTCCAGTCCTTAACATTCTTTGATACAGCTAACACATAGAGGCTCATTGAGGGATTTCACAAGTGTGCTTTCATCTTTTGTATACTTACCTTGTGCTCTGAACCTTGGACCTTAAGTCGTATTACATTTTGGGGTGGTACATGATTTTGTTACCTGTACCCTTCACATGAGTTACCTTACATGTACTGTAGATTTTTTAGATGTTTATGTGATTGAATATCTTATAGTACTATTTAATAAATATTTGTAATTGTATTGATATATTTGGCAGCGTTCTGACTCCATTCTTTCTAATTGTTCATAACATACCATGGTGCAGTAGTGGTTCCCATGGTGGCCTTTTACCCAACACCGAACCCAATACCAGAAGTCCCAAGACAGGAAGAGGCTGACCCTGTACTACAGGAGATTCCAGGCAAGGAAGAACAGATTCCTGATCAGAGTGATCCCATTCACGGTGGACTTGCCAACTCCATAGTCATGGAATTATCTTTAGCAGAGCGGGCAGATACTACATCCGCAGTAGACAGTAGTACACCACATGAAGAGACACTGCTATTACGTATATCACAGCGTAGTACCCAGGGTCAATTACCGGCCAGGTATGCGGATTACCAACTATAAAACTATAGTCATTGTTATCATTCTGCAACGTTTAAGCCCAGTACCTACAGAGACTTGTCTGTATGAACTTCTTGCATATTCTTGAACTTTTTAACAGTCCGGAGGCACTAAATCAAAGCTCCGGAAAGACTGCTTTTTGAACTTTGCTTTTTGCTCTTTTTGAACTTTCTTTAGACTTTATATTGATAACTCCGTTGGAAAAATGGAACTAAATTCCTGGACACAAAGTGCAGTGCCTTTCCTAGTACCTTCAGGGATAGAACTGTATTAACGGACGCTATTTGAAGTGACTTTTTACAGAACTCTATTTTTGTTTCCTTGAGTGGTTTTTGTAACTTTTCATTTTCAAGACTCTGTACATATTAATTGTTATTTCAAAATGTTATCGTCCCACAGTCCCGGAGTACTGTTCTTAACTAAGGGGGAATGTGGCACCCCTAGGGGTATTTGCCACAAAAATAGTTACTGACACTAAATACAAATACTAAAATAGCAAGACTGCACTACCACCTCCGGCCAGAAGGGGGAGCTCCAGAGACTCCCCTTGATCCATTCTGGTCTGAGAAAAGAACTGGCAGTTGGGCTAAGGAGCTGAAAGTGAGAGGTCATACAGCTGAATTTCTAACAGCCCTATGACGGTTTCCAGGCCCAAATCACCAGCCTGAGGAGAAAAGGGACAGAGAAAAAGGACATTGTGAGAACCGGGTAGCATTAATCTACCCAGAACAGGCGCAAAGACAGATACCGGATCCGTGGCTGTATTCATTATATATAATACAGCAACCGGAAAAACGTGAGGTGATATCAGCTTCACTAGGGCCGGACGCAGCAACAGACACAGAGTTCAGCGGTACTCCTGGAGGGGGTAAGCCGATAAAAGGACTCGGGTTGCCCGTCGAACCAGGACCCGGAGGGGACAGATTGGGCCGGCAGCCAGTTCACATACAGCAGCAGGGCCACACAGAAACTGCGTACAATAAGAGGCGAAGACCCCGGCAGGGTCAAAGTAACTCAGAGTTCCCATACAGACTCCGGTGATGGGACTGGTTGTAAATCCCTTTATGTTGAAGTAAACTGGTTAAACGTTTCGGTGCCTCAGACTTTCATTTGGACAATAGCTATCTATCCAGGATCAGGATCATCACCGCTGGGAGAACCTGCTGCTGATCAAGTAAGTGCCTGTTCCTTCATGATACCCCTTACACTGTGCATTGCCTGAGGCCACAGCACCGGGTCAAGCCACCCGTGACATCTCCCTCAAGAGACAGACCCCATTGGTCCGGTGCTGGGTACCCCGGTCTCCTGGGCGTCACAAATGTTTTGTATTATTGTGTATAGTTTCTCCATAGTTGTATAAGGACCGTGTAGTACCTTAGTTGGACCATAAGATGGGTACATAATAAATAGTTGATTATAAGAGGGGTTTACTGGGGTAAGGCAGGAAGAGTTTCCTGGTTAGAGTCAGAGGGGCTAGGGAGCTCGAACAGCTTGCGTGGGCCTTAGAGCTCGAGCTACCCAGAAGCTCCGTAACATTACAAGCTAAAAGGCCAGCCATCCAGGGTCCAGTAGGTCAGAAGTAGAGCTTGAGCAGCAGTGTGACAGCAGTGGTGGAGCAGAGTATACAGCGGAGGGCAGAACAGTACGGGGACGCAGGTGGCTCTATAATGCATAGGCTGATGCCCTCACATCCGGTGCGAAATGGATGAGGGAACTCCTGAGCATAGTGAGTCAGAACAGGGAGGACGCTGCATTACCGCAAGAGACGGTAGGACCCAGGCACGTACTGAAGACCATAAGAAGAGGTGCAGGGAAAGTGGAGAATAAAGACTGTACGGAGCCCTATGCTGTTGTTCTATCAAATAAGGATGACCTGCGAAGAAAAACAAGTAAAGTTTTACATTTTGAGCAGCAACTGGACTGTGTCTCTGTGTGAAAACATATGGAGAAGGAGAAGAGGAGAACCTAAAGAGGTGGAGAACAGAGAGGCAAGTTCACTGACTTAAGGACGGTCATTTTATGTGAAGGGAGACCAGAACGCACAAGATCTGATATGCTCAGTCACAACTACGGCTCTGTCGCTCCCTCACACATACACTACATAAAAAGATATATATGCAGGTTTTTCTCAATATCTGAAATCAAATCAGAATAAACCTTTCCCATTTTAGGTCAATTAGGATTACCATAATTATTAATATTTGCCAAATGCCAGAATAATGAGTGAGAGAAAATGTTTTAAGGCATTTTTATTACTTACTGCAAAGTCAAAAGTTTATATACATTTAATTATCATTTTATACCATTGCTCTTAACCCCTTTAAAGTCCAATGATGGATATATCCGACATTGGAAGCCTCCCCGTGCTTGGTGATGGCTCAGGTGATGAACCTGCACCTTTTACGGCACATGACAACTGATCTGATCAGTCTTTTCTCATGATGCCATCTATTTTGTGAAGTGCCCCAGTACTCCCTGCAACAAAACAAACCCTTAACATGATGCTGCCACCCCCGTGTTTCACAGTTGGGAGGGTGTTCTTAGGCTTCCAAGCTTTTCCCTTTTTCCTCCAAACGTAACGATGGTCATTATGCACAAAGGTTCAATTTTAGTTTCATCAGTCCACAGGACATGTCTACAAATATTAAGGTCTGTGTTACTCTGGGGTGCAGAGTGTACATTAATGAGAAAAAAATGAACTTGATTGAATTTACCAAATGGCTGCAATGAAACAAGGAGTAAAAAATGTAAAGGGGTCTGAATACTTTCCGTACCCTCTGTGTGTGTGTGTGTGTATATATATACTTTGTGTGTGTATATATATATATATATATATATATATATATATAAATAAAAATATATACACACTAGGAAGGTGAATATTATTTGCCGTTTACCCTATTTGTGATATAGGGCTTTCACCTGCTGCAGTCCAGTTTTTCCACACGTAACAGCGCCGCTATCCTTTACTATTTTTATATATATATATATATATATATAATAGTTTTTTTATATTTTAAAAATCACCAAAAGAGAAATGGGCAAATGCAAAAGTCTGGGTACCCTTGGAGATTTGTATATTTGTATGCTGAAATAATTTTGACCAAAGTGTCAGACCTTAATTAGCCTGTTGGGGTTATGGCTTGTTCAATATCATTTTTAGGAAAGGCCAGGTGATGCAAATTTTCCATCTTTATAAAAAAAACAGCCTTCTCTAACCTTGTGCCAAAAAACAGCAGCCATAGGTTTCTCTAAGCAGCTTCCCAGCACTCTGAAAATGAAAATGGTGGAGGCTAACAAAGCAGGAAAGGCTATTAGAAGATAGCAAAGAGATTTCAAGTTGCCTTTTCCTCAGTTCAAAATATAATTAAGAAATGGCAGTTAACAGGAGGTCAAGATAAGGTCTGGAAGACCAAGCAAAATTTCAGGGTGAGCTGCTTGTAGGATTGCTAGAGAGGCAAATCAGAACTCCCGCTTGACTGCAAAAGACCTTCAGAAAGATTTAGCAGACTCTGGATTTGTGGTACATTGTTCTACTGTTCAGAGATACGTGCACAAATATGACCTTCATGGAAGAGTCATCATATGAAATCCTCTCTTGCATCTTCATCATAAAATTCAGTGTCAGAAGTTTGAAAAAGAATATCTAAACCAAGCTGATGTATTTTGGAAACAAGTCCTGTTGAACCGATGAGATTAAAATACAACTGTTTGGTCAGAATGATCAAAAGGTACAGTATGTCTGGAGAAAAAAGGGCACATAATTTCCAGAAAAGAACATCTTGCCAAGCATTAAGCATGGGGTGGATCAATTCTGCTTTTAGATTGTGTTGCAGCCAATGGCATAGGGAACATTTCACAGGTAGAGGGAAGAAGGAATACAATGAATTTTCAGTAAATTCTTGAAGAATTCACACCATTTGTAAAAAAGCTGAAGTTGAAAAGAGGATGGCTTCTACAAATTGATATTGATCCTAGACATACAAACACACGTCAAAATCTACAATACATTTTTTTACAATGGCCATGACAGTCCTCAAAATAGTAGTGCATGCAAGACGATAGAGGAATTTCACAGAACTGGATGCATTTTCCAAGTAGAATGGATGAAAGTCCCCCCCTTGTCTCACTGTAAAAAGCATTTATAAGCTGTGATATTTTGGAAAGGAGGTGCTACTAGGTACCCACCATGC
This sequence comes from Ranitomeya imitator, assembly GCF_032444005.1. Classification (NCBI taxonomy): domain Eukaryota; kingdom Metazoa; phylum Chordata; class Amphibia; order Anura; family Dendrobatidae; genus Ranitomeya; species Ranitomeya imitator. The sequence goes on along the minus strand of NC_091285.1, from coordinate 171,497,082 downwards.
AGGGTGCCCAAACTTTTGCATCTGCTCATTTTTCTTACAGACCAAAAGTTTGGACACACCTTCTCATTCAAAGATTTTTCTGCATTTTCATGACTATTAAAATTGTACATTCACACTGAAGGCATCAAAACTATGAATTAACACATGTGGAATTATATACTTAACAAAAAATCTTATATTCTAGGTTCTTCAAAGTAGCCACCTTTTGCTTTGATTAATGCTTTGCACACTCTTGGCATTCTCTTGATGAGCTTCAAGAGGTAGTCACCGGGAATGGTCTTCCAACAATCTTGAAGGAGTTCCCAGAGTTGCTTAGCACTTGTTGGCCCTTTTGCCTTCACTCTGAGGTCCAAACCATCTCGATTGGGCTTACACAGCCTGGAGGTGTGTTTGGGGTCATTGTCCTGTTGAAAAATAAATGATGGTCCAACTAAACGCAAACTGGATGGATGGAATAGCATGCCACTGCAAGATGCTGTGGTAGCCATGCTGGTTCAGTATGCCTTCAATTTTGAATAAATCCCCAACAGTGTCACCAGCAAACCACCCCCGCACCATCACACCTCCTCCATGCTTCGCGGTGTGAACCAGGCATGTAGAGTCCATCCGTTCACCTTTTCTGTGTCGCACAAAGACACGGTGGTTGGAACCAAAGATCTGAAATTTGGACTCATCAGACCAAAGCACAGATTTTCACTGGTCAAATGTTGTGAATTCGCTCCCTCCTGTGGTCATGAGTGGTACTTCGGCTGGTTCTGTCTATGAGCTTCCTTTGGTGGATGTGAGTGGGGCTGCGGCTTCTGAGTTTCCTTCCTCAGGTGACGAGGTTAAGTCGTTAGGTGCTGCTCTATTTAACTCCACCTAGTTCTTTGTTCCTGGCCTCCAGTCAATGTTCCAGTATTGGTCTTGCTTTCTCCTGGATCGTTCTTGTGGCCTGTCTACCCTGCATAAGCTAAGTTTTGCTTGTGTTACTTTTGTTTGCAATATTTTCTGTCCAGCTTGCTATATTGGTTTTTCTTGCTTGCTGGAAGCTCTGAGACGCAGAGGGAGCACCTCCGTACCGTTAGTCTGTGCGGAGGGTCTTTTTGCGCCCTCTGCGTGGTTGTTGGTAGGTTTTTGTGTTGACCGCAAAGCTATCTTTCCTATCCTCGGTCTATTCAGTAAGTCGGGCCTCACTTTGCTAAAATCTATTTCATCTTTGTGTTTGTATTTTCATCTTAACTCACAGTCATTATATGTGAGGGGCTGCCTTTTCCTTTGGGGAATTTCTCTGAGACAAGGTAGGCTTATTTTGCTATCTTCAGGGCTAGCTAGTTTCTCAGGCTGTGCCCGAGGAGCCTAGGTCTGGTCAGGAGCGCTCCACGGCTACCTCTAGTGTGGTATGATAGGATTAGGGATTGCGGTCAGCAGAGTTCCCACGTCTCAGAGCTCGTCCTATGTTATTAGTAACTATCAGGTCACTTTGTGTGCTCTTAACCACTAGGTCCATTGTGGTTCTGAATCACCAGTTCATAACAGTACTGGAGGCCCAAAGTACTAATGCTTCTCAATAGAGGGAAAAGAGAAGTTCTGAGACCATTAGTAGTAGTGTGTCATATATTTTTTTTCTTTGCACTGTGTTTTGTCTTGTGTTACTTTTGTTTGCAATATTTTCTGTCCAGCTTGCTATACTGGTTTTTCTTGCTTGTTGGAAGCTCTGAGACGCAGAGGGAGCACCTCCGTACCGTTAGTCGGTGCGGAGGGTCTTTTTGCGCCCTCTGCATGGTTGTTGGTAGGTTTGTGTGTTGACCGCAAAGCTATCTTTCCTATCCTCGGTCTATTCAGTAAGTCGGGCCTCACTTTGCTAAAATCTATTTCATCTCTGTGTGTGAGGCTGGGCTGTGTGTAATCACCCTGTTTGGTTCCTTGCTTCATGTCCTCATGCTCTGCCTGCAATGCATCCTTTTTCATTGTGAGCAGAGAGCTTTTCAGAATGCAGAAAGCGGGATGGTGAGGCTTGTAATGGCATCATCACCACTCACCATTTTGGTGGAGTCCTCAAAGTTTTGTAGGATGGTACATATCTCTGACATCCATGTCCACTCCTGAGGTCTTATGTGTGGAGTCTGAACTGAATAACGATGGCCTTGTTGATGCTGATAGTGTACAACTGCCCTCTTCTGCTCACAAATCCTTTCCAACATATGCAGTGTAGAGTTCCAATGCGTGGGGACATCACACACCAGTTGGTGAGCCAGAAGCTACAAATGCTGCTGAAGCACGGCAAGGGTGGCTGAAGCTGTAGCTGACTTTCTAAAATGGGCACACAGGCTGCATACTTTCACAAGCAGATCTGTTGTGAATTCTGTTGTCAAGCTCCCTTCTGTGGTCATGAATGGTACTTCGGCTGGTTCTGTCCATGGGCTTCCTCTGGTGGTGGTGAGTGGGGCTGCGGCTTCTGAGGTTCCTTCCACAGGTGACGAGGTTAATTCGTTAGCTGGCTGCTCTATTTAACTCCACCTAGATCATTGCTCCATGCCACCTGTCAATGTTCCAGTATTGGTCTAGTTCACTCCTGGATCGTTCTTGTGACCTGTCTTCCCAGCAGAAGCTAAGTTCCTGCTTGTTTTTCTCTGGTTTGCTATTTTTCTGTCCAGCTTGCTATTTTGATTGTTGTCTTGCTTGCTGGAAGCTCTGGGACGCAGAGGGAGCGCCTCCGCACCGTGAGTCGGTGCGGAGGGTCTTTTTGCACCCTCTGCGTGGTCTTTTTGTAGTTTTTGTGCTGACCGCAAAGTTACCTTTCCTATCCTCTGTCTGTTCAGTAAGTCGGGCCTCACTTTGCTAAATCTATTTCATCTCTGTGTTTGTAATTTTCATCTTTACTCACAGTCATTATATGTGGGGGGCTGCCTTTTCCTTTGGGGAATTTCTCTGAGGCAAGGTAGGCTTTATTTTTCTATCTTTAGGGCTAGCTAGTTCCTTAGGCTGTGACGAGTTGCATAGGGAGCGTTAGGCGCAATCCACGGCTATTTCTAGTGTGTTTGATAGGATTAGGGATTGCGGTCAGCAGAGTTCCCACGTCTCAGAGCTCGTCCTATGTTATTAGTAACTATCAGGTCACTTTGTGTGCTCTTAACCACTAGGTCCATTGTGGTTCTGAATCACCAGTTCATAACAGTCTAATGTCCATTCCTTGTGTTCTTTAGCCCAAACAAGTCTCTTCTGCTTGTTGCCTGTCCTTAGCAGTATTTTCCTAGCAGCTATTTTACCATAAAGGCCTGCTGCACAAAGTCTCCTCTTAACAGTTGTTGTAGAGATGTGTCTGCTGCTAAAATTCTGTGTGGCATTGACCTTGTCTCTAATCTGAGCTGCTGTTAACCTGTGATTTCTGATGTTGGTGACTCGGATAAACTTATCCTCAGAAGCAGAGGTGACTCTTGGTCTTCCTTTCCTGGGGCGGTCCTAATGTGAGCCAGTTTCTTTGTAGCGCTTGATGGTTTTTCCACTGCACTTGGGGACACTTTCAAAGTTTTCCCAAATTTTTGGACTGACAGATCTTCATTTCTTAAAGTAATGATGGCCACTCGTTTTTCTATACTTAGCTGCTTTTTTCTTGCCATAAAACAAATTCTAGCAGTCTATTCAGTAGGACTATCAGCTGTGTATCCACCAGACTTCTGTACAACACAACTGATGGTCCCAACCCCATTTATAAGGCAAGAAATCCCACTTATTAAACCTGATAGGGCACACCTGTGAAGTGAAAACCATTCCCAGTGACTACCTCTTGAAGCTCATCAAGAGAATGCCAAGAGTGTGCAAAGCAGTCATCAAAGCAAAAGGTGGCTACTTTGAAGAACCTATAATATAAGACATATTTTCAGTTGTTTTACAATTTTTGGTAAGTATATAATTCCACATGTGTTAATTCATAGTTTTGATGCCTTCAGTGTGAATGTACAATTTTCATAGTCATGTGTGTCTGACAAAAATTAAGAGACCATCGCATCAAAACCCTGTCATGGGCAGCCCAATCTGCAGACCTGAACCCTATTGAAAACCTCTGGAATGTAATCAAGAGGATGATGGATAGTCACCGGCCTTCAAACAAAGAGGAACTGCTTAAATTTTTGCACCAGAAGCAGTGTGAAAGACTGGTGGAAAGCATGCCAAGAAGCATGAAAGCTGTGATTAAAAATCATGGTTATTCCACAAAATATTGATTACTGATCTCTTCCTGAGTTAAAACATTATCTGCAGGGACAGGGGGAGTGCTACTTTAGCCCAGGGTGGTGGCTTCACCCCCCCCGTGGCTACGATCGCTCTGATTGGCTGTTGAAAGTGAAACTGCCAATCAGAGCGATTTGTAATATTTCACCTAAAAAACTGGTGAAATATTACAATCCAGCCATGGCCGATGACCATGCTGTGGAAAAAAACGCGTGGAAACGCAGCGGTTTACATTCCGCAGCATGTCAATTCTTTGTGCGGATTCCGCAGCAGTTTACACCTACACCTGCTCCACAATAGGCATCCGCAGGTGTAAAACCGCAGTTGGAATCCGCAAAAAAAAAGCGGAAAACCTGCGGTAAATTTGCTGTAATTCCACGGTAAATCCACAGTGCGGTTTACCTGCGTATTTACCAAAATCAGTGTGGAAAAATCCGCACACCATTTTAAGAGATATCACCGCAGTATTACAAAGTATTTCAAAGTTTCAGGGTAACGTTTCGACCCGCCGGGTCTTTCTCAAACCCCACTTTAAACAAGTAGAAATCATGAAGGGCACAGATCCCTGGAGAGAAGCAGGAGTCCCGTTAGGGGCTTGAATGTGGCTGTAGCAGGTGTCTGCGGTGGTGCAGACACCTGCTACACCCACATTCAAGTCCCTAACGGGACTCCTGCTTCTCTCCAGGGATCTCTGCCCTTCATGATTTGTACTTGTTTAAGGGTATGTGCACACGTCAGGATTTTTAGCGTTTTTTTTGCGGAATTTCGCCATAAAAACGCTACAAATCCGGTAAAAAACGCTAACATTATGCATCCTATATTTTAGAATGCATTCCGCATTTTTTGTGCAGATGTTAGCGTTTTTTTCCGCAAAAAAAAACGCATACCGCAAAAAATCCGGACATGCTCTATCTTTTTCCGGATTTTTTGCGGATTTCCTATCAAAAAGGTCATTCCGGGAAAAAAAAAATCCGCAAAAAATCCGCAAAAAATCAGCGCAAAAAACGCGCAAATTCCGCGAGAAATCCGCGTGAAGAAAGCACGCGGATTTCTGGCAGAATTCTCAGGATTTTGTCAGGAAAAAATCATGACGTGTGCACATACCCTAAAGTGGGGTTTGAGAAAGACCCAGCGGGTTGAAACGTTACCCTGAAACTTTGAAATACTTTGTAATACTGCGGTGATATCTCTTAAATTGGTGTTCGCTCACAATAAGAAACCACGTTTGTTTGGCAAAGAAATTTCAAGACTTCTTTCTTGAGTGCGACTGTTGTTGTCCAGTCCGATTTTTTTCTGTTTACCAATCATCATAATTAATCTTACATTTTCACAGATTGGATTTTTACAGCTGTGGAGATTAAAAGAAAAAGAATACAGCAAAAAGGCAGAGATCCTTACCTGCCCAGGCCTCCAAACAAATGCACTAACAGGATGTAGTGAACCCATATAGTTAAGATGGCAGTGACACAGGTGCAAGAATACCGATGAGGCAACCTACCAATTCATGCAGGTGGCGGTTGCTTGGTATATTAATGCACAATAAAGACTTGTATGTGGCGCTCTTCACATTATGGCAATGCACAGCATCCAGGTTAACAGCCTTTTAGTTACACCCTTCTATTAGATCAGGAGGGCTGCTCAGCACTATCACAATGAATCACATGTGAACAGGCACCACAGTTTACAAGACAAAATGGGCCCAACTGCACCCTGAGAAAAAGTGTAAAAAACAAATATAAAAATGTGAGGTATTCGTTGATATTTTGGCCAAAATATGTAAGCTCGTAACCTCCGTCACGGGTCCTCACGCTTACGAGTCCTAACTCTAAACAGCAATAGCACAAAAAGAGGACTTGAAAATCCTCCAAAAACACAAAAATACAGCAAAAAGGCAGAGATCCTTACCTGCCCAGGACTCCAAACAAATGCACTGGACGCATTGGAACCATATCGTTAAGATGCGAAGATACCAAATCTGTTGAATTAAAAAAAAAAATGTCTTTATTTTAATAGGAGAAAAGAGGTATTATTCGAATTTGTAATATTGTTTTAATTTAGTTTAAAAACAATATTTTCTAATGTTTACGCTATTTTGTAGTCCATTTATGAGACCTCAACCTGCGATCATCCGATTGCATCTACTATATTCTGCAATATCACATAGAAAAATTAATGGTCTCTTGTGAATGCCAGCCAAAGGCTGGTCTTCATAGGAGTACAGTCATGGCAGGCACAGGGGGTCTTTCACAGGCCCACCGTCACTCACGGTAACCAATTAGCACCTTTTGATCACATTATGGAAGGGCAGATGTGAGCTTGGAACATTTTTCCCCTGGGCTGTGCACTGTGAATTGACAGCAACATTTATGGAGTTAACAGCAGTTCCATTCGCTGCCTTTAGAGATATAAGATGGCTGAATAACACAGTCATTATCTGCCAGCAATATTACAGGCTCAGCTTCTGAGCCTGCTTCAAAGACATTATGAGCTAGTAGTGTGTCATATATCAGCTTATGAGCTTAACACATAGACTAAAAGTCTAGCATTTCCCATATGAAATCTCCGATATCACATTTTTTCTATAAAATCTGTTCAGTTGGGTCAAGCAATTTCCAAATTCCTACTTATCCATGTTTTGTCTCTATCGACCTATTGTGCTGTCTTTGTATCCCTTTCATTCGCCTCAAGCAAGAAAAAGCTTGTGATTAGGTTATTAATTTTTAAAAACTACCTAAGGAAATAACAAATTGGTTTCAGACATTGACCATAAGCCTCCTAATAGCATTTTCTAAATGTTTTAATTGGAAGATAAGCACTTCTGTTAAAGTTTGGAGCAAAGATTGTTTTTATTCTAGCAGGTGCGGGTCATAAGAGCAAGTAGACCTCTAAGCTCCATAATCCAGAGGCTTATAAGAAAAGAAAGATGAAAAATGATCAAGTAATGACATCATTGGAAGATGTATCATACATGAACCGTGCATGTTGAGATTTTAGCTCATGTCTCACACATTCTATTTTGAAACACATTTTCTTAAGTGCAATATAATAAAATGCAGCAGAAAAATTCTCTTACAGAATCACTGTGTTGAAGTTGCTACAAAATCTGAGAAAACGCATGTGGAATTTGAAGCAGATTATGTTGCGAATTTGCTGTGTATTTCACCCCATGCACAACAAAGGGTTAAATCTGGCAGGAAAATCCACTCCATAAATTGACATGCTGCACATTCGAAAATGATATGGGTCAATTTATTTTCAGAATTTTTTTTTACACAACATGAGATTTTGAAAAATGTAATTCATCTTGCAGGTACAGAAATGCACTGAATTCAATGTAAACATTTTGACAGAAAATCCACATTTATTTTTGCCCATTGTGAAAATACTTTAAATATTTAGTAGCTGTCTAAAGCAATACTAGGAAATAAAACCTTTTCAGAGACTTTAAATTTGATATTTGATTCTTATATTTGCCCCCATTACCTCAGCACCTCTTGGATTAGATCAGATAGACAGGTTTAACAGCAGTGTGAGCAGTGTCTTCTTACTTCAGCCCCCTGCTATCTCCAGTATTAGATCAGATAGACATGTGGGGCGTTAGTGTGAACAGCCTCTTCTTACCTCAGCACCCCCAGTATCTTCAGTATTAGATCAGAAAGACAGGTTTAGCAGCAGTGTGAGCAGCCTCTTCTTACCTCAGAACCCCTGGTATCACCAGTATTAGATCAGAAAGGCAGATTTAGCAGCAGTGTGAGCAGCCTCGTCTTACCTCAGCACCCCCAGTATCTCCAGTATTAGATCAGAAAGACAGGTTTAGCAGCAGTGTGAGCAGCCTCTTCTTACCTCAGCACCCCCGGTATCTCCAGTATTAGATCAGAAAGGCAGGTTTAGCAGCAGTGTGAGCAGCCTCTTCTTAGTACCACTGTAAACTTTGGAATGAGATAAGTAAGGCAGAGTTGTCAGAAGTGTGAACAGCATCTTCTTACCTCAGCACCCCTGGTATCTCTAGTATTAGATCAGAAAGACAGGATTGGCAGTAGTGTGAGCAGCCTCTTCTTATCTCAGCACCACTGTAAACTTTGGTATGAGATCAGAAAGGCAGAATTGTCAGCAGTGTGAACAGCTTCTTTCTCAGCACTCCTGATATGTCCAAAATGTTTTGTCCATCAAGGCTAAATTAAGATGATTATGTGCCTTTCTCACTATAATGACTCTGTCCTTGTACTGTAGGATAAGAATTTACACAGGGTGCTGGGGACACTAGTGGTGGAGCTCGAGATGAAAACCCTGTGAAAAGTTCAATTTCAAATCAGCTCATTAAAATGCCCTTTCCAAATTCTTTAGCAAACCATCTTTCAAAAAAGTTCACCGGATCTTGACCCTCTGCACGCTCAGTGCCCAGCACCACTCTGATGATCTGTTCATTCATTTTTTAAATTTGTCAGATTTTTTAATTAGCAGACAAATTGTGAATTACGTTGATTGCCTGTTTGCTAGGCAACTCTTGCCATGGTAACTCAAACATAGTATTCACGCGAGCATGCCGAAGATACTCTATTAGCATACGAGCATGCTCGGATAACACCATAGTAGGGCCAGGCACTGTCTAGCAGCCAGCTTATAATCTGGGAGCGTGTCTCATTAGAGCACAGCATGACGAGCTGCCAATTCCAAGATGGTAGCTCCCATGAACTGTCATTCTCTCAACATAATTCTTCTATTCACAGATATTATGCTTTCAAAGGTGATTTATTCCATGTTTATTTATACATACAGCCTCTTTACCATGATATACATGTATGCTAATATGTGTAAAGTTGCAGTTGTAATAGAGTGCAGGGTTGCGTATGTCACCACGGAACAGACAGACCAACTGTTGAAGGGGATTTATTAACAGGGGTAAAATTCTCCTCGCAGGGAGTAAACAGGGGGTTAATAGAGTTAAGTCAAACAGTAAACAGTTAAGTGAAATCAAAAGGGTTAACGAGTGTTCTGGTAACTTATCAGCCCAGGGAGATCCTGACTGGAGAGTCCTAATTCCAGCGTGGGAACAGTCACCAGCAGAGTCCGCTTTCATGTACTCACAAAATGAAGTCTTTAGCTTTTACAGCACAGCCAGGAATCAGGGGCTCCGCACTGTTAAGTCTCTCACCAAGAAT